>NC_141694.1:65102089-65562089 GCF_964263255.1 Lissotriton vulgaris
CTGAGTAAGTCTAGAATATATCCTCGGATTCCTTCACCAGCCTGTTGCTATGACCTTATGCTCCCCAGCAAGTGTGTGGAATTATTGATGTCATTTAGTCACACATCAATCAAAACCACACAGCCCGGGGGAAGAGGGTTAGGGTTTGGAAAATGGATGGGAATGGGGGTTTCTTTTTGGGTAGGTTTTGTTGAGAGAAGAAAAAAAAGCACAGCATGGACAAACAATAATTGAAGATAAAGAAATCTTTGGGTACAAAGCTAACCATAAATCTTTTACGTGACATAAAGGAAGTGCATGCACTACTGCATGCATTGTTAGTGAAAAGTAAGTAGTACTTTCGACAACCGTGATTCGACAGTACAGGGCTGAAGCGTTTTCACTTGCCTATCTCTGCACTCAGAGAAACACTTCTTACATTAAATTAGGCTTAAAAAATAGCCGTAGTAAAACCTATAGAATGGCTGTAGGGATCAATTTAGAAGCAGAGAGAGATCCAAGAAATGCAGTAACACTCATAGAAGAAAACAATGGATACTGTATCTGTATGTTGAAGCCTGACTCCATCCTTTTTTCCCATTGCACAGACTGAAACCCGGCCTGTAATTATTGACGGAAAAACAGGAAGTGATATTAGAACACCACTGATATGTAAATATAAGGTATGTACGCTGTGTAGTGCAAAAAGTCACACTTTGAGTTTCCTAATAGACAGTACAATATTTTTGAAAGTGCGTACTCTGTCTGAGTCTCCTTTTGAAGGATAAATAAGTATGGGCAAACTAATTTGGCGGATCTTTCCCCTCAAGCTAGGTGTACTGTAAACTGTGTTTTAGAACAAAATTAGACCTTCCCAGCAGTGCTCCCACCCAGACCCTTACTAAAGCCAGTCGCAAAAATGTAGAAGACCCCCAATCAGATCTCAAAAAACAAGGCCTATTAGAAAACTGGTGACAAAACGTACTTTGAAAGTAAAAGTAGGCCCAAATACCCCCTTACCCACCGTGGATTGTATTCAAACCACTTGCAAGCAAGCAAAAGTATCCATACCCAGCATCTCTCCAAGACTCACAAACCCCCCCCACCCAAACACATGCAATACAAATACTGCTAACCCTAACGAGCCCTAAGTTAAGAATAGTGGCAAAGGCTTTCTTTAACTATGCCAAATCCCCCCTTTCCCACCATGGATTTTCTTCAAATCACTTGCAACCAAAATTACACAATCCCACGAGTGCTCTAAGACCCCAGAACTCAGTTGCAAAAATCTAGAACACCCCGAAACACATGCAATCCTGCTACTAGGGCTAACCCTAACGAACCCTAAGTTACAAAAAGTGCCAAAAGGCTTTTCCTTATGGATTTTGTCCAAACCACTTCTATCCGGTATTAGACCTTCCCAGGAATGCCCCAAGACCCGCCAACCCACCCGCAAAAAAGCACAACACCCCCAAACAGCCAAAAAGGAAAATCTCCTACTTACAATATTTATCGGCCTTCGGTCCAAACGCGCTGTGCAGCTAGGTCATAACTCCCGTTTTCCACAGCGGATTTCCTGAAAAGCAAAAGCAATCAAGATTAGACTGTCCCAGCAGTGCTCCCAGACCACAAAACTCACCCACAAACACACGGAACCCCCCCAAAGAGCACCTCAAAGGCAAGCAAGTCAGCAAAAACGTAAAAAAATGTTCGCCTCCGATTTGGACCAAACCACTTTTATCCGGTATTAGAGCTTCCCAGCAATGGCCCCAGAGCCGTCAACCCAGGCGAAAACTAGTAGAAGACCCCCAAACAGCCAAAAAGCAAAAGTACAAAAATGGGGACTTAGTCATTTTCTTGGCAATTTCCAAAATCCCTCCGCGCGCGCTCTGCAGCTAGGCCCCAACTCCCCTCTGCCACCATGGATTTGCTTCAAACCTCTTGCAAACTAAAGAATCCATAGCCAGCAGTGCTCCCAGACCCCGAAACCCACCCACAAACACCAGGAAGCCCCCAAACAGGCCCCCGAAAACGCTACATTGAGCAAAATGTCAGAAATAGCAAAAAAAAATTCAGCATGGATTTTGTCCAAACCACTTCTATCCGGGGTATTAGACCTTCCCAGGAATGCCCCAAGACCCGCCAACCCACCTGCAAAAAAGCACAACACCCCCAAACAGCCAAAAAGGAAAATCTCCTACTTACAATATTTATCGGCCTTCGGTCCAAACGCGCTGTGCAGCTAGGTCATAACTCCCGTTTTCCACCACGGATTTCCTGAAAAGCAAATGCAATCAAGATTAGACTGTCCCAGCAGTGCTCCCAGACTCCAAAACCCACCCACAAACACCCAGAACCCCCCAAAGAGCACCTCAAAGGCAAGCAAGTCAGCAAAAACGCAAATAAAATTTTGCCTCCGATTTGGTCCAAACCACTTTTATCCGGTATTAGAGCTTCCCGGCAATGGCCCCAGAGCTGTCAACCCAGGTGAAAACTAGTAGAAGGCCCCAAACAGCCAAAAAGCAAAAGTACAAAAATGGGGACTTAGTCATTTTCTTGGCAATTTCCCAAATCACTCTGCGCGCGCTCTGCAGCTAGGCCCCAACTCCCCTCTGCCACCATGAATTTGCTTCAAACCTCTTGCAATCTAAAGTATCCATAGCCAGCAGTGCTCCGAGACCCCGAAACCCACCCACAAACACCAGGAAGCCCCCCAAACAGGCCCGCAAAAACGCTACATTGAGCAAAATGTCAGAAATAGCAAAAAAAAATCTGCATGGATTTTGTCCAAACCCCTTTTATCCAGTATTAGACCTTCCCAGGAATTCCCCAAGGCCCGCCAACCCACCCGTAAAAAAGCACAACACCCCCAAACAGCCAAAAAGGAAAATCTCCTACTTACAATATTTATCGGCCTTCGGTCCAAACGCGCTGTGCAGCTAGGTCATAACTCCCGTTTTCCACCACGGATTTCCTGAAAAGCAAATGCAATCAAGATTAGACGCAAAAAAAAATTCTCCTCCGATTTGGTCCAAACCACTTTTATCCGGTATTAGATCTTCCCAGCAATGTCCCCAGAGCCGTCAACTCACCCGCAAAGAAGTTAAACACCCCCACAAGTGCAGAGTCTTTCTTAATTAGGCATAATCCAGCCCTCTGCTTTGAGGGAAATAGGAGTCTGGAGGAGGAGGATAGAGGAGCATGTTGTTGTGAACTTGTGAACCTGAGGAATGCAGACTGCGGCACCTTCAAATCAATAAGCAAACAAGTGAAGACAGTTCTGCTGATGGGCTTGTTTTTGTGATTAAGTGATTAAAGTTTGAATTATATTAACTGTGCAAAACAAAGAAAGACAGACACACAGGAATAAAAGTTAATAAGGACAAAAAAGAAAGTTATTGATTCATTGTCTCATTTTCAGGGCTCGGTGTCAGGGAATAAGAATAAGGGTTCATCATCATACTCTGCGAATTCAGGCAGGATGAGGTCAGTGTCACCGAACAGAGAAGAAAATCCCTCATCTACGTTGCTGTCCTCCTCGTCTTCACCCGGCGTGCTTTCTCGTACTTTGTAATCTGGTGGTATGAGGTGCTGATTCATCTTGATCATTGTTAACCTCTCCACATTTTTGGGCGAGAGGCGGCTCCGTTTGGAAGTTACAATGCCACCAGCAGCACTGAAAACACGTTCAGAAGACACGCTTGCGAGTGGGCAAGACAAGTAGTTTATAGCCAGGTTGGAGAGCTGTGCCCACAATTTTTTTTTACAAAGCCAATACGCCAATGGGTTAGCATTAACTTAGACCTCTGTTGAGTCATTCAGATAGTCCTGCACCATCGACTCAAGGTCCTCCAAGGTTCCTCCACTTTGCTTACTTTTTGCTGTGACCTTTTGAGAACCAAACCCAAGCCAAGTTAGCCAATCCTCTTCTGCATCCAATGTTACTGTTGTGTCTGAGCAGAGGATCCGGTTGCCGGTGTCTTTAACGGCTGAGAGGTCACTTGTGCCACAGCCACAGGTGCAGAAGTGGATTCTTTTGACTGGGGATGGCCTGCTGATGCTGATGTACTGCCTTTTCCTTCAATTTGCTGCCGTTCTCTTTCTCCTTTTTGTAGCGTGGATCCAGAATAGTAGCACAAATGTAATGCTGTTCTGAGTGGATCATTTTAAGACGTTCATCACCACGTAGGCGCTCTAATAATTTCTCCGCCAAAACAAGAGGGTCTTGGTTTTTTTCATCTTTTTGAAACATAGAAGACACCGCCTTCAGTTGGTGCTCCAGCATGCGCAACAATGGGATAGCTTTTCCCAAATTACAGTCCTCCTTGCTGACTGCACGCGTGAAGACCTCTAAAGGACGAAGCATGTCTGTCAGGCTTTTAACTAGGTTCCATTGCGCCACATCTAGCCTCAGGTCCTTCTGAGCTGTACCCAGTGTTAAGAAATAGTGATCGAGTACCGTATACTGCTCAAACAGACGCTCAAGCATGTAGAAGGTTGAGTTCCAACGTGTTGCCACCTCCTGGATGAGTGCTGTCACTGGCATTCGACGTTCATGTAGCAGGCCCCTCAGATGCTTCCGGGCCTTAAAAGAATGGCTGAAATGGTTGCACATTCTTCGGCAGGGGGCCACTAACTCGCACGCTTGACTGTCTTCATCACTCAAGAATTTTTTAACAACCAGGTTTATACAGTGCGCCAAACACGGCACTCTGAAATACTGACCCAGCTCCACGGCCTTAACTACATTGGCGCCATTTTCCGTGGAAACATAACCAATCTGGCGTTTTTTTGGGGACAGCCAGTGAAAGACCTTTGTGTTAAACTCATTCAAAATGTTTTCTGCTGTGTGACGGTTCTCCAAGCCAAACATGGCTAGTGTTGCATGTTTCCGAGCAGCTTTAAAAACTTGGTCCGGGTCAACACATACGTTTAGCTTTGCTTTAACCCCTGAAAAAGAGACCCAGTGTGCAGTGATGCACATGTAATCAGCGCCTGCGCCACTGGTCCATATGTCTGTTGTCAGATGTATAGTGTGAACAGCACTCTTCTGTAAAGCTGCCCCAATCACCTCCAGCACATCTTCATGTGGTGCTGGAACTGCAACTCTGGCAAAATAGAACCGGCTAGGAACCTTCCATTTAGGGCAGAGCGCTGCCACTAATTCTAGAAAACCAACCCCTTCTACAAAAGAAAAAGGCAGAAGGTCCAGAGCTAGCATTTTAGCCAGCTTAGTGTTATACAGACGCGTCAGTGGGTGGTTGCGTTCATATGGCGCGTCTGAAAACAACATGGTTCTAATGTTGCCCTGGACCAAGCATTTACGGGATGATGATGATGATGATGACTTCTTTGACCCAGTTACGCTCGCTGATGAACTTTTTCGCATTGGTGTCTCACTCTCTCCCACACTCTTAGTGTGGCTCACATGGGGTGTGCTGCTGACAGGGGTACTGGGTGTAAGTGAAGTGTTTGACACATCTTCTTCCTCCTCGTCATCATCAGATGAAACATCAACGTTTTCTTGATTTGCAATTCGGGCTTCCTTGATCTCCTTTAGGTGCGCAAACCATTGGACAGCGTGCTGTCTCCTAAGATGACCTCTCTGGCCTCCGGTACCATAGTTGGTACCAAACTTACCACGACTATCTGCAAGCTTACAAATGCTACAAATGGCGAAGTTTTCCTTTTTTGGGCAAACACTAAAGAAGTCCCAAACTGGGGACTTGAAATGTCTGTGGGGGCCGGAAGAGGCGGCGATACTGGTGGTGGTGGTCATGTTGCTAATGCCAGATGAAGTGGAGGATGTGGATTGCCGAACTTTAGTACGTTGTGCACTTTCACCACCACTAATTGAGGTCGAGGTGGATGGAGGTCCCTTCTGGTGAGGAAGAAATATGGAAGCGGTATGTGTTGGTTTACTAGTTAACTCCAATGATTGTAGTGTTTCCATTGCCTCCTCATCGACAACATCATCATCACGCTCAGCAGCTTCTCGGGCTAGTGTCAAAATGTCTGTTTGCTGCATGCCCGCTGGGGCTGCAGTGACCTTTATGATGACTGGGTCGTCGTCGTGAGAGTCTTCATCAGCAGCAGTATCCGCCACTTCTTGTTGAGCCTCATCACACTCCATAACTATGAGACTTTGGACGAGCTTCCTTTTACGCTTAACTACCTTTGTCAGATCATGGTGTGCCTCACTCACAGACGGCAGTGGTGCTGGTTCCCAATTTTGATCCGTATCATCAGAAGGAGGTGTGCTTGAAGAAGATGTAGACACCACCCTTGATCTCTTCCTTGCTAGGGGTGTGGAAGACAATGAATGATCATCAGGAGGAGTGGCTTCCTCAAATGATACCTTGCCTTGATTGTCGATTTCCTGATGTGCCCCTACTTCGGGAGGAACAACTATTGTGGGCACTTGTGACCCTCCATGCACCTCTGCTTGCGCATCTCCTTGCGCTGCCTCTCCTTCCACTTGTACTTGGGCTTGTATTTGCACATGTGGTTGTTGTTGCGGCTGTGGTTGTTCAACACTCGTCAGATGAGTTACAACAACCTGTGTTGATTGAGGGACATTGCTGCTACTTTCTTGCGATGAGCCAACATCAATGGTCGATGGTGATTGAACAACTAGACTAAGTGCCTCTGCAGCACTCAAGGGCTTAGACTTAAGTTGGCGTGGTGGTGGTGGTGGCACTGAGCCCAATGGAGCGGGGTTGCTGCTCCTAGCTTGGTCCCCAGCAGATCCCGCTGCTGCTGCAGGCGTACTTTTTATTTACTCCCAAAAAATGTGGCGGGAGGCACACCAGTCTCCTTGGTAACTTGCTTCTTCTGCTCCTTACTGGCAACTTTCTTGCTAGAGGAGCTACGGGGAACTTTTTTTGGGGCCAACTTCTTCAGAGGTCAGAACAGCAGGCCGCAGTTGCACGAGTTGCAGAGTTGTCTGTGGCCGACGTGACATCGCGTGACGTTATGCTGCGCACACACACCGCTGCAGGACTTCTTCCTGGCACTGGTGGTTCTCTTGAGTCTTGTGCACCTAAAAGCAATGGAAGACAGAGCAACATCAGTTCAGTTATACACCCCCCAAAAATCGAAAAACAAAGAAAAATCAGCACAATCCCATGCCATCCATGATGTTTAAATTCAAGACACCCCACAGAAAGACTAGGCCCATGCACCACTCACTACCCCTGGTTACAAATGCTACAAATGGCGAAGTTTTCCTTTTTTGGGCAAACACTAAAGAAGTCCCAAACTGGGGACTTGAAATGTCTGTGGGGGCCGGAGGAGGCGGCGATACTGGTGGTGGTGGTCATGTTGCTAATGCCAGATGAAGTGGAGGATGTGGATTGCCGAACTTTAGTACGTTGTGCACTTTCACCACCACTAATTGAGGTTGAGGTGGATGGAGGTCCCTTCTGGCGAGGAAGAAATATGGAAGCGGTACGTGTTGGTGTACTAGTTAACTCCAATGATTGTGGTGTTTCCATTGCCTCCTCGTCGACAACATCATCATCACGCTCAGCAGCTTCTCGGGCTAAGGTCAAAATGTCTGTTTGCTGCATGCCCCCTGGGGCTGCAGTGACCTTTATGATGACTGGGCCGTCGTCGTGAGAGTCTTCATCAGCAGCAGTATCCGCCACATCTTGTTGAGCCTCATCACACTCCATAACTATGAGACTTTGGACGAGCTTCCTTTTACGCTTAACTACCTTTGTCAGATCATGGTGTGCCTCACTCACAGACGGCAGTGGTGCTGGTTCCCAATTTTGATCTGTATCATCAGAAGGAGGTGTGCTTGAAGAAGATGTAGACACCACCCTTGATCTCTTCCTTGCTAGGGCTGTGGAAGACAATGAATGATCATCAGGAGGAGTGGCTTCCTCAAATGATACCTTGCCTTGATTGTCGATTTCCTGATGTGCCCCTACTTCGGGAGGAACAACTATTGTGGGCACTTGTGACCCTCCATGCACCTCTGCTTGCGCATCTCCTTGCGCTGCCTCTCCTTCCACTTGTACTTGGGCTTGTACTTGCACATGTGGTTGTTGTTGCGGCTGTGGTTGTTCAACACTCGTCAGATGAGTTACAACAACCTGTGTTGATTGAGGGACATTGCTGCTACCTTCTTGCGATGAGCCAACATCAATGGTCGATGGTGATTGAACAACTAGACTAAGTGCCTCTGCAGCACTCAAGGGCTTGGACTTAAGTTGGCGTGGTGGTGGTGGTGGTGGCACTGAACCCAATGGAGCGGGGGTGCTGCTCCTAGCTTGGTCCCCAGCAGATCCCGCTGCTGCTGCAGGCGTACTTTTTTTTTTACTCCCAAAAAATGTGATGGGAGGCACACCAGTCTCCTTGGTAACTTGCTTCTTCTGCTCCTTACTGGCAACTTTCTTGCTAGAGGAGCTACGGGGAACTTTTTTTGGGGCCATCTTCTTCAGAGGTCAGAACAGCAGGCCGCAGTTGCATGAGTTGCAGAGTTGTCTGTGGCCAGGCGTGACGTCGCGTGACGTTATGCTGCGCACACACACCGCTGCAGGACTTCTTCCTGGCACTGGTGGTTCTCTTGAGTCTTGTGCACCTAAAAACAATGGAAGACAGAGCAACATCAGTTCAGTTACACACCACAAAAAATAGAAAAACAAAGAAAAATCAGCACAATCCCATGCCATCCATGATGTTTAAATTCAAGACACCCCACAGAAAGACTAGGCCCATGCACCACTCACTACCCCTGGTGAAAAGGCCGCAACAACAGCCCAAAAAAACAAAAATCACAGAAAAATCAGCACAATCCCAAGCCCTCCATGATGTTTAAATTCAAGACACCCCACAGAAAGACTAGGCCCATGCACCACTCACTACACCTGGTGAAAAGGCCATAACAATAGCCCAAAAAAACAAAAATCATAGAAAAATCAGCACAATCCCAAGCCCTTCATGATGTTTAAATTCAAGACACCCCACAGAAAGACTAGGCCCATGCACCACTCACTACCACTGGGCATAAAGGTTGAAAGCTAGGCAAAATTGTTGCAGACCTAAGAACACTGCCAGCATTCAAAATGGCCCCCTGCCTCCCAGCACATGGCCAGGGCCTGCCTGTAGCAGCACTCAAAATGGCCCACACCCACATGGACTGTCCCCATGAACACCCCAACAAATCGAAAAACACAGAAAAATCAGCACAATCCCATGCCATCCAGGCCCTCCATGATGTTTAAATTCAAGACACCCCACAGAAAGACTAAGCCCATGCACCACTCACTACCCCTGGTGAAAAGGCCACAACAACAGCCCAAAAAAACGAAAATCACAGAAAAATCAGCACAATCCCAAGCCATCCAGGCCCTCCATGATGTTTAAATTCAAGACACCCCACAGAAAGACTAGGCCCATGCACCACTCACTACCCCTGGGCATAAAGGTTGAAAGCTAGGCAAAATTGTTGCAGACCTAAGAACACTGCCTGCATTCAAAATGGCCCCCTGCCTCCCAGCACATGGCCAGGGCCTGCCTGTAGCAGCACTCAAAATGGTCCCCACCCACATGGCCTGTCCCCATGAACACCCCAAAAAATCGAAAAACACAGAAAAATCAGCACAATCCCATGCCATCCAGGCCCTCCATGATGTTAAAATTCAAGACACCCCACAGAAAGACTAGGCCCATGCACCACTCACTACCCCTGGTGAAAAGGCCACAACAACAGCCCAAAAAAACGAAAATCACAGAAAAATCAGCACAATCCCAAGCCATCCAGGCCCTCCATGATGTTTAAATTCAAGACACCCCACAGAAAGACTAGGCCCATGCCCCACTCACTACCCCTGGGCATAAAGGTTGAAAGCTAGGCAAAATGGTTGCAGACCTAAGAACACTGCCTGCATTCAAAATGGCCCCCTGCCTCCCAGCACATGGCCAGGGCCTGCCTGTAGCAGCACTCAAAATGGCCCCCACCCACATGGCCTGTCCCCATGAACACCCCAAAAAATCAAAAAACACAGAAAAATCAGCACAATCCCATGCCATCCAGGACCTCCATGATGTTTAAATTCAAGACACCCCACAGAAAGACTAGGCCCATGCACCACTCACTACCCCTGGTGAAAAGGCCACAACAACAGGCCAGGAAAACGAAAATCACAGAAAAATCAGCACAATCCCAAGCCATCCAGGCCCTCCATGATGTTTAAATTCAAGACACCCCACAGAAAGACTAGGCCCATGCACCACTCACTACCCCTGGGCATGAAGGTTGAAAGCTAGGCAAAATGGTTGCAGACTTAAGAACACTGCCTGCATTCAAAATGGCCCCCTGCCTCCCAGCACATGGCCAGGGCCTGCCTGTAGCAGCACTCAAAATGGTCCCCACCCACATGGCCTGTCCCCATGAACACCCCAAAAAATTGAAAAACACAGAAAAATCAGCACAATCCCATGCCATCCAGGCCCTCCATGATGTTTAAATTCAAGACACCCCACAGAAAGACTAGGCCCATGCCCCACTCACTACCCCTGGGCATAAAGGTTGAAAGCTAGGCAAATGGTTGCAGACCTAAGAACACTGCCTGCATTCAAAATGCCCCCCTGCCTCCCAGCACATGGCCAGGGCCTGCCTGTAGCAGCACTCAAAATGGCCCCCCACCCACATGGCCTGTCCCCATGAACACCCCAAAAAATCAAAAAACACAGAAAAATCAGCACAATCCCATGCCATCCAGGCCCTCCATCATGTTTAAATTCAAGACACCCCACAGAAAGACTAGGCCCATGCACGACTCACTACCCCTGGCGAAAAGGCCACAACAACAGCCCAAATAAACGAAAATCACTGAAAAATCAGCACAATCCCAAGCCATCCAGGCCCTCCATGATGTTTAAATTCAAGACACCCCACAAAAAGACTAGGCCCATGCACCACTCACTACCCCTGGGCATAAAGGTTGAAAGCTAGGCAAAATGGTTGCAGACCGAAGAACACTGCCTGCATTCAAAATGGCCCCCTGCCTCCCAGCACATGGCCAGGGCCTGCCCGTAGCAGCACTCAAAATGGCCCCCACCCACATGGCATGTCCCCATGAACACCCCAAAAAATCGAAAAACACAGAAAAATCAGCACAATCCCATGCCATCCAGGCCCTCCATGATGTTTAAATTCAAGACACCCCACAGAAAGACTAGGCCCATGCACCACTCACTACCCCTGGTGAAAAGGCCACAACAACAGCCTAAAAAAACCAGAATCACAGAAAAATCAGCACAATCCCAAGCCATCCAGGCCCTCCATGATGTTTCAATTCAAGACACCCCACAGAAAGACTAGGCCCATGCACCACTCACTACCCCTGGGCATAAAGGTTGAAAGCTAGGCAAATGGTTGCAGACCTAAGAACACTGCCTGCATTCAAAATGGCCCCCTGCCTCCCAGCACATGGCCAGGGCCTGCCTGTAGCAGCACTCAAAATGGCCCCCACCCACATGGCCTGTCCCCATGAACACCCCAAAAAATAAAAAAACACAGAAAAATCAGCACAATCCCATGCCATCCAGCCCTCCATGATGTTTAAATTCAAGACACCCCACAGAAAGACTAGGCCCATGCACCACTCACTACCCCTGGTGAAAGGTCACAACAACAGCCCAAAAAAACGAAAATCACAGAAAAATCAGCACAATCCCAAGCCATCCAGGCCCTCCATGATATTTAAATTCAAGACACCCCACAGAAAGACTAGGCCAATGCACCACTCACTACCCCTGGGCATAAAGGTTGAAAGCTAGGCAAAATGGTTGCAGACCTATGAACACTCCCTGCATTCAAAATGGCCCCCTGCCTCCCAGCACATGGCCAGGGCCTGCCTGTAGCAGCACTCAAAATGGCCGTCACCCACATGGCCTGTCCCCATGAACACCCCAAAAAATTGAAAAACACAGAAAAATCAGCACAATCCCATGCCATCCAGGCCCTCCATGATGTTTAAATTCAAGACACCCCACAAAAAGACTAGGCCCATGCACCACTCACTACCCCTGGTGAAAAGGCCACAACAACAGCCCAAAAAAACGAAAATCACAGAAAAATCAGTACAATCCCAAGCCATCCAGGCCCTCCATGATGTTTACATTCAAGACACCCCACAGAAAGACTAGGCCCATGCACCACTCACTACCCCTGGTGAAAAGGCCACAACAACAGCCCAAAAAAACGAAAATCACAGAAAAATCAGCACAATCCCAAGCCATCCAGGCCCTCCATGATGTTTAAATTCAAGACACCCCACAGAAAAACTAGGCCAATGCACCACTCACTACCCCTGGGCATAAAGGTTGAAAGCTAGGCTAATGGTTGCAGACCTAAGAACACTGCCTGCATGCAAAATGGCCCCCTGCCTCCCAGCACATGGACAGGGCCTGTCTGTAGCAGCACTCAAAATGGCCCCCACCCACATGGCCTGTCCCCATGAACACCCCAAAAAATCGAAAAACACAGAAACATCAGCACAATCCCAGGCCATCCAGGCCCTCTATGATGTTTAAATTCAAGACACCCCACAGAAAGACTAGGCCCATGCACCACTCACTACCCCTGGTGAAAAGGCCACAACAACAGCCCAAAAAAACGAAACTCACAGAAAAATCAGCACAATCCCAAGCCATCCAGGCCCTCCATGATGTTTAAATTCAAGACACCCCACAGAAAGACTAGGCCAATGCACCACTCACTACCCCTGGGCATAAAGGTTGAAAGCTAGGCAAAATGGTTGCAGACCTAAGAACACTGCCTGCATTCAAAATGCCCCCCTGCCTCCCTGCACATGGCCAGGGCCTGCCTGTAGCAGCACTCAAAATGGCCCCCACCTACATGGCCTGTCCCCATGAACACCCCAAAAAATCGAAAAACACAGAAAAATCAGCACAATCCCATGCAATCCAGGCCCTCCATGATGTTTAAATTCAAGACACCCCACAGAAAGACTAGGCCCATGCACCACTCACTACCCCTGGTGAAAAGGCCACAACAACAGCCCAAAAAAACGAAAATCACGGAAAAATCAGCACAATCCCAAGCCATCCAGGCCCTCCATGATGTTTGAATTCAAGACACCCCACAGAAAGACTAGGCCCATGCACCACTCACTACCCCTGGTGAAAAGGCCACAACAACAGCCCAAAAAAACGAAAATCACAGAAAAATCAGCACAATCCCAAGCCATCCAGGCCCTCCATGATGTTTTTATTAAAGAGACCCCACAGAAAAACTCAGTCCACCCACCACTGAGTACCCCTGGGCAAAAGGCCCCAACAACTGCCCAAAAATTGAAAATTCCAAAATTGTAGTTGCAGCAACTGTAATGCCCCAAACAAACTTACTTGTGAAATTTCTAATCCAAAAGTGATCCAAAGAAAGTCAAAAAGGCCTCAAATCCAAATATACAGCAGCATCCACAAAAAGTAATCCTTCCTGGTGAAGAATCCGAATGAAAGTGACCAGCACATGAAAAAAGCACTGGGAGGAACCTGCTGGACAGGAACAGGAAGTTGGAGACTGTGGAGCACTTCCTTCCTCCCAACCCCCCCCCCCCCCAAAATGGACTCCTTGCAAAAAAAAGTGCAGGCAAATGTCAACCTGAGGAGTTATTCTGATAAAAATCATCATTTCCAGAAGGTTTATGCTGCTTGCTGGTGGATTTCTTGTGCAGAATTGCAAATTTTGTAATTTCGCGAGTGCGAGATTGTTGCTGCCTGCCTCATCTACGTGTTCGCAATTGCGAACTCCCGCGATACGTGATCACGGCGTACTCGCGTTGAAAAACTCTCGCTGTGCAAAGTGGCAAGCCGCGATGACGTAATCGCGCTCGCCAAACTCCCGCGGGATCCCGCAGCAAGATCCAAAATGGCGCAGCACTCGCAAAATATCGTGAAAAACAACTTGGCAAACGCTGAATGATGGTAAGTGAACGCCGCACGCCGCTAAATGGTATCACCAACAAAAAAAATCCGCTGCGTGCGAATTTGCGGAATTTGCGGGAAATTCGCGAATCTCGCGGATTGCGAATTTACCAAAAAGCCGCAAAATCCGGGAGCGGAACGGATTTTCCGCCCATGCTTAGACTAGACAGGCAGTCTAGCAAAAAAGGGGGAGGCATTGCCTGCATCCACCGCTCCAACCTCCACGTTACTGAACTGCTGGCAGATCCCACAGACTCTTGCAAATACCTGGCTCTGTCCGTATGCAGCAACACCACCCAACTGTGCAGACTGTACATCTTTTACCACAACCCAGGCAGGAACGACACCTTCACTGACCACCTCTTGGAAGTCATCACAGCCATGGTTTCCCCTAACACTAAAAACATTTTTCTTGGCGATTTCAACCTGCACTGGGATGACCCAAGGACCCTCAGGTCAACGCCATCAGAGACTTCCTGGCCGACCAAGCCCTTACCCAAGTCTGCACACTCCCAACGCACTCGAAAGGCACCACTCTGGACTGGATTATAGCGAAGGGTTCTGCGGTCAACCTAATCTCTACAGACCCTTGCGATTGGTCTGACCACCACACTATCACCTTCCTTCTGCCTGGGACCCACCAGACATGGGCTCCACAACCCGTGGTTCCCAAGCGTTGGGTTAGAGACATTAATAACCTGAATCTCAGGAAATTGGCCACTCGGTGTGAGGCCAACAACCTCACTGAACACTATTCCATGGACATATCAAACATTCTAGATGACCTTGCTCCACCTTAACTGAAAAGAACCCAGATCAAAGACCGGAACGCCTGGTTCAACGGATCCCGAAACAATGAGAGGAAAGCCCTCCGGCAGACAGAACGAAACTGGAAACTGCACCCATCAGCAGCCCATCTAAAACTTCTCCGCCAAACCAGAAATGTCTACAACAGGAAAATCCTCAACTCAAAAAAAGAATTTTTCAGAACACCAAGAATAGACCACGCAAAATATTCGAATTGGTCGAACACCAATCTAACAAACTGGCAAAAACATGTAAAGAAATTCCCAAATCTTTGATATTTTGCGAGGAATTTTCTACATTCTTCTCCGACAAGATCATTGCCCTAGGAAATGAACTCAGATCCGCCCCTCTCTCCCAAACCCCTCCGAATCTGCCTCCGCTCTCCGTCTTGCCCCCCCAGGCTTCAACCAAAAATCAAGGGCATTGGTCCAACTTCAAAGGCTATGACGAACACCCAGTCTCGAAAACTCTATCCTCCCTTGGTCAACCATGAAAAACTCCTTGAACGCCTCAAAATCAGAATGGGACTGAATTGCCCTGTTCTTGAATGGTTTAGGTCCTTCCTCCAGAATCGCTCTCAGAGATTCCTAATCAACGGCAACCTATCCACTCCCTCCCCGATCACGGTTGGAGTCCCCCAAGGATCAACTCTGTTCCCCCACCCTCTTCAATCTCTACCTTGAACCGCTTTCAGAAGTATTACGCACCGCCAAAATCTCCTACCACATGTATTCTGATGACACCCAGATCTCCATAAAAATCTCTTCTCCCAATGACATTCTTTCCCTGAATGCGGACTTGAAGCTGACTGTCCATTGGCTCATCTCTAACCGGCTCAAGTTAATGCAAAAAAAATGGAATTCCTTCTAATCTCCCCACCTAAAACCAACCCAGACATCCAGGAATGGATTAAGGCGATCTCAGGGCTTAACTGCCCGCCAACCATAGTGGATTCTGTTAAATCCCTTGAAATTACCCTAGACTGCCGACTGAACATGCATGGCCACATTAACTCGATGGCCAAAACATCCAGATATCACCTGAGCTACTTAAGAAACCTTGAACCTTTCCTCAACACTCCTGACCTGAAAATGGCAATCCAGGCTCTAGTCATCTCCAGACTGGAATATGGATGCTCTACCTGCGCAAGTCTTCCCCAGACTTCCCTGGCACCTTTAAAAACCTGCCTCAATGCTGCTGCCAGACTCCTAACCTGCTCAAAGTAATTCAACCACATAATCCCTCACCTTAAAGGTCTCAACTGGCTTCCTTTCGAGGCCAGAATTGAACTTAAGCTGGCGTGCATCACTCACAAAGCGCTATACTCGAACTTACCGGCATTCCTCGTCCAAAAACTTGTAGTATCTGGAGGAACCAGAAAATCCCATTCTGCCAGAGACCTCTTGCTCCAACCTGCATGCATGAAGAAAAAAAAACGTACAATCGGGCCTTCTCAGGGGCCAAACCAAGAACTTAGAACTCTCCCGACGGCCATGCGTAAAATTCCATCCCTGGCACGCGTCAAAATGGAGGCCAAAACTTTTCTTATGGGCAAATTCCTCTCCTAACGCTTCATCACAATCACCTTAGCGACTTTGTGCTATCTTCCTGTGGGCTCTCCCGGTGTCTAGATGACACCCACCTGGCCCCTCTGGGCATCCCACCCTGTATCTGAGACCGCCTGTCTCTTGCAATATGTATCTACCTGTTTTTATCCTAACTGTTTCCATTCTATGTTATTCCTTATGTATCATCCCCCTCTAACTTCCCTTGTACACTACTTGCCTTTCCTGTAAAGTGCTCTGATACCCTTACAGGTCTGGTTCGCATTCTATAAAACTCTAAATAAATAAATGAATAAATAAATCTCTCAAAGCCTGGACTGTTGCACATGGTTCCTAGCGCTTCAGTGTCCCAGAGTGGTGTCGCCTGTGTTATCTTGGCATGCCATCGCAACCTCCTGTGGACCTGGTGCCATAGTGTTATGTTATGTTATGTTATGATGAATTTGTAGAGCGCACGTTCACCCTGGGGTTTCTTGGCGCTGTGTACCGCTGGGGAACCCGTCCTGGCTTTCCCTGTGAGATGGTCCCTATTGGGCATCTCCAAGGTGAAACCAGGCATCCCCGGCAGCGAGGGGGCCGTTGTGGAGATTAAGCAAGCTATTGCCCAGAGTTGCAGCGTGGGACCCATGGTTAGAGAGGCACCGAGGCGAGATTTATCGAGCCCGCTGACATTGGTTCCGTACCCTGCCGCGTCGGGAATTGAACCCCGGTCCCGGGCCGACCTCTGCTTCTGGGTCTGCCGCCTCTAACCAGTGAGCCACACTTCTCTAGTGTGACTGTGTGGTGTGTGGGTCCCCCCATGTGGTAGTTTCTGAGGTTATTATACAATGCTCTCATGTGGCCCCCTTGTCTCAGTTTATAATGATCCATCCAATATGCAGGTTCATCGTGGGGGCAGTGTACCCATTGATTGACTACTGCCAACTGGGCTACCCAGTAATAAATGGGATATTGGATAGTGCTATACTGCCATCATACCACCCTCTCATTAGTTTTCATGTGGCGGTACTAGGAGGTTTCTCATCCCAAAGTAGGGTTCTGATTCACTATCTATGGCTTGAAAGTAGGACTGTGACATACAATAACATAACATCAGCATATAAAGATATCCTGTCTTTCCAATCGGGAATTCATCGAAGTCCTCGTATTAATAGGTCAAACCTGACCCATGTTGTTTGAGGCTCTAGGATTAGTGCGAAAATTAGGGGCAACCGTATCTCATACTCCTTTGAAGGTGGAAGGAGCGGGAGACTCTTCCATTCACCATGACCTGTGCTAGTGGGCTTGCATAGAACAGTCGGATCCATGTCAGGAATTTTGGGCTGAATCCTAGCCTTTCTAGGACTGTGAATAGATAAGGCACCCAAAGACATTATTTCCACATCTTTACGGATTGTGTCGATCATACCGAGCACACCATGGGGCCGATGTATGTTGAGTGGGATGTATGACGGTACAACTCGTCCCTTTACAACGCAGACTTGCGTTGGGGGGGGAGCGCTGATAGTGAATAGTTTAATTTACTATTCCAACGCCAGTCCCCGTGGATAGTAGGGAAGGTGTTGGATAGTAAATTAAACTATCCCCTATCCTAGAGCGCCCTCCAGCAAAAGTCGTTCGTAACGACTTTCGTTGTTAAAGCTGCGTCGTAACGGTACTGCGTTGTACCAGTTACGTTGTAAAGGATGTTTCCCGTTGAGTGCCGTGTTCTGCCCCGTCATAAAGCCGGATTGGTCTGGGTGAACTAATGCTGTTATGACAGGGATCAATCGGGCTGCCAACATCTTAGCTAGGATCTTAGCCTGAGAGTTGAGGAGCGAAATAGGGTGTTATGAGTCACATTGCTCTGCTGGCTTACCTTCCTTATAGATCTCTACTATGGAAGCGAGACGTTGGTCCATGGGTAGCATACCATATTGTGCACTCTCCACACACATTTTTAGGAGATAGGGTGATATACAGGTAGCTTCATTTTATAGAATTCGTTGGGAAGGATGTTTGGTCCCATTACCTTTCCAGACTTAATATTGCGTATGGCATTTGTTCTCTTCCCCTGTGAAGTCACCCTCCAAACATTCCCCGTCTTCTGAGGAAAGCACAAGGAGGGGTAAATCAGTCAAGGAATCTTTGATTTCTTCTATAGTAGCCATACGTTCCGGGGAATATAGATGTTGGTAGTAGTTAGCAAAAGCCTCTGCAATTTCCTGCGGGAATTGTACTGTCTCTACTCTCTCATCCTTGAGGGCGGTGACCCAGCGGCCCGCCTGCTCTCATCTATCTGGCCAGGCTAGCAAATTTCCAGCTTTTTCACTCAGTTTATAAATTCTATGTTGCGTTGCAGAGTGTCTGGACCTCGCTTCCCCTGTGACTAGATCTCAACATTCCTGTCTTTGAGATCTAATTTGTGGCTAGTGTTCTCAGGGTTGTGGTTAACCACATCCATTTCTAAAAGTAATATTTTGTTTTCTAATGTCTCAATCGTTGCCCTTGTATTTCTTTTATGTCCTACTGCGAGAGACAGTGCTTGCCCTTTAACCACCGTTTTAAAGCCCTCCCATAAATTCAAATGGGATTCGACTGAGGATTAATTTTCTTTGAAGAAGTTATCAGCGATGTTCCCCCGAATTTCTTTTCTCTATGTGCGGCAGTGTAAGATCTCTGTGCACTGCAACCAAGGCTAAGTTCGCTGGGAACCAGACCACACGTGTGCCCTGTAATTAACATGAATACTCCAGCCCTGCCAAGTAGCACGCATTAGGCGGGGTCCGCAATACTGCACTAAAATGCATTAATCACTCATTTTTAGCACCTTGACAATGCCTGTGTAATAGGAGTCAGTGACCGCGCGTGTTGGAGCAGAATTTACAACAGTGTGGCAAGTGTTGGCAATATGGTGCTAAAATGGAGTTAGGTATGAGGAGTCAGAACTACAAGGGCTGAACATCTCTATTCAAAACATGAAAGAAAGAATTCAATCCCTAAAGCAGCAGGGCCAGATAATTTACCTGCAATCATATTATAACTTCTGGCATTTTCCCAGAAAGTTGGAAGGGGGCTATTGTGAGGCCAATTTATAAAAAAAGAAGATGCTACACTACCTCAGATTTACTGCCTAATAAGTTTGCTGATGTAGGGGAGAAAGTTTTCTCTGAAATACTACTAGGCGAAGTGAAATTTTGAACAGAGAAGTGTAACCTAATCCCAATAGAGCAAGGTGGGTTCCAGGATGGCCATTCAAACATTAACCACTGTATCAGTTTATGGGCTATGGCAAAAAAGGCAATTGAAGTGCGAGGTAACCTATTTTGCTGCTTTGTTGATTTCCGAGCTGCCTTCGATTCAGTAGATCGGAGCCTACTGTGGAGCATGCTGGCAGAGCTCGGAATCAACAAGGCAGTACTTGCTTTAATCCAGGAAATACCCTCAAGTAATTGGGTTAGGGTTATCTTGGATACCCAGGGAACCCTATCTAACAAAATCCAGATAATGAATGGTTTGCGGCAGGGCTGTGTACTTGTTCCATTGTTCTTCTCCTTATTTTTATCCGATCTACCCAATATATTGACTAGGGCAGGTGGGGTAAATCCTAAAATGGGAGGGACCCATATATCTTGGTCATGGTATTGGAAAAAAAGAAGAGCTCACTGTACTGGAAATTGGGAGAGGTTAGAGTAGAAGAAGTGGATAGATTTAAATATTTAGGTATGTGGTTCGACAATAAGTTAAATTGGAGGGATCACATACAGTCACTCAAATCAAAAGCGCTCTCCTCAGTGTGGGACCTCAAACATTTCAAGCAAAAGTATGGAGGTCCCTCCCTGTGGCCAATTCTATCGGCTTTTAACGCATTGGTACGCCCACAGTTCCAATACGGTGTAGAGGTATTATATATGGGAGGTAAATTGGACTGGAACTTAGAAGAGGGAAAATGCGTCCTTGCACTCCCCTCATCAGCAATGATACAGGCTGTATGAGTGGAATGTCATCTTACAGCCTGGAATTTTTGGGGTATGCAAGCAGTATTGAATTTTTGGTGAGAATGAATGGAGAGGGGCCCGCCAAAATAGCAAAACTCTGTAAAAAAGAAATAGAGGCTAGCAAACTAAATTGGGCTTCCCAAGCTAGAATTTGTCTAGATAAGTTGTGCGTCAAACTATCCCTAGAACCAGACCAATGGAGGTTGGGGCAGCAGATTCCTGGAAAGGGGCGACCACTCGGTCCCCCCGAACGTATGGTTGTGTGCCCCGATCCCCCCGGGAAGCCATTTTGGGCGGGAGGCGTGTCTCGGCTGGTATGCCCGAAGTGGCGTAGCCGGGGCGTGCCTTTTCCCGCCCAAGAGGGGTTGTCCTAGACACCTACACCGTTGGACACGCCTCGTAGGCGGTTGGAGGAGGGTCCACGCCCCCCCCCCGAGGAAGAATAAAAGGAGCAACAATCTAAGAAAGCATCCTCTTGTTCCTGTGCTTGGAAGCTGCACCCCCTCGTTGCACGTGTGAGCCCGAGACGGAACAAGGAGCCAATTTTGAGAGCTTGTAATTTTTGTGTTTCTCTTTCAGTGAGTCCGAAGCTTTGGATCCAGGACCTCGAATCAAATATCCGTAGACGATGCCTGGCAAGAAGGTCGGAAAGAAGGTTGGGACCGAACAAATACTTCGCATGCTGGTAAAGGACATGGCGAACATGAAGAAGCAGATGGCGGCAATGAATGGCACGGGTAGACCGAAGAAAGTCATCGGACCAGCATTGCCGGGAGTAGTCCCTGCCGGGAGAGGTAAAAGGGCCAGGAATAGGGCAGCAGGAGGGGAGGCCCCGGTGCCCGAGTCCCCTCCAGCAAGCCCGGTCGGTCCGGTGGAGGCCCCAGTTCCGATCTCGAACGCGGGACAGCCGATCCCTGTAGTAGTTACACCCGTTAGCGAGGAGGATATGCCCCCCGAACTGGCCGCCCAGTTGGCGACATGGTTGGGCAAGAACAACGAGAGTGGTGGGGCACCAGGAGACACGGCCGAAGAGGCCAGGTTAATAATGAAGCAGTTGCGGCAATCGAGAGATGCTGCGAAGGCACCTTGTCCTCTTGTTTCCCCGCAGGTTCCCTCGGAAAGGCCGGCGGCAAGCGTTGGAACGGCAGCAACAACAGATACAGCTACCGGTTCGGGTAAGCAGCCGTTGCCAATGGCGGGGGTGGGATCGTTACCCTCAAGGAGGGAAAGGGTGGTGCAGCATATTCCGATGGATGTGAAAGAAAGGATCTGGGCTGATAAACATGTGAATATGTTTTCTCTGTTGACCGATCACTATGAGATAGAGCACGTTAGAAATCAGAAGGAGTTGTTACATCCGAGTGTATGGCGTGCAAAAATGGCGGGTTTCAGAGTAGATGAAACGATCGCTAATTGGGCCAGGGCCTTTGGAATGTTCACTGCAATCATGGGGGAACGTAGGCCTGAACTGTTGGCGGAATTAGCCTGTTATCAAACACGTATTATGGAATTTCATGAATCATACGAAGGCAATCAATGGATGAGTTATGATAACAAATTTCGTAAGGCCAAGGAGCACGACTCATCCCTGACGTGGGATTGTTTCGACTCCATTTCATGGCAGAAACAGGGTATGCCGAACTCGGCGAAGTCGTCTTCTTTTGGCGGGAAGGCTCTGTCCCATTCCCGCCATTATTCGGCGGCGCCCTTTCGGGCAGGCGCCAACGGGGATCAGCACACAAAGAATAATGGGAACTCAGGTAAAAAAGGGGTCTGTTGGAGCTTTAACAGAGGCAAGTGCACTAGGCCACAAGGGACATGCAAGTTCAGGCATGAGTGTGCAGGGTGCGGGCAGTCTTCACACCCCGAGAGTTTGTGCAGAGCCAAGAATGGTGAGACAGGAGGTAGAGGAGGAGCCAAACAGGTCTAACATCGACCGAGGGGCACCGTTACCTACTCCCGTTGACATCATGGCATTGATCCCTTGGCTGAACGAATACCCTGATCATGTCTCCGCTGGGGTGTTGCGAGATGGTTTCTCGTATGGTTTCCACATCCCGGCGGGGGATTTTCGGGGGGAAGCACAGTGTAAAAATCAACTATCTGTTCAACAAAATACGGCGGTGGTACAGGCAAAAATTGCAAAGGAGGTGACCCGAGGTCGGGTTGCGGGACCGTATGTGAATCCGCCTGTTGTTAACTTTGTTTGTTCACCGTTGGGAGTAGTCCCCAAGAAGGACCCAGGTGAGTTTCGATTAATCCATAATTTATCCGCTCCTAGGGGTCTTTCGGTGAACGATGCGATTGACCCGGGAGTTTGTTCGGTGCGGTACGCATCCTTTGATGAGGCCGTCGCCATGTTGAATCGCCTGGGGCCCGGAGCGCTGATGGCTAAATCAGATATCGAGTCAGCGTTCCGGTTGCTCCCGGTACACCCACAAGATCAGCGTATCTTAGGTTTTGTGTTTCAAGGACGCTACTACATGGATAAATGTATGCCGATGGGTTGCTCCATCTCCTGTGCGTATTTTGAGAAGTTCAGTACTTTTTTGCAATGGGCGTTCACCAGAGCCACGGGCTTCACTCAGGTTATGCATTACCTTGATGATTTTCTGTTTCTGGGGGCAGCCGGGGGCACGGAATGTGAACAGGCTTTGAATGAATTTTGTAATCTCATGAAAGGTTTCGGCGTGCCATTGGCACCAGGCAAGACAGTGGGGCCATCTACTTCACTCGAGTTTCTGGGAATTGAGCTCGATTCAGTGGAGGGGTGCTTCCGTTTACCCATGGAGAAGGTAATGAAATTTAAGGCCTCTCTTGGGATATGCCTTGGCGAGAGGAAAGTAACTCTCCATCAGTTGCAACAAACTGTGGGTCAGCTTAACTTTGCCCTTAGAGTAATACCGATGGCTCGCCTCTTTTCCCGCTCTATCGCACAAGCCATGGTGGGCCTCAAGGAAGGGCACCACCGCACAAGACTGTCAGCAGAGGTTCGCCAGGATATGCGCATATGGCTGGCATTTCTGGCGGATTTCAACGGTCGTGTCGTGTGGAACAAACCATCAGCTTCCTCCGAGGAGCTGGGGTTGTGGACCGACTCGGCAGGAAGTGTGGGCTTTGGCGCCATCTTTGGTAATCGATGGTCGGCGCAAACATGGCCAGCGTGGTGGCACGATAGTGGGCTCACAGGTAACATTGGGTTTCTTGAGCTGTTCCCCATTCTGGTAGCCTTGAAAACATGGCCAGAGGGGTTTCGTGATCACGCTGTAGTGTTCTGGTCTGATAATATGACTGTTGTGGAATGTATCAATAATCAGGCAGCACGCTGCAAGTGGATTTTGAGATTACTGAAGGAAATTGTCCTGCTATGTATGAGATTAAACGTCCACTTTAGGGCAAGACACGTGCCGGGGGTACTGAACCAGGCAGCTGATGCACTCTCTCGTTCCCATATGCAGGCCTTCCGGGGTTTTCTGCCCTCAGCGGACTTGGTGGCGGCACCATTTTCCGAAGCTCTCTGGTCTCTCGGTGCCCCGGATTACAAAACTTCGTGGGAGAGAGTCTAGCACCCAGGACAAGGAAGGCATATGAAGGAGCGTTCCGTTCCTATTGGTCATTTTTGGGTCCAGCTAGGGGGGAGCATTGGGGCCAGGAGGAGTATGTCCTGAAATTTCTGGTAGCACTACATTAGGCAGGCCGATCATTGGCGACAGCCAAAAGGCACAGGGCCGCCATTGCCTTTATGGCGCAGGCGCATGGCATCCATGACCCCACATCGTCCTTTCTCGTAAAGAAGGCACTGCGTGGGTGGCAACGCCTTGAGGGCCGTAGGGAGGATGTGAGGCCCCCGATAGATCTAGCGAGGTTGTCCATGTTAATGTCCGTACTCCCTGCGACTTGTTCATCTCAAACGGAGACAGTGCTGTTCCGGGCCGCTTTTGCATTAGCATTCCATGGGGCTATGCGGGTAAGCGAGCTGGTAGCGAAGAATAAGCAGGATACGGGGGGAGGTCTGTGTCGAGAACACATTCAGATAAGGGGTGACACAATGGTGGTCACAATAGCCAAGTCCAAGACCGATCAGGGAGCCATCGGGGACAGTGTGGTAGTCCAGCGGATCCCGGGGCCTCCCATGTGCCCGGTAAAATGCGTGGAGGAGTATTTAGCGCAGAGGGCGGCATCATGGGGGGGGGAGCTTGCTGAGACACACCGACGCCACCCCACTGACTAGATTTCAGTTTCAGCGGGTATTAACAATGGCAATCGCGGCAGCGGGCTTGGACCCGAGCGATTTTGGGACCCATTCCTTCCGGATAGGGGCTGCTACAGAGGCTACAGCCAGGGGTCTGAGTGTGGAGAAGGTGAAACAGTTGGGGCGTTGGTCTTCTAATTGTTACAAAAGGTATGTGCGGTTGCACATGTTGTGAAGCTAATGTCATGCACTCACGCTTCTTGTCTTCTGTTTGGTTTACAGTTTCGCGAGCAGGCTTTGCGGGGCGGACTGTGCAGTTGACCCGACACCTGGGGACCAGCGGTCAAAGATCACCGGCTGAGGGAAGAGTGGTGTGGGTCGTTGGCCACTCATACGTGAGGCGCGCCGCGGACGTATTCAAAGCAGGTGACATGATTCACGTGGCTGGGGAATACGGGTACAGGGTGACCTTCCACGGAAGGGGCGGGCTCTGTATTGACCAGTTTCAAGGTTTTATGGAGGGACTGTTAGGGCGGACAAGGTCACCGCCGTCTGTAATCATAGTGCATCTTGGGGGCAATTATTTGGTGACCATTGGTCGACGAGTACTTCTCGAGTTAATCTTATCCTCAGTAAGTTGGTTGGCGAGAAGGGCTCCGGGGTGCACGATTGCATGGTCACACATGATTCCTCGGAAGGTGTGGCGGGGGGCCCTCTCTGTGTCAGCCTTGAATCAATCGGTAAAGAAGGTTAATAACAAACTGGGTAGGTTGTTTCGTACAGGAAATTTGCATTGTGTTCCGCATGGATGTATCCGGGGGGACCATATGTATCTGGAAGACGGGGTCCATTTGTCCCGGGAGGGGAATGTCTTACTCATAGGTGACTTCATAGATTGGTTAATAAGTTTGTGTAGCCATGACCTTTAGTAGGAGTTTTGTGGGGGGTCCGGATAGCCGGTCAACTATCCGGCCTGTGGCGGTAAGGTCATGATCGGTGAGCAGTAATTGGAAGATCCCTAGAGGTGGGGCACCACCCATTATGGATGGGAGCGCCCGGGGGAGGCGGCCATTGGCCCCTCACATGGGGAGGCGGTACCCTCTAAGGATGGGGCCGCCGAAAGGGAAGGCGGTCAAGGCCCCTCCCTGGGAAGGAGGGGCTATGGGCCCCTCCTGGGAATTTCCCGGGGCCAGGACATCCGCGACGGCGGATGTGGTAAGCAGTGTGGGGTGGGAGGGGGGTCTACGCTACCTTCTAGACACCTCACACGAGTCCTCGGACGACCACCAAGATGGCGTCGAGTAAATATGGGGCCCCCGTTAAGACAAGGGAAATTGGAAGTTGGCACAGAGGTACAGTCCTCTGTGCGCCCGCCCCTCACAAGTAAGGGGGGGAGTTCTGGTATTAGGGATCTGACACCGGTTACGACCTTGCCGTTGGCCCGTAATGTTAGGATGTGCAATTTGAATTTTGAGAAATGCATTTACAGGATGTTTTAGAATCGGCTAGGAGAACCTTTGTATTAGAGATATGTTAAGGTTAGCCAATAAACATCGTAATGTGTAAATGAAATTGTACATGATATGAAACTGTTATTTTAATGTTTTAATTTTGTTTCATATTTTTAATTAATACGGCCGGGAGGGTAACTCCCTCCCGCCTTCCAAAAGCTCAAGAACTGTTTCCGTCTTCCCATTCTTGGGGATTGTGTTGGGAGGGGGTGACGGGTATCCCGACCATACAAGTCTGCGTTGCGTGCTATTATTAATTCGAAGGCCCAAGAGGAAGATTTGGGTTATTTGAGGAGTAAATCGTCCTCCCGGTTCCTGATAAATGGGTGGACCAATGATCAAATATTCCCCTATATCGAAGCCATGCCTAACTCAAAACGTAGAAATATAATCTTGAAATTTAGAGTGGGCCTGAACACATGCAACACAGATTGGAAGATAAAATCCGCTATGATGAATGAACAAGGTTTGTGCACATGTGGATTACAAGTGAAATGCAATGGTCCACATATTCTGTTAGACTGCTTGTGGTTCTTAGAAGAGCGGAAAAAAAAATTGAAAATATGAACATCACAATTAGATGAATAGAAAAAATGCTATTTTTCATGAACAATGGGATGCATCTAATTGTGATGTTCTTTTATAGAATTGTTTGTCCTGAAGAAGGTGGTATCGCTTACTCACCGAAACGCTGCGTCGACAACTACAACAACTGTGATTCCTTGACTTATTGTTTTAATCAAATTGTGATTTTTAATGGTTTTTACATTAAATGCGATTTTGGGTACTATTATTACGTTGTATAACAAATTGTTTTAATTGATCTGTAATAAATTGTATATTTTTATAACAAACTCACTACTTAGGGTTCTTGTTTTGTTTATCATTTGTTTTTTAACTGATCATTATGGTACATATCTTGAGTTAAATCTGGCATTTTGAAGTATATGGGAAATACACCAAGGGTTCTTATTAGTTGAGTGGTATTGGGACTTTCCTTGTTCTTTTATCCTATGCTCCTTGTCCCCAATTGCATTGCAAAGGAGGCCTCCCTTCCTTTTTCTGCAATGATTAGAGAGTAATTATGTGGCATGTAATTATGTGGTACTATGTGGTATGTGGAGTGTATTTATGTTGCATTGAGTAGAGTATATTTATGTGGTTTGTAATTATATGGTACTGATGCTATGTGGCGTGTATGTTGCATTGAGTAGAGTGTAATTATGTGGCGTGTAACTATGTTGCACTGAGTGGTATTTTGTGGAGTGTATTTATGTTGCATTGAGTGGAGTTTAATTATGTGGTGTCTAATTATGTGCCTCAGTGGTATTATGTGGTGTGTATTTATGTTGCATTGAATAGAGGGATGTGATGTGTAATTATGTGGTACTGAGTTGTATTATGTGGAGTGTATGTTCGATTGAGTAGAGTGTAATTATGTGGCGCCTAATTATGTGTCACTGAGTGGTATTATTTGGAGTGTATGTTGCATTGAGTGCAGTGTAATTATGTAGCATATAATTATGTGGCACTGAGTGGTATTGTGTGGAGTGTATGTTGCATTCGGTAGAGTATAAATATGTGGTGTGTAATTATATAGCAAAACCAAAGGGGATGATGGACGGAGTGTTGAACCTTGCAAGCACTCACCCCCATTCAACTAATCTGGGTTTAATCTATCATCATTCTTTAGCTCAATCTGCCACCCCAGTTCAGATATGGCCATATGCAAATCAGTCTGACCCTGTGCCTCATGGGAACAGTCCAGCACAAACTTCCAAGCCATGTCTTCCCAGGACATGAAGCAAGCATCCTGGGTACGGTTTCTGGCTAATCACACGTCATTAGCCAGGCTAGCTTGAATCTAGTGTAATTATGTGGTATTTGGAGTGTATGTTGCATTGAGTGCAGTGTAAATATGTAGCATATAATTATGTGGCACTGAGTGGTATTGTGTGTAGTATATGTTGCAGTCAGTAGAGTGTAATTATGTAGCGTGTAATTATGTGGCACTGAGTGGTATTATTTTGAGTGTATGTTGCATTGAGTGCAGTGTAACTATGTAGCACATAGTTATGTGGCACTGAGTGGTGTTGTGTGGAGTGTCTGTTGCATTCAGTAGAGTAATTATGTGGTGTGTAATTCTGTGGTACTGAGTGGTATTTGGAGTGTATGTTGCATTGAGTGCAGTGTAATTATGTAGCATATAATTATGTGGCACTGAGTGGTATTATGTGGAGTGTATTTATTTTGCATTGAGTAGAGTGTAAGTATGTGGCATGTAACTATATGGCACTGAATGGTATGTGGAATGCATTTATGTTGCATTGAGTAGAGTGTAATTATATGGCGTGTAATTGTGTGGTCCTGAGTGGTATTATGGGAGTGTATGTTGTATTCAGTAGAGAGTAATTATGTGGCATGTAATTATGCTGCACTGAGTGGTATTATTTGGAGTCTATGTTGCATTGAGTGCAGTGTAATTATGTAGCATATAATTATGTGGCGCTGAGTGGTATTGTGTGGAGTGTACGTTACATTCAGTAGAGGAATTATGTGGCGTGTAATTATGTGGCACTGAGTGGTATTATTTGGAGTGCATGTTGCATTGAGTGCACTGCAATTATGTAGCATATACTTATGTGGCACTGAGTGGTATTCTGTAGAGTGTATATTGCATTCAGTAGAGTGTAATTATGTGGTGTGTAATTATGTGGCACTGAGTGGTATTTTGAGTGTATGTTGCATTTTGAATGTAGTGTAATTATGTAGCTCATAATTCTGTTGCACTGAGTGGTATTATATGGTGGTGAGTGGTGTTTTATGTTGCATTGAGTAGAGTGTATTTATGTGGCGTGTAATTATGTGGTACTGAGTGATATTATGGGGAGTGTATGTTGTATCCATTAGAGTGTAATTATGTGGTGAATAATTATGTGGCACTGAGTGGTAATATTTTGGGTTTATGTTGCATTGAGTGCAGTGTAATTATGTGGCACTGAGGCAGAAGGAAGCAGAGTGGGGAATTCTGGTATACAGCTGAGCCCGTGTACAGAGCCTGGGGCACAATAAGGTGGAATGAGGCACCGTATGGAACAGTGAGGCGGAGTGAGGCGGAATGAGGCAGAGTGGGGGATTCTATTACACAGCTGAACCCGGGGCCCTGGTCTCTCGGATGTCAGTCTTGTGAGGACGGTTGCTCCATATGGACCTAGATAAAGATGCAACATACCAAAACGTCTCTCATGGTAAAATATAGTCCACATCAACATTTGTCTCTATGGTACACCATGAAACCAAACTTGGGTCACAGTGGGGGGCTATGTGTCACCAAAACAGGAAAAGGCAGAGAATACAGATCAAATGGGATGTTATTTTAGGGACAGGAGGGGAGTTTTATCCTCAAACACTCAATTAGTATAAAGGCTGAAAGAATCAAAGCAAACACGACGGCCCAATCCATAATGTCTGACGTGACGTGAATGTATTTATGTTTCTAATTAGCAGGCTTAAACAGTGCCCGTTGGTAACAATTAGTTGCCAGAATGAAATGGTTGCTTAGACAAAGTTTAAATCACATAATTATTCATAAAGCAAGTCTTTAACCGGATCAAAGATTCTCAAATGGAAACAGCATTTGGGCCAGATGGGGTATTGCATATGAATGCGTTAAATAAACAAGCAACTGCGTGACTATCCCCACAAGAATTTTGACAAGCCCGTCCCTCCTTGTAGGCGAAAACATTACAGCCCTGTTTGTAGCTAAATGCAAAAGTTAGGTGTAACATCCCTGTTTGAAAAAATTACTCCAGGACACGGAGGCTACGTATTATCACGACCACGGCCTGCATGTGAAAATATAAATGCCAGCACAGCTACCTCAGACGGAGGTGTCCCGGCGCTGGGGGCCGTTGGAAAGATTAAGCAAGCTATTGCCCAGAGTCACATGGTGCTGGGATAACTTGCCACCGGAGCCGGGGATCGAACCGTGAACCCTGTGGTCCGGAGTCAGGCACCCTGGACGTACCCATGCACGCACACCCTTCGCGCCGCTGCTGGCTCCCGAGAGCAAAACGCTATGGGAGTAAACCTTTCAAAAGAAGCTGGGACCTCCACACGCCTTTGGTCAATTGTGTACTAAGCTAGATGCAAAGGCCAATTGTGTGCGAGCCCCACATGCACGAGCTTTAACTAAACCTGAAGAAAGCTAAAGTGATTGCAAGAGGTCAATTTTCCTATGCAGCGCATGCGCACTGCATAGGCTTGACCTAAAAAGGTACCCCCTAAAAAATATTTAAGATCTGCAAACAGGGAGGGACAATTGAATACAAGACTGATTCCCACCAGAATAGTAGGAATCAGTCTTGCATTCAATTACTTTAGGTGCAGCTCCTGCAGGCGTCTCTTGACTTTCAAGTAGGAGCTGCAAACCCACTGTTCCTGCCCCGAAAAGTCAGGAAGGGATATTCTGCAATCTCCATGTTTTCATAACACAAGGGGTCCTTTGTTCGAAATCGTTGCAGAACTAGGTCTTAGTCCCAGTAATTGAGACGAGCAATGATTTGTTATGGTAGTGCTCCAAGTGGTGGTGGCCTGCCAGGGCTATGGTGCGCCCGCTCCACAGAGAGCAGTGTTGGACCTTTGTTTTCTAGTACCATAGTTATCAGCAAAGTTTTGATGAAGAGCTCAGTACTGGGCCCTTCCGAGTGCTCCGGGAAGCTGAGAAAGCAGATGTTGTGCCAAAGTACCCTTCAGCGTCCTCCGCTCTGCAGCGGAGCAAGGCTACCGCTTCCTCCATGGCACTCATTTGAGTTTGTATTTCCCATACAGTGGGGCTCATGGAGGTCAAAGCAGATTGTACATCGTCCACGCGTTCTGCCAGCTTGTGTTTGATCCACTCTCAGGAGATCCCCGTCGAAGGAGGCAGAGTTGATTTTTGGCCCTCTGAGCGGCAGAAGAGTGGAGAAAGGGTGAGGGCTGCCCTAGGACGAACCCATTCTATAGGTGTGCGAGACAAGCGCTGTTGGGGTCCGCCATGGCTCACCTCATCAGTTCCAGTGTTCCCTCAGCAGTGTGGAGCCCACCAGCTTAGTTTCACTGGTGCAGGACAGAGAGCAGGGCCCAGGAAAGAGCTGTCTGAGTGACCCCAAGCAGACAGTGCCAGGTGGGACCTCCCTCTTGTAAATGCCAGGGCAGGTCGGGTCCCACTACTGCCATGGCCCTTGGTGAGCCCACAGGCTGTATCTTCAGCGAGCATGCCAAGATCCTTAGAAAAAAATGTCAATAATGCTTCTATCCAGGTAAATCTTTGGCCTCAGGTAGATGCGCAGTCAGGGGAACATCATCAAAACAGGCTTTATCCTTTTTCTTCACCATTCAAATGATCTCGGAAGAGTTTAAAGTATTTTAGGGTGGCAGTTGTGTTCTGTGAAGGAAGGCGCCATCCAAACAAATCATGGGCATCCTGGTAGGATTCAACTTCTTAGGTGCCGTGGCTGAAGCCTGTGCGGATGCAGATTGGGGAGACACCTTCAAAGTAAATAATTCAAAAGATCCTACCTCACCCTTAAAGAGCTGACCAAGAATAAGCAATCTGAAACCTTGGCAGGTATAATCCTATTTCAAAGGTCCATAATCATCCCCGCAGCCGTGCACTATTAATAAAAGAAATGAAGAGTCTCAAATATGATGTGTGTTTTCAGAATCTGAAAGCACACATCATGTTTTAGATTTGCTGCATCCCTTTTCTTAATTGTGCGCGGCTGTGGGGTTGATTGTGAGCATTTGAGATTGTATTCATGTTAATTGCAGCACCCCTGTGCGCTGCAATTAACAAGAATACTATTTCAAAGGCCCACAATCAGTCTCGCAGTCATGCACTATTAATAAAAGAAATGCAGAGTCTCAACACGACGTGTGCTTTCAGAATCAGAAATAACTTGTTGTGCTTTAGATGTGCTGCATTCCTTTTCCTAATACTGCAGGGTGCTGATTGTGGGCCTTTCTAAAAGTATTTATGTTAATTGCAGCACATGACGGAGCTCCGATTAACACAAATACTTTCACAAAGGCCCACAATCTGCCTCACAGACCCGCACTATTAAGAAAATAAATGGAGCAAGTGCCAGAGCCACTTGCTGTTGAATGCGAGCCCTAGAGGGATGTGGTGTGTACGCGCTAATTATGGAACACTGCACGCTCGGGAAGACCAGTGGGCGTTATAGGGAATAGTGGTTGTCAGTTGTTTTCACCAAGTTCGCTTTTACGTGTGGAATTTTTAAATACCAAGTGTGCAATATGATGGTCTGCCTGGTTTGTGTCCCATTTAACCTGTACTGTGCCTAAACTGATGTGTGTACCTGAGTAGAATGTGTACTGTTTCAGTGGGCGGGTCTCTGGGAGGATTATGGTCTGATGCATTGCACATCATCGCATAAAAGTCTCCACTAACCAAAAGTTCCCCCTCTGGCAGGCTAAGCAGTAAATTAGTAGGTCAGGCAGTACCACTGATTCTAGTGCTGATGGTATATATACCAATACTATGTTGACTGGTTTCCCTTGCCGATTGCCATAAACCTGCCCTGGGCGTCAGCCCAGTTCTGTCTCGCTATAAGTGGGAGGTTTTTCACTTATAGTATGAATACCCCTCAGGAACCCGAGGTGAAGCTTGTAAGGGATACTAATTTATAACCCAACCTATCCAGGGCTCTACATGAGTTACCAACTAAGTGGGTTTCTTGCAGTAAGACCACAACGGGTGATTTACGTTTGATGTACTGTAGTACTTTTTTTTTAGTGTATTTTTTTTTTTGAGAGTATAATTAACAATGAGAATTGAGTCTTACATTGCAGATTTGGTTTTTGAAGCAAAAAAATATACATACATTACAGCATACATTAATTTAAACATTCGCTGATATTGATAATAAGCGAAGAGAGAAAGGAAAAAACAATACATGCACCAGTGTTATCACTCTTTTAACTAATCCATTCTGCAACTGGCGCCCAAATCTTTGATGCCAATTGTCGCCTCCTCCCCCCTTTACAAGAAAAAGCTGAAAATTCGAGCCTGTGAATAGCTAACAATCTAGCTCGCCAGTTCACGAAGGTAGGAGCCTCCGGGGACAACCATTGAGACGTTATGCGCAGGCGGACCTGTGACATGGCTATGAATATGAGGGCTGATTCATATCGCGAGTTCCTACCTACTACATTGTTACAGACATCAAACCTGAATATCACTAGTGCTGGTGTCAAAGTACAACTAATCTTAAGTAAAGTATTAATGAAGCGCTCAATGTCTTCTAAAAACCCACTAAGGGACAGACAAGAATGAAACATATGGATTATATCAGCTGCCAGCAGCCCACACCGTGAGCAAGAATCACCCTTTCTTCTACCCCATTTTGCGATTTTAGCGGGTGTATAATATAAATCCAGCATTGCCATATAGCTTTGGGTTCTAAGTGATCCTGACACAATGACCTGACTGGCGAGTTCTAACACATTAAATCAATACCTGTCTTTCCCAGTTTTCTTTCCCACTTGCAGGTACATGCATCAAACTCAGCATTTGCGATTCCTTAATTGCGATTTTTAAGGAATCGCAATTAAGGAATTGCAAATGCCTATGCATCAAGAAATCGCTAAATAAATTGCGATTTCTTAGAATTCCTTAATTGCGATTAGCATTTTGCGAATCGCAATTAAGGAATCCCTTCCCATTCATTCCTATGGGCCTAGAGGCCCATAGGAATGAATGGGAAGACAATCTCAATTTGCGAATCGCAATTAGCTAATCGCAAATTGAGATTGCGATTTCAAGGGTGCAGGGGTGTCCAAAGGACACCCTGTTGCACCCCTGAAATCAAACAATGCACATATGTTGTGTACACACATGCCCTGAGGGCATGTGTGTGCACAACATGAAAGTTAAAAAAATGCAAGAAATAGCATTTTTCTAACATTTCGCAAAATTACCATGAGGTCCAACCTCATGGTAATTTTTTCTCTCTAATTGCGAAATCGCAATTTTTTTTAGGTTCATGCATTGCTTTTGAGGAATCGCAAATTTGCGATTCCTTAAAAGTAATCGCACTTGAAAAAAATCGCTAAAATAGCGATTTATTCACTTTTGAGTTGATGCATCCCAAATAGTGATTTGGGAATCGCAAACGGCCGAATTTTGCGATTCGCACCGTTTGCGATTCCCAAATCGCTTGATGCATGTGTCTGTTAGTGCTTTGTGCTGTCAAGTCGTCCGGAAAAACCGACAATATATATTGATACAGCATTCCTATTCTACTTCTTTTTTTAATCAATTCAAAAATTGGTGCTTTATCCAACATACATGGTGTATCCTTCAACTTTGGTGATAACTGAAATTTGTCCTTAATGTCACTATAGGATAAAACTTGTCCGTCACCCACCAAATCCCCTAAACACATGAACCCCCTGCCTTTGCCATCTATGCATAGTGTAGTCTTGAAAGATGCCTGGAAATAATCGAGCAGCTTTGAAAGGCGTATACAAATTAAGGCTTGGAATAGCTAATTTCCGCCTTATTTTCTGCCAAACTGTAAATGCAGCAATAATACCTTTAAATCGAGTTCTTTTATAGTAACTGGGCTCCAGTACCTCCACCAAAATACCCAAACCTATCTCGAAAATAGTTGGGCGATTACATGTTGGTACAGTCGCTTTGTCTCCATGTATTAACATTCCTATTGATTGTAACATTGCTGCCCAATAATAAATAACCAAATTAGGGACAGACCAGCCCCCCCTGGTCTCGGGAAAGGCACATCCACTTAGCTGCCCTGCGCGAATGCCTGTAGCCCCACAAAAACCTATGGCAAACCCTATCTGCCTTATTCAAGCTACTTCGGGAAAAAAATAAAGGAATAGTCCTAAATAAATATAAGAACTTGGGAAGCACTAACATTTTAAGTACGCTACAGCGTCCATACAAAGAGAGATGCAAGTTGTCAAGACGCTCTAATTTAGCATTTACCGCATCTATCCCCGGCAGAATATTTAAATCCAGAATACTATCCACTACAGATCTTATACGCACCCCTAAATACGTGGCTTCTGTAACCACTGGGGCATCTGACAATGGCATACCGGGCATCTGAACCACCTGTGTCTTTGAGACATTTAGCTTGTAACCCGAGACTGCCCCGAATACCCGGCTAAGTCCTTAAGTGCCCTAAACGCAGATGAAACATCAGATGTTATGACAACTATGTCATCTGCATAAGCTAGCAAATTATACAGGGTATTACCAGCTCTTATCGGTGCTATGCTCTGATTAGCCTCGATTTTGGACAAAAATGGGTCGATATAAAGGGCAAACAGCAGGGGTGAACAAGGACACCCCTGCCTTGTAACCATGGTGATGGGGAAGAAGCTAGTCTGTTGACCGGAGATACGAAGTACGGCTCTTGGAGAGGAATACATCGCACAAATCGCCTGCCTAAATTCTACAGGAAATCCCTTCCACTTGAGTACGGCCCACAGAAACCCCCAGGAGACCCTGTTGAATGCCTTCTACGCATCCAACAGGTTCAACCTGAGGGGGGAGTTCGTGAAATGAGCCCAGTCCAATAATGCAATAGAGCGCCTGACATGGTCCGCAGTGTCCCGACCCGGAATAAATCTGTGCTGGTAAACAGAAACCAATAGGGTAATCACTTGGGCTAGCCGGGCCGCCATAATTTTAGAATCACTATTTATTAGTGAGATCGGCCAAAAAGAAGACGGAAGCAGCTCGGGTTTACCCTTTTTTTTAAACAGCACTATCATTGTATCTTGCCATGATTCGGGTACTATGCCCCTCTGGGCTGCTCTAAGTACCTCAAGAAAGACCTGTCGAATCTCCACTAAAAATACCTTATAAAACTCAAGCGGAATTGCATCTGGGCCACAAGCCTTACCATTGGCCAGAGATTTTACCGCGAGCTCCACCTCGTCCAATTGGATAGGAGCTGCCAGAAATTCGGCCTGCTCCTGCGGGAGATTGGAAGTATCAATGTCGGCTAAGAAGTCCTCCGCAGCCATCTCTATATCTAATCTATAGGTATCCTCTCTATATAAAATAGAATAATAGTCCAAGAACACTTCGTTAACCGCCGCCTGGGTGTCACGAACTATTCCCCATTGGTCTTGAATTTTTGTAACCTGACTCTGTACACTTCGCTGATGGAGTCTCTTGGCAAGAACTCTACCCGAGTTCTCCCCGAGCTCGAACATCTCTGTACGATATTGTAAATACTTCAAGGCCAGATCCTGACCAAAAGAGTCCACCAATCGAGCTTTCAAAATTGCTACTTCCTGTTGACTGGACTCTGTATCGTGCCCGCGCTTAATTTTTAAGGCAAGTTCAGTTTCTGCTTCCCTTAACTATTTTCACCCGAATCTTAGTCCACTCTTGCTCTAAATTCCACCTATAAGAGGAGAAGCTGTTGGTCTCACCCCGCAGTCCCACTTTCAGAGTATCCCATACTATCTGGTCTTTTGCCAAGCCCCTATTAATATTTAAGAATTCGACTACCCATTTCCTAATATGTGCACAGTACGCCTCTTCTAATAATAATTTCCTCTCGAATGTCCACTCCCTTGGAAGTCTCCTAATTCGTGGCCACGGACATTCAGCAATCAATGGATTATGATCCGAAAGGATCCGTGGTGGACAGGAAATAAACGAGGCAGCCGCCACCTGCTCTGAAAGAAAAACATAATCTAGCCTAACATTTTTATTGTGGGGGATCGAATGATGCGTGAAGCCATCTTCTATTTTATTATGCAAGAACCATAAACCTATAACACCATGTTCCTGAAGAAGAGCCTGTAGTGCTTTGAACACTTTTGGCTTTCTACCCACATAATTTCAATCTCTTGCAAGATTAAAGTCACTTAGAGTATTAATATTCATATCACCACACAAAAAGAGTGGGCTAGGCCAGACCGCCAATTCTACATTTAGATATTTAACCACCTCAGGATCGTCTAGATTCGAGCCATATACAGTGCAGACCGTTAGTGATTTGCCACCTATAGAAAGTTCCGCTATGGCCCACCTGCCCATCCTATCCCCAAGAGTCCTTTTGCGGGATCCAACCCCGCGCTTCATAAATATAGCCACTCCTCTAATCATTGAGGACTGTTTAGAGCAAACTACAACCTCAAAACCCGGTTCCCCCATGGTACATGCGTCTCCTGTATGCATAATATGTCTACCCGCATAATATGTACAATTTTAGAAAACAGAGCTTGCTTCTTAGCATTATTGAGACCACACACGTTCCATGTACCTATAACAAGTTTATCCTGCCCCATCTAAATATATCAAAGTCAGCCAAGAATAATCCTTCCTCAGCCTTAGTAATGTACCGAGATACATGCATAAAATCATATGAACACACTTTAATGCCAATTTGAATTTGAATTTTGAATTTAAAAGCATTTGTTTAGCGCGCTTATACCCAGCGGTTTCATGGCGCTGAAGGAGCTACTACTATCAACAGCAACGAGAGGGACAGATTAGGCATCAAAAGCTCTGGAAAAGAGGAAGGTTTTAAGATTCTTCCGGAACTCCAAATAGGAGGTTGCGGATCTGAGAGTCATAGGGAGGGATTTCCAGAAGACAGGTGCGAGGACCGCAAATTTCGCCCCACCTGCTTTCTTTTTCTTGAAGCGAGGGGTGGCCAGGAGTGCCATGTGGGTAGAGCGGAGTTCTCTGCCCGGCAGGTAAGATTTGATGGCTGAGCATATGAACTCGGGGGCAGTGCCCATCCTAGCCTGGAAGGTGAGGCAACCTAGTTTAAATAAGGCCCGCTCCCTCACAGGTAGCCAGTGCAATGATTTCAGCAGTGGGTTTGCTCAATGGAATTTGGGCAGCCCGTGGATCAGGCGGGCAGCCTGATTTTGCACTAGCTGCAATCGGTGTATGGTATAGGCTGGTGCGCCGTTGTAGATTATGTTCCCATAATCGAGGCGCGAGAGCACCATTGCCATCACAATTATTTTCAGTGCCGGGAGGGAAAAGAAACGGGATATCTTCCTAATTATCCGGAGGGAAAAGATGCAGGAGGAGACCACCGAACTCACCTGGGGGTTTACAGATAGTTGGGGATTGAGAAAGATCCCGAGTGTTTTAACTTTAGGGACCGGGAGGGGGGGGACACCAAGTGAAGGGGGCCAGAACGAAGGGGACCAGGGACTGCAACCACCTCCTGTCAAGATCAACTCTGTCTTGTCAGGGTTGAGTTTGAGGTGGTTGCAGTTCATCCAATCTTGGATGAATAGCATGACGGTTTGAAAGTTCTGAACAGAGGAGGCAGAGTGAGAAAGATTAAAGATAAGCTGGAGGTCATCGGCGTAATTAAACACCGTGACCTCAAGCTGCTGTAATGAAGAAATAAGGGGGTAGATGTATAAATTAAACAAAAGAGGGGATAAGGAGGAGCCCTGAGGGACGCCGCACTCCACCTTTCGTGAGGAGGCAGTAAAACCAGTGAGATGAACAGCCTGTGCCCTGTCACACAGGAAGGAATTAAGCCAGGAGAAGGCAGAGCCCTCTATGCCCGCCGCCCTGACACGAGTGAGAAGAATGGAGTGATCCACCATGTCAAATGCGGCGGACAGGTCCAAAAGAACAAGGGCTTGCGGAAGGTTGATGTCAATACCCTCGCGGAGTCTGTCCATCACTGAGATCACCACCTTCTCTGTGGAGTGTAGAGGTCGGAAGCCCGCCTGGCAGGGGGAGAGGCATTGATTTGCCTCCACATAAGTGCTCAGGGTTCAATTCTGAAATATAATTCTCAAACCTGCTTGGTCTTAAGCCTACCTCACACCCCCCTACACCACCCCCTCGCCAAACCCCATCCTGCCGCCGCACAGCCCACCCCCCTCTTTAATTCCCCATCCCTTACAACACCCTTAAGTGGCAACAGGACAAATGTCCTTGTGATGGATAGAGCTGATCTTGCTTCCCCACAGGTTACTTCACCCTATATCAACAGCCGAAACAAGACAGCAGGAGGAATGCAGGCAGAGTCGCCAACATAAAATAGTCATGAAAAAGCCATAAAAAAATAGTATTGAATTCAAAAACATATGCATGATTACCCCCTACCCTACTTTATCCTCTTAGCCCCCCCCACTTTACCCTAACAAAAGGAGTCAGTCAACCCCAGGGCTGTAGCCCCCAATAGACCACATAGAGAAGACACATTTTCTTTTAAATTGAAGAAAGGAACTCCTTCGCCTGAATTTCAGAAGAAAACAATTTTGTTTGCCCATGCAGAATAACTTTTAATTTTGAGGGAAAAAGCAGAAAAGCCTGCGCCCCTTTCGCCTGAAAGGGAGTAATCAGCTGACGGAGCTGCCACCTCCGTTCCACCGTCGCTGGGCAAAAATCAGGCCGAACAAAGAAATCACAGCCCTTGCCGTGCCTTTTCCTATCCGGCCGCGCCAAATCATAAAGCTTTTCCCTTGCTAAAAAATCAAAATTGCCCGGGGTTTATCCCCTGTCTTTTGCCGTTGTTTGAAGGGGAATCTATGGGCACGCAGAACCTCCACCTGCCAGTCCCACTCTACAATTTCCGGAAATGCTTCTTTAAAAAGCTCCACTACAAACTGCCTCATATCATCCCCTTCGCATCCTTCTGGCACACCTAAAATTCTAAGATTGTTCCTTCTCAATCTATTTTCTAAATCAGTCAATTTCTAAACTATGTCCTCCTTCTGTGCCCCTCTCAAGTCATTTGCACTCTTCTGTGCAGCAAAGGCATCCTCAAGACTAGAGATCCTTTCCTCTGCCTCAGTGATTCTTACTGCAATTTCAGAGCATGTTTTTGCCACTCTCCGGAACGAGTTCTGAACTCTGCGACACACCCCCTGGGTGTGAGCGCTGTCCTTGCGCGCTTCCTCTCGATGCACCATCATTGTTTGATAAATAAGTGACAACGTAATCTCCGAAGGCGGCAATTCCGAATCTTGAGACCCCCTAGAGATTTCGACTAGCGCATTGCCATGTACCTCTGGGTCCTCTCTTTCCATGTCACGAGATGCCTGACCCCCCCCCCCCCCTTATGAACTGTCCTTGGATGCCGAGGGACCCGACCATTATTCAAAATGTCATTCTGCCGCCAATCTCCATTTTTGCTATCATCATCAGTCCAGATAGGGTCATCCCCTTCCAAAGACGATCCCGTATGCTCTGAAAGTGAAAAGAATTTCTCCGCTTCGAGCTCCTTAGAAAGCTGGCTGGTAACATCTATAGTCTGAATGACCCTTGAATCGGTGGCTGATGTAGAGGGAGGGACAGATGGGCATACACTCGTATGTCCCCCAGCAACTACAGCCCCTTCAGCATTGATTTCAGCATTAGCTGGGACTATATCTACCAGAATGCCCTTAGATGATTTGCCCCCAACAGAACTTCCACTTTCAGTCACTGGCCCCAAATGCTCTTCTCCCACAGTCTTAACCATTCTCTCAGGGGGGGAGACCGTGACTAAGTCCACAGAAGCTGATACCAGATGCTTAGATGGACCCTCTTTCACTCCCTCGGTGCTTTTCATTCCGCCCTCCGAGGAAGGACCAGCAACTCCCCAACCATTTTTAGGCTTTACCTAATTGAAGAGCGTGGGTACAGTCTTGAAAGTGCCTTTGCCATTTATGCTTTTAGGAGCAGGAGCAGGTACGCTGTTTTTACCACTGCTCCGATCCTGCTTAGAGGCTTCCCCTGCTTCGCTCACCGATTCTCCCTTCTTCGCGGAAGCGGCAGCCGCCGAGCGCGCTCTGGCCGCCAGAGCTGCCTTCGAGATAACCTTGGGGGCCATAGCCGAGCCGCCGTGAGCTCCGTATCCGCTCCGCCAAACTGGAAAAGGGCACCAGGTGAGTGAGCGCAATGCCCGCAGTCCACAAGGATGAGGAAGGTCAGCTAAGCAAAGGATAACCCTTTGCATAATACTCTTTGGCTTGTCGGGAAACTTGCCGCCAGGATTTCTCCCATCTCGTAGACAGAGCAGAGCTGCAGAACACGAACCGCCTGGGAAACTGTTGCTACCCGGGTGAGATCCCCTGCGAGGAGGAGGAACACCAGCTCACATGGCCAAACTAGCGTCCGCCATCTTGCCAACCTCACGATGTACTGTGTAATCTTGAGTCTTGAGTACAGGGATAGTTCGTGTGTCAGTCATGTGTTGGTTGCTGGTTGTGTCTGGGCCTCTCCCTCTCTCTTGTAGGGAAAAGGGTTGGACCTCGGGTCACGTACCAATTGCATTGTACGGAGCTTCTCTGCAAAGTCTTGCGTTGAGTATGAAATTAGACTTGGCTGTTGTTCCATATACTATGTGAGGGTAAGATCGAAAGTGGGTCCTTTCATATTCCCCCCTTGTACGCTCTTGGAGAAACAATAAAACAATTACATTTCTGAACTCAAACAGAACCCTTCTCCCAACCCTGCCTCCTTGCATGGTAGATATAGAACTACCCACCTCCCCAACTCTGCAGAGCACCTGTCGGCCCCACCACCTAAAACCAGAGGGAAATGGCCCAGCTTATGGCGCTTCCCGCCGTACCCACCCTAGAGAAAAAACATATCAGATGGTACAAAATTCGTAAGAGTTTGTCCACTTTCTCCAATGATCAGTTGTATCAGGTCTGCCGATTACAGGATAGAGATCAATCAATCAATCAAAAAATGTGTATAGCGCACTACTCACCTGTTAGGGTCTCAAGGCGCTGGGAGGAGGGGGAGTCGCTGCTGCTCGAAGAGCCAGGTCTTGATTTGTTTCCTGAAGGAGAGATGGCCCTGGGTCAGCCGTAGGTGGGTGGGGAGGAAGTTCCATGTCTTGGCCGCCAGGTAGGAGAAGGATCTTCCTCCGGCGGTGGCTTTGCGGATTCGTGGGATGGTGGCAAAGGCGAGGCTGATGGATCGGAGCCGGCGGGTGGGTGTGTAGAATGTGAGGCGGCTGTTGAGGTATTTGGAGCCCATGTGGTGGAGAGCCTTGTGTGCGTGGGTGAGGAGTCTGAACGTGATTCTCTTGCTGACGGGGAGCCAGTGCAGGTCTTTGCAGATGGGCAGAGATGAGGCTGTGACTGGGGATGTCCAGGATGAGTCATGCCGAGGCGTTCTGTATGTGCTTGAGTCTTTTCTGGAGTTTGGCTGCGGTTCCAGCGTACAGGGTGTTCTCGTAGTCCAGTCGGCTGGTGACGAGGGCCTGGGTGACCGTCTTCCTGGTTTTGGTGGGGATCCACCGGAAGATCTTTCCGAGCATGCGCAGGGTGTTGAAACAGGTTGACAAGACGGCGTTGACTTGCTTGGTCATCGTGAGGGAGCAGTCCAGGATGAAGCCCAGGTTGCGTGCATGGTCCGTTGGCTTGGGGGCGGTGCCCAGGGCAGGGGGCCACCAGGAGTCGTCCCAGGCAGAGGGGGATGGTCCCAGGATGAGGACTTCCGTCTTGTCTGAGTTCAGTTTCAGACGGCTGAGCTTCATCCATTCCGCAATGTCTTTCATTCCTTCCTGGAGGCTGGCTCTGGCGGTGGCGGGATCGTTGCTGAGGGAGAGGATCAGCTGGGTGTCGTCAGCATAGGAGATGATGTTTAGGTTGTGTTGGCGTGCGATGGCTGCAAGGGGGCTCATGTAGACGTTGAAGAGGGTGGGGCTGAGCGAGGATCCTTGCGGAACGCCGCAGATGACTTCGGTGTCCGCGGATCGGAATGGAGGGAGGCGGACTCTCTGGGTTCTTCCGGCAAGGAATGAGATTATCCACTCCAAGGCCGTTCCTTGGATTCCAGTGTTGCTGAGGCGCTGTATCAGGGTGCAGTGGCATACGGTGTCGAAGGCTGCTGAGAGGTCCAGGAGGATGAGGGCAGCTGTTTCCCCGTTGTCGAGCATGGACCTGATGTTGTCAGTAGCTGTGATGAGGGCGGTCTCGGAAGCCGGACTGCGAGGGGTCGAGGGATCCGTTTGTCTCGAGGAAGGTGGAAAGTGTTTGTTAACGGTCTTCTCGATGACTTTGGCAGGAAAAGGGAGGAGCGAGATAGGACAGAAGTTCTTGAGGTCCGTGGGGTCCGCGGTGGGTTTCTTCAGGAGGGTGCTGAGCTCGGCATGTTTCCAGCTCTCCGGGAAGGTGGCGGATGCGAAGGAGCTGTTAATGATATCTCGGAGTTGGGGTGCGATGATGGAGTCGGCTTTGTTAAAGATGTGGTGTGGAGAGGGGTCGGTTGAGGAGCCGGAGTGGATGGTGTTCATCGTGCGGGTGGTGTCTTCGGTGCTGATCGAGTTTCAGGTGCAGAGGGTGGTGGTGGGGGGCGCTGATTCGGTAGTTGGGTGCGTGGTCTGTGCGCCGAAGCTGTTGTGTATGTCGGCGAGCTTGCGGTGAAAGAACGAGGCGAGTGAGTCGCAGGGGTCTTGCGAGGATGTGATGTCGTCGTTGCAGGCGCTGGGGTTGGAGAGTTCCTTAACGATGCTGAAGAGTTCCTTGCTGTTGTGGGTGTTGTTGTCCAGTCGTTCTTTGAATGTTGTCCTTTTGGTGGTGCGGATCAGCTGGTGTTGTTTGCGGGTGGCGTTCTTGAGGGCTGTCATGTTTTCTGTTGTCTGGTCGTGGCGCTAGACTTTCTCGAGGGTGCGGCAGGTTTTTGGGGAGTTTTTGAGGTCGTTGGTGAACCACGCGGCTTTCTTGCTGCCGGGTCTGCTGGGAGGGTTCTTCAGAGGTGAGAGGTCATTGGCGCAGTTGGTGAGCCACTGTGTGAGGTTGCGGGCTGCTTCGTTGAGGTCCGTCGTGTTGGTGGGAGGGTTCTGGCTGAGGGAGGTGGTGAGCTGGTCGGCGGTGATCTTACTCCAGCTTCTGCGGGGAACCTGTTGCGGGTGGTAGTGGGTCATCGTCCCCCTTGAAGTTGAAGTGGACGCAGCTGTGATCGGCCCAGTGTAGTCCGGTGGAGTGGCTGAAGGAGATGTGCTTGCTGGAGGAGAAGATGGGGTCAAGCGTGTGGCTGGCGTAGTGGGTGGGGGTGTTCACCAGTTGCTTGAGTCCGAGGTTGGCAAGGTTGTCCAGCAGGGTGGCGGTGTTGCTGTCATTGTTGATCGTCTCTTGCACCTCGGAGAGATTGGGCCCGTCGTTTGAGTCCACCCCAGATGTCTGGTGTTGTTGAGTCTGCGTACCACTCAAAGATCACATATATTTTTATATTGGCCCTGGTGAGTCCAGTCTCTAATAGCGGAGGTTTCTCATTCACACCCCTGCAGTGTATCTTCAGTCAGTTGTTCAACGTCTGTTCCTGAATCTGTGCCTCTCGCGGTTTCCTCAGTCTCTTGTCTTTCTTTGCATTTGGGCTTGGGTATCCTACTCATCGCTATTCCTCCATCCACTCACATGCCTCACTGGGTTGTGTGAAGAACCAGGTTTTCACTTCTGCTTCCATCGGGTGTTTTGCCAGAAAAAGCATGGCGTTTTTGACTTATTTTTCTCGTAGTGCTTTTTAAACTTTCATGAAGCTTCGACTTTGTCTCTTGTCCTCGATGGTAAAGTCAGGAAAAAAGGATATTGTTTTGTTCTCGTATTCTACTGGTGGTGCACAGTGGACTGTCCGTATGATGATGTCTCTATCACGGAAGTTGAAGATACGAGGGGGGCCCTGGCTTTGGTTTGCCACCTGGTACCCGATGTGCTGTTTCCACTGAGAAGTTGTTGGAAAGTCAACGGGGCTGTTTGAGGGTCAAGTTCTCTATGAAGAGATCAGTTGCTGGTCCTTCTGCTTGTTCTGGGACTCCAATGATTCTGATCTTTTGCTTTGCGACCTTCCCTCTTAGTCGTCCATTTGGGCCTCAAGAAGTTTGCTTGCTCTCTGAAGTTCAGTGACTTGCCTCTTGAGGACTGTGGTGTCAGATTGTGGATAAACAGTTTTTCCTCAACCTCTGTGACTCTTACTTCCATATTCTGAAGATCTGTCCTGATTAGGGAGACTTCCAATGCAACTGTATCTATGCTAGCCTCTAAGGTGGAACGCACTCCATTAATGGTGGCCATTATGTCGCACAACATGGAGTCTTCAGTTTCTGCTGCCAGCTGTGTAGGTGCTTGTTTTTGGTCCTGGGAGTGACCTGCAGCCTCTAGAGAACTTGTCTAGTTTGGTCTGATGGGAGTTGCACACTCCTTTCCCTCCCGTCATGGTGCTAGTAGGATCGGGACCGAGCTTTAGGTGGTTTCTTGGAGCCGGTCATGTTCTGGGGAGGTCAACGCTGTCTGCCTATGATCCCAGTAGAGCTTTCACACAGCCTGTCGGTGTTTCCCAAGTAGTTCCACTGTCAGGTTTGACCACCCTTCAGGTTACAAGGGCCAGTTTGTGGTAGCAGGGTGTCCCCTCCTATCTCCAGACAATCCTGTGGGAAGGCTCAGTTCGTTGTGGCTTGTTATGGCGTAATGTTAATTCATGAGGTCAGAGAGTCCCACTCTCCGACGGTCTCAAACATCAGATGTTCAGGAACTTTATTTGCAAATAAGTCTACTGTTTTACTGGTCCAATCCACTTCAGCGCCAATCTCATTATTTGTGGCTCGTCTTTTAGGGTGGTTGAGTTATTGGTTCTTGCTTCCTTATCACGTTATAGTGCTGTGGGTTCAAAATCGGACAGTGGCAGTGGATTTCTCTGTATTGTGGTGCTGCTTTGGCCGTTTCTGTGCTTGGTGCTAGGTGTCTTGGGCCAGCAGGGGGGAGGGAAGAAGGGGTACCCGGCCCAGCTCTCAGTGAACATGGGAGTCTCACTTCTGTACTTATGGAAGGGGGAGAATGAATGCCGACTCACCTTCCCTTTCCACTAGTTCAAGATATGGCAGAGCCGGCTCCCCGGACAGCATTTTTAGCCGACCACGACCCTTGATCCTCTACACTCACAAGGGGGCATTGCCTTGAGCTGTCTTGCGGCTCCTCTCAATAGATATCAGGCTTCCCGGCACCGCTTTTCAGTCCACCAGGGCCATTACCCCTGCAGACAGCACCTGCCCTTGTGAGATTTCGGGAGAGATAAGGGCCCCTGCACCTTGACCGGATGTGATGGGTTCTAGTCCCCCATCCAATGTTGCCTCTTAATTGGGCCTGCTCACTCGAGTTCCCGGTCTCAACTCCAGAATAAGCTGCACTGTGTCCTACTGTCAATGGCTGATGATGAAGCTTCAGCACTGCTTGTATTTGAATGTGGTAGTGAGTGAGCAGGGTGGCGTCTATATGTCGACCACTGCCTGGATGGGGCCACAGATAAGGCAGGGTCCTCCTTTCTGCCTCTCTGGGAAATAAATTGGCTTTGAAAGTTAGCAGGTGCAGAGCGAGTCCAGATAAGGTGCCAGAGTCACATCACTGCTAAACTTGGAGAAATTATTTTTCATTTGAGCAATTTCAGTCGGCTGGATGAGGAAGGAAACACTGACACACACCTGCATTTCCAGTGTGTAAGCAGCACAACTATGAACGTCTGCAATTATTGCAGTATATGAATCACCACCAAGCAGAGAGTGCTCCGTTGTGTGGTATGCCTGGCTCTTCCCTACAGCACGGCAAATGCTGGTGAACATACCTGTCATGTTTTCTGTTTGTGGTTTTGTGATATTTCAAATTTTTGATAAGCCCTTGCTGTTCATTTCCATGTCTAGTGTGTGACATTTTGACTATTCAATGGCATGTGGTTAAATATATTGAAATTATATAGTTGCAATACCTCTGGTCCAGGCCAGCACTACCCAGCAGCTCCGCCTCACAGTTGCACTGCTCCAATTCAGAGCACCTCTACAAGCAGGGTTCGCTCCGGCAGCCCATCCCAACGCCTCCGGTGTTTTCTCCTTTTTGCCTGCCTGCAGTTCTGTTTTTATTGTAAACTCCTCATTATTGCTTGGCCTATGGTGTGTTGATTTACTTGTGTTTATTTCCCCACTATATTTTGCTTGCCTCGTTCCCACCGCAGCTGCCCCTGCAGCCCCGCCCCCGACACAGCCCCACTCCCTTCCTCTCCAAACCCACCGATATCAACTGCGGAGTACCCCAAGGATCATCGCTCAGCTCCACGCTCTTCAACATCTACATGGCCCCCCTCGCCGCCATTGTCAGAGAGCATGGGCTCAGCATTGTATTCTACGCCGACGACACCCAGCTCATCCTCTCACTCATGAAGAATCCCGACGACACCAGACTCTGTTTCCAGGAAGGAATGAAGAACGTGGGATCCTGGATGAAAGACAGCTGCTTGAATCTCAACTCAGAGAAGACCAAGGTCCTCATCCTTGGACCCTGCACCTCCACCTGGGACAGCACCTAGTGGCCCTCCGTCCTCTGGAATCCACCCACCCCTACTGATCACGCATAAAACCTCGGCATCATCCTCGACTCCTCCCTCTCCATGAACCGCCAAATCAACGCTGTGGCCTCCACCAGTTTCAACTGCCTGCGCATCCTCCACAAGACCTTCAAATGTATCCCCCACGACTGCAGAAGGCCCGTCACCCACGCGCTCATAACCAGCAGACTGGACTACGGCAACGCCCTATACGCTGGAATCAACAGAACCCTTCTACACAAACTACAAACCATCCAGAACGCCACAGCCAGACTCATCCTCGGGACACCGCATCACGAACACATGACCCAACACCTACAAGACCTCCACTGGCTCCCCATCGAGAAGAGGGTCACCTTCAAACTCCTCACCCACGCCTACAAATCCCTCAACAACATCGGACCCAAATACCTCAAGGAGAGAGTATCCTTCCACGTACCCAAGAGGTACCTCCGCTCCGCCAACCTCGCCCTGGCAGAGGTCCCCCACTTCTGCAGAAACAGAACAGGCGGGAGAGCCTTCTCCTGTATCGCAGTCAAGACCTGGAACGAGCTCCCTGTGAACAGCAGATGCTCCTCAACCCTGCACACGTTCAGGAAGGACCTAAATACCTGACTTTTCAACTGATCCAGAGCTGCCACCCCCCTCATCACTCCTCCCCCCAGCGCCTTGAGAACCTCACGGGTGAGTAGCGCACTCTATAAACCCCTGCTTGATTGATTGATTAATTGATATAAGTACCAAAATCCAGTACAAGAGTGAATATATTATCTGCTCACAATTGTCATACAAAAACTGACGTCATATTGAGACTGCTGTAGTTGCCCTGTAACAGATTGGCGTTTATTTTATTCTTTGAGGCTGTGACACTCATTTATGTGCAATAATAAAAAGCTAATTCTAAGCAGACGCACATCAGGATTTATATTAAAACCTATGTATCCCGATAGAGAGATCTCTACTTCTGTTGTGTCAGGTTTGAGAAGTGTATACAGTCCTGTTTGTTCATATAGGGAATCTAAAAGGAAAATTGAAAATATAGAACATAGTTATGTACCTTTTCGATTTGCTTTCAATCACAAACTTGTAGGCTGGCTTCTATCACCAGAGACCTGATAACATGGCATACTCTCATCCAGGCCTCGGTTTCTCTCTATAATAGGGCGTGCTAGCATAGCTGTTTTGCTGCCCTATGCACACTCTCAGCTTCAAAGCTAGAGTGGAGCCTAAGCTAGTTTCAGCCTATGGTCCTCCAACACCACCCTTTCTCCTGGTGAAATGGTGTGTAGAAAGGGAAAGACTGCTGGGAGGGCACAGCAAGCAGGAAATTGTATGTCTTTATACCTGGTCCGGGGGAGTGTGTATGTCTGTGTTTGCAAGTGTACATGTGTGAGTTTGTGTTTCTGTTTTGGCTAACTAGGCTTTTTTGCACTGATAGCTTGTGGTAATTACATTATGTCTTATCATTGATTTTAATATTGCTTCTGAAAAGACATTTTTGGCGAATACCAGAGCTATTATGTGCTAAAAAATAAGCACAATGAGAGTTTTTGTACATTGATAATAAGCATGATGTCAGAAACAATGGTCAGAGAGTCATGCTTCCTTCTGATATTCACAGTGCTCTGCAGCTTACAAATGTCCATGACGGCAGGGCATACTCAGCCTTTCACCTTTCCAAAGTTGATACATGTGTTAATAGGCACAACTGTTATTTACAGTGCTTTGAATTGGGAAAGGAGCAGTATAGAGTGCTACAAAAATCAGTGTTTATACAAAGCTTTAAATTAAAAGTGAAATCGTCTTTTCTGCGTTTGTGTTTTGGCCCTGAAGTTGGGGGGCAGTGGAAGAAGGGCCCTGGTTGATTATTGTGGGGATTTGCTTGAGAAACCTGGCTTTGCTGTGTGGTACTGGCCCTGATTATGTAGCCTTCCGTGAGAAGCTGCCATTCAAATTTTCATTTACAAACAAATGTATACTTCCAACAAGCTGACAAACATTCCTTGTGACAAAATTAGAATGAGTCCCCACATTAAAATATTTACCCAAGGCCCACAACAGTTTCTGCTAGGCCTGCACGAGGAGCACCAACCACACTTATTCAGGATGCTCTATCTGTGTTTTCAAAACTTTCCACCATTTCCCACCATTCTCCTATGGTGCATATTGAAGCAATACCCAAAAGTTCCAGGCTGCTGAAGTTCTTCATCTTGCTTTTTTGTGTTGGCCGCCAGTCCAGACCCCCTCAGATTGAGTTCTTGGGACTGGTTCTTGGTATTACAGCCAGCATCTCAGCTGACTACAGCGACCAAGAGTAGCTGGGATACACATAGGTCTCTCAGCATGTCCAACACGAGGGATTCGCCTTGGGTCAAGTTTGCAGTCTAGGGTCATCTGCATCCTGATTCATTACTCTGGTCTTATGACAGAGTGTGTCTAAGGATAAAGAAATAAGAAGCATGGTGTAGATGTCCATGTTAAGTCTTCCTCTGGTCTCCATGAGGGTTCATGTGTAAAGTCAGAGCTCTGTTCAGGCCCTAGATCTACCAGAGATGCTAAGGGCAAGATTCTAAGGCTCAGAAGAATTCGCTGAATTCCTACCCTAAGCATTGCTAATCCTGAGGTTAGTGAGCCATAGGGGTGTCTATGAGCTATGATGTAGGTATTTCCTGTGAAACTTGAATTGAACATCATGATGATCAGGGCTCGAGTCAGGGTACCACACAGGAGGACGGCATCCTCCCACTTATTTTACCGGGTGGACGCCAAAAGCTGGACTTTCAATGATGCCGTTACTTGCCCTCACGGCCGCCCCGTCGATCGCCCAAGTACAGGGCTGGCTGTCAATCTTGTGTAGCGCGTGAATGCGCTACCTATCAAAATTCTACTTTGCCCTTTATGTAAGTTCTGGAATAGTCATGGTGACCTGAATCACGTGGAAAGCCAAACAGCGGGGCTATTTTTGTGAAAGAACTGGCAGTGTGGGAATAAAGCATTAACCCAAAAACAGAATTCAAGCTGAAGCCATCATTTCAAAATAAAAAATTACAAAGACGATAAAGTTTACCCGTTCTAAAAACGACATCTGTCCATTCAAGTCTCTTCAATCTGCAACATTATTTAAAGTTATTCAAATATTGCCAATAATTCGACTAAACATTTGAGTGAATTTCAATTCCGTACTGTTCATTTAGTGAGAATATTTTTCAAGTCTGAAGCAATTTTTGGCAATCATTCGTTATTTAAATATAAAGAGAACAAAGATGTATACATGCATGCAGCCGCAAGCAAGAATGCCAAACAATCATGGTACAAAAAGTCACCTGGAACAGTGAAAGTTACATATCAGCTCACTGTGCTGGGGACTACCATTCGTGACGTCACTTCCTGTTGTGACGTCACTTCCTGTGACACCACATAACTTGGAGCGTCCCCCCACTTCTTTTTTTAGGACTTGGGCCCTGATGGGGTACCATGAATCAAAGTATTGTAAATGTACATGTATTTATATAGCGCAAATCACTGACCGAGGTCGGTATCTTAGCGCTTGCTTAGGGAACCCGTTCCTGGTATTCCCCTGTGAGATAACCCCGGCAGGGTATCCACAAGGTGAAAGCCAGGCATCCCGCCGCGAGGGGCCGTTGTGGAGATTAAGCAAGCTATTGCCCAGAGTCTCAGAGTGTGAACCCGTGATTAGAGAAGGCACCAGAGCGAGAATTATCAAGTCCGTGGAATTCTTTAGCCCAAGACCCGCCGAGGCGGGGAATTGAACCCTGGTCCAGGGCCGATCCCAGCTTCTGGGTCTGCCGCCTCTAACCCCTGAGCCACACTTCTCCACTATTCATCAGGGCACAATTCATCTGCTTTATCCTTATTTCACTGTAGCAATAGACATATCGCTGTCCTAAATACACAGGTTCCAAGCCATCAATGAGAACAAATTCTATAGGAAATACTTTGCCCCAGAACTTTGAAACTATTCATATTTCAGCATACCCACCAGTCTCATGTATTGTCCCCTTTGTGTAGCAAGGTGCTTCTTGAACCATTTAAAACATACTATGGGTTGTGTAAGACTACACATCAACATTTCATGCAAGTTTAATTTGCTGTTGCTTTTCATGGGAATCACTTTTCTGTTGCTGGACCTTGCTGCATGCAATCATAGTGAGGCTGAATTTATCGTTTTCCATGTGCCTGGACAATTGTGGCATTTTATTATTAAAACTGCACAGCACAACCATGGCACCATGATCTGGTGCCACCAGGTTCAGAGACAGTCAGCCCAGTTGCAACCTGATCTGTGGCCCGCTAATGTCAGAACCCCAGTGAATGTTTTTATGGTTGACTTTCAGTCTGTCACTCCAGAACATTCAGAGCCTCAAGTACAACTTACAGCCCAAAATAATCTTCTTCTTTGACCTGTACTTTTGCACTTCTGGATCTGCGCTGCTTCACCATGCAGTGCCACAGATGAGTGGGAGTGTTGTGGGGCACAGACTGGGATTAGAGGTGCCTTGATGTCTATGCATATCTTTGGGTCTGTGCCTGTGCTCATGTGTACAAAGTTACCTATTTGTTATTGGGCCTGTGTTCTGCTGATAGACCTGCATGCCTGTATGATATTAGACATTAGGGCTGCCTTTTTCTTTCCATCTCTTCTTCATTCTCACTGAGAGGTGTGAGTGCTCATGTGTGATAGCATAAGGATTCTGTACAGGTTTTTAGAGCTGTTCCACATTCTCACTTTCTATTCCTTGCGTGCATGCTAATGCGAGGGTCTGTGGCTCCTTCAAGCGAAAGAGAGCCTGCACTGGTAATTATAGAGGATGGCTCCCTGAAAAAGGTGGGGAAGTCTTAAAGTACTGTTTATGAGCACAGCCAGGTGTTGCCATTCTAGAAACACTAAATATAAGGCCATCCTAGAATTGCTTGCCAAATATGAAAAGACAAGGCTGTGAAAATGTAGGAAATCCACGTTTTCTGTGTGGTCACCACAGCATTTTCATCTTTTGCTGAGCCTTATACATTTACTGAGTTTTGCACGCTGTGCACTTAACCCCTGCGAGCCAGCAGTTCGGTGCTGGTGTAACCCATTTAAGCATAGTTGAATTGACATACTCCTAATTGGTATATTTAACTTACCTAGAAGTCCCTAGTATATGGTATAAGGTGTACCCAGGACCTGGAAGTAATATGCCACTATTCCGACCCTGGACTTGTGCCCAGTAAAGAAATGGTCAGAAGCAGCCCTGCAACTCAAGGGGTGTCTTTGGAAAGGGGTTTGCGAGCCGTAAATGGGAGGACTATTTGGATAGGAAGGGTGCGCACACCTTCAATAATGGTGTGAGGAGCAGCCGCATTGATTATATTTTTTTAAATGTTGAATTATGGGATTCCTTAATTTATATGAGAGTCCAGGAACACCCAGAAAGTGACCATGACCCATTGATCCTGATAATAAAGGCTTTGACATTACAACACCCCTGTAGAAAGATGGTAGGCGAACTCCCCCCTGCAGTATCACTATCCAACGCCATGAGGAGAGTAAGATGGTCCAGGCTTATTGCTAATGCAGGGGATATCGTTGCGATGAAGGATTTGGTTGTCTAATCAATCTCCCGTTTTCAAAGTTGCACCACTCAGGCGGACATTGACCTAATATCCCCGCAGGTTCATCGTGATCTGTTTTCTAATCTCAAATCCTTTTTCGTTAAGACCTGTAAAAAGAAAGCAGAGGTGGGGGCAATAATGGCCTCCTGGTATAATAAAAACTGCAGAGAGGCGTATCGCTTGTTGTATAGGGCCATTAGATCCAAAGACATGGGAGAAGTGAAATCTGCAAGGGCTAACTACAAGGCAACCCAATTTAAAGCTAAAAAAGAGTGGGATGAGGATCGCTGGAATGACCTTCTTCAAGCTAGCAAAGAGAAGAGTATGACAAACTTCTGGCAGTTAGTGAAATGGGGGAGCGACGGGACACCTTTTAAACCAATTAACTATGTTCCGCCGGAACAGTGGGCCGAGTACTTCATGGCCCAGTTCTCTTCCATTATCATTAATCTGGACGGATTTTAAATACCTAGTCCGATTCCAACTTTGATATTTAGCAATTCCGAGGTTGAGACTGTCCTTTCTATTATCCCGAGAGGTAGGGCCCCGGGACCCGATTGTGTGCCAGCGAACTTATTTGCTCATGATAAGGACAACTGGGTGGTTTATATTAACTATTTGGCTAATTCTTTAGCTAGTGGTGCATGTATCATACCGGTTTACAAAAAGGGGGACCGAGCACTGCCCGGTAACCACAGGCCTAGCAGCCTGATAGATTCCATACAGAAAATTGTTGCCAGATTAGTTTTAAGCCGGATCTAACTATGGATAGAGGAAGCCAAGATTTTATCTCCCCTGCAGACAGGTTTCCGCCCCCATACAAGTACAATCGACCAGGTGCTGAGGTTTGTGATGATTTATTGGAGGGTGGTTATCATACGTGGGGGCACGTTATATGCGGCATTCATTGATTTAAAGTCTGCATTCGACTTGGTCCCACATAATAAAATGTGGAGAGCCCTTTTAGAAGTGGGGATGCCTCTGGAGTTGCTAGCAATGTTAGTTAAACTCCATGATTCCAACCTTTCCCAGGTTAGATGGGGTTCACACGGAGAGGTTACTGACAAATTCCCGGTAATAATGGGCGTGCGACAAGGATGCGTTCTCGCACCTACCTTGTTTTCCCTATTTATAGACAGGGTAGTGCACTATTATTCCACATTCCCCACAGATGCTCCAACTCTTGGAGGATCGAAATACCCCCTACTCATGTTTGCGGATGACACACTGATATTATCTAAGACCCAATCCGGGCTACAGGTAGCTCTGTCCCGTTTTGAGGAGTTTTGCCACGATCATGAGCTGGTGGTTAACGTGGACAAGACAAAATTTATGGTTCTCCATAAATCAAAAGCTGTAAGGGCCAAAGTCTACATGAATGATGTTGCTTTAGTGCAGACAGATGTGCTTACCTACCTGAGGATAACTTTAAACAGGAAGCTGTACTGGAAGCCGCAAACTGACATGCTTGTTTTGAAGCAGGCACAGCTTGCTGGGGTCCTCCTAAAAGAACATAGGCCCTCACACACTAAACCTATAGCCCTGCCCTTAAAATATATAACACCAAAGTGGTAAGCGCTGTTTTATATGGCACGGAACTAGGGGGCCACGAGGATATAACTCACCTGGTCATCGCCCAAAATAAATTTATGAGGGCGTTAACAGGATTGCCGCAATCCTCCCCATTGGTGCCCTTATTTTTGGATCTGGGTTGTCATCACATTGTGGACCTAGCTATATTTAGACCTATAGCTCTCTGGAGAAGGCTGTGGGCCATCCCTAAGCTTCTACTTTATGCTAGAGCCCTTCTTGATTTTAGGGGGGTTGGTACCCTAAGTAAGATCAGATGGCTACAGTATATTAAAGATACCCTGATAGCAATGGGGATGGGCAATCTGTGGGATAATCCAGATTCGAGTCCTTTTCCCACAAAAAATGAGCTCAAGGCTGCTTACATGGATTTCGTGAAGGGGAAACGTTTTTCTTCCATAATTGGGCCCTCCCTAACTAGAGACTTGCTATTAATAAAGCACAAGCCTGTGTTTGATCCCTATTGGGACCTCATTTTAAAACCACTGGACAGGAAGCTCTATCACCAGTTTAGGGTAGGCTCCTTGCCAATAAGAGCCTAGTAGATGGCATAAGCCTTCGACAGACCTAAGCCCGTTGTGTCTGGCATACCCAGAATCTATCCCCCACATGCTATTTGTTTGCCCAGCCTACAGACAACCGAGGAGGAAATTACTTAAACCCATCTGTGTCATCCTTGGCACAAGGGTTTCCATTGAAGCTTTGAGGATTTTACAGACAAACCATCAGGATTTTATTATTACTGCTACTGCCAAATTCCTAAGGTGGGCATAGAGAATCCGGGCTAATAAACTCAGGGCTCACTGATCTGCTTTGTCTGAATTGATTACAGCTGTGGGGCAGTATAAATTGTTAACACTTTCTTCCATCTGTCTGAAATGTTAGATGCTGTATGTCTTACCATGTTTAATTTTAATTACTCCCTGTGTAATAATTACTGTTCTATTATGAGTCTTGAATTGTGGTTTAATACTTTTCTTAACAAAACTCTGTGTATGCTTTATCAAAACCCAGTCTTAATTATTTATTCCGATGTAGTTGTAATGATCTAATCTTTTATTGCTTGTAAATGTCTTTTATGGTTTTATAATCGAAATAAAAACTCAATGACTGACGACTGACTGAATATGCCACTAGTGGAGTGCAGCACCTATTGTGCCATCCATTACAGTGGTAGTGCAAACTTGCTTTCAGGTCTGCATTGTGTAGCCTGACTGTAACAGTGTAAAAACTGCAATCCAACTTGCATAATAAATACAGAACAAAACATCCCTACACCTACAAGATAGGTTGCTGTGATTGACAATTCTACCTGAATGGACAGAGATGACTAATTTGAGCTCCACAAAAGGGTAGGCGCAGTGAGCATCCCTCTTGACATTACAGTGTCAAATCCTGCTTACGTGTCAACTCCTGCTTGACAGGTCTGATGGGTTTACATAGAACACTGGGGGTGCACTTGAGAGGAAGTGAAACAGGATATCAAGACAATTCTTATGTATCCACTATCTTGTTGCTGTAAAGTTCAGCTTTTGTTCTACCAGACTTCTGTACCTGGGTTCATTGGGGGTACAGTGGCTTCTGCAATCGGGATATTGGTGTTAGATATGCGAGGACAGTAGGATTACCATAATACACTCCCCTCACACACATCCAGTCTTCAGAGCCCATGTTTAGTGTGGCGACTTTTGCCGTCTTGAAAATGGCCAAAGTGGGTAGGGTTGACCCTGGAAAGTTTTACTCCATTGGTTAGGGGATGCACAGAAGTCATTCCCACCTACTAGTTTATGTCAGCAATAAATGTGGCAGCTCTAGGCACCTCCCTGAAGATGAACATAAGGGGACTGGACCTATTGTCTGTGACCTGAGAGGAGCCCTGAAGCACTGAACCTGCTCTCTTGTTCCCAGGACAAAGAAAGTGGACTCCAGTGGTCATAATGCTGGCCCCTTGTTCAAGCTACATGGATACAACAGCTACCTTTACTTGGTGGTACCCATATGACCAGTGGCACTTGGACTTGGACTGGACCCAGCTGTTTTCCTCGCCTGTGATGCTCCAAGTGCCTCCCTCATGGTCCTGGGGTGCTTTAGAAGGGTGCCACAGTTATGGATTGGGACTTAAAGGACTAAAGCCAGAAGGTAAAATTTTGACAAGCACAAAGCTGATTACTGTACTTGACCTACTATCCATTGCGTTCACCCTCTCATGGCACCACAGTCCAAGTCTACTGCAACTATTGACTCCCATTGGCAGTTTGTACTTCTTATTGCTACACCTACTTAAAATTTCAAAATTCAAGTCTCCAGGTCTCCTTATTAGATTGTTTTTACTTTGTTCTCGTTTTGTTTATTAAATGTTACTCTATTTTATAAATCGGTTTTGGATTTATATCATTTTGCATTTTGACTTTATCACTATTTTGGCACTGCCTAAATACATTACACATTGCCCTAAGTTAAGCCTACCTGCTCTATGCCATAGCTACCAGGGGGTTGATTTCCGGTTAATTTAGTGACATTGAGTGTTCACCCTGACAAGGACTTTGATTATTTCTTGAAGTGAGTAGTCACCCAAGCCAAATAATAATTCAATTTCTTACAGTAAACATCGTGAACATAAAAATAAAAATCTACGACTGATACAAAATAGGGTTTATTTGCAGTAAACTATTAATGGTAACTTAACATAGCTCATTCGGTTGGTGGACCTGGAGCTGATATCTGTGTGTAACTTGCAGGCTATATTTTGTAATCCCTTCTTGGCTATCTCAGACTTGCAGCCTTCTGGATTCAATAACATGGGTACCATTAGGTTAGCCAACAGTACTGTGTAGTACTACAAGGATATCAAAAACGAAAGCTAAATCTGAATAAGCAACATGTAAAAGGCACGTTATTTATTTTGTGAGAATTAGACAAATGCAAAAGAGCTGCATTGGATTGTAGGAAGGTGTGGGAATCAATGAGAAAGATATAACCTGTCCAGTAAAAGTTGTGTGAAAAGCACATCCTTTTTTCTGAACTGAATTTATCAAGTATCTAATTTTCAACAAAAAAATTTAAAAAAATCTTTAGTAAGAATCTTGCAGCATGCACTAAATTTATATTTTAATGCTGCCCGTTTCTCACAGGCTTTACTGACTATTCCTATTATTTAAGAATTGCCCCATTATCACCTGTGAAACAAGGCAAATAGTCTGTTTGATATACACCAGTTATTGCAAATTTACAAAAACGTTCCCTGTGAGAGGGAACTCCGAGAGCCATCTTTCAATCCTATGTACTTGTAAACATTGTGTTGGGTTCATTGGGCTTTAAAATGTACCATTTGCCACATATTGTCCCTGAACCTCAATGGGGTAAAGCTTACATGGACTCCATTTAAAATGTGTTAATCAATCAATCAGTGACACTTATAAAGCGCGCTACATACCCGTAGGGTCTCAAGGCGCTGGGGAGGGGGGGTGCCGCTACTGCTCGAACAGCCAGGTCTTCAGCTTCTTCCTGAAGGAGAGGTGGTCTTGGGTCAGGCGCAGGTCGGACGGGAGGGAGTTCCAGGTCTTGGCGGCCAGGTAGGAGAAGGACCTTCCTCCTGTAGTCGCTCTTCGGATGCGGGGGACGGCGGCGAGGGCGTGGTTGGCTGATCGGAGGTGGCGTTTGGGAGCGTAGAAGTTGACTCGGCTGTTGAGGTAGCTCGGGCCTTGGTCGTGTAGGGCTTTGTGTGCGTGGGTGAGGAGGCGGAAGGTTATTCTCTTGTTGATGGGGAGCCAGTGAAGGTCTCTCAGATGTCCGGAGATGTGGCTGGATCGTGGGATGTCGAGGATGAGTCTGGCTGAGGCGTTTTGGATCCGCTGGAGTCTCTTCTGGAGCTTGGCGGTGGTCCCGGCGTAGAGGGCGTTGCCGTAGTCCAGTCGGCTGGTGACGAGGGCCTGGGTGACGGTCTTCCTGGTCTCTGAGGGGATCCACCAGAAGATCTTCCGTAGCATGCGTAGGATGTTGAAGCACGCCGAGGAGACGCTGTTGACTTGCCTGGTCATGGAGAGGGAGGAGTCCAGGATGAAGCCCAGGTTTCGTGCATGGTCTGTCGGTTTGGGTGCGGTGCCCAGGGCGGGAGGCCACCAGGAGTCGTCCCAGGCGGAGGGTGAAGAGCCCAGGATGAGGACCTCCGTCTTGTCCGAGTTCAGTTTCAGGCGGCTGGTCGTCATCCACTCGGCTACCTCTTTCATCCCTTCGTGCAGGTTGGCTCTGGCGGCGGCGGGGTTGTTGGTCAGGGAGAGGATCAGCTGGGTGTCGTCGGCGTAGGAGATGATGCTGAGGTGGTGTTTGCGTACGATGGCCGCGAGGGGGCTCATGTAGACGTTGAAGAGGGTGGGGCTCAGTGATGATCCTTGGGGGACGCCGCAGATGACTTCAGAGGCCTCTGACTTGTACGGTGGTAGGCGGACTCGCTGTGTTCTTCCGTCGAGGAAGGAGATGATCCATTCCAGCGCCTTGTCCTGGATACCGATGTTGCTGAGGCGCCGTGTTAGGGTGCGGTGGCAGACCGTGTCGAATGCCGCGGAGAGGTCTAGGAGGATGAGGGCCGCTGTTTCTCCATTGTCCATCAGGGCTCGGATGTCATCGGTGGCGGCGATGAGGGCGGTCTCGGTGCTGTGTTTGGCTCGGAAGCCGGACTTTGAGGGGTCGAGGGATCCGTTCGTCTCGAGGAAGGCGGCCATCTGCTTGTTGACGGTCTTCTCGATGACTTTGGCTGGAAACGGGAGAAGCGAGATGGGGCGGTAATTCTTGAGGTCGGTGGGGTCTGCTGTTGGTTTCTTGAGTAGAGCGCTGAGTTCGGCGTGTTTCCAGCTTTCGGGGAAGATGGCGGTGTCGAAGGATGTGTTGATGATGTCTCGCAGGTGGGGTGCGATGACAGCGTCGGCCTTGTTGAAGACGTGGTGAGGGCAGGGGTCGGTTGGTGATCCGGAGTGGATGGAGTTCATCGTGCGGATGGTGTCTTCTGTGCTGATCGGGGTCCAGGCGTGGAGGGTGATGGTGGGGGGGGGGTGGCAGGTCGGTCGTGGTGTGCGTTGGTTGGTTGTTGAAACTGCTGTGTATGTCCGTGATCTTGTTGTGGAAGTATGAGGCGAGGGAGTTGCAGAGGTCTTGCTATGGGGTGATGTCGTTGTTTCCTGCGCTGGGGTTGGAAAGCTCTTTCACGATGTTGAAGAGTTCCTTGCTGTTGTGTGCGTTGTTGTCCAACCGGTCCTTGAATGCTGTTCTCTTGGCGGCGCGGATCAGCTGGTGGTGTTTCCGGGTGGCCAGTTTGTAGGAGGTCCTGTTGTCCGGTGTCGGGTCCCTTTTCCAGACTTTCTCGAGGGCTCGGCAGTTCTTCTTGGAGCTCTTGAGTTCGTCGGTGAACCATGGGGCCTTCTTGCTGCCGGGTCTGCTGGGCGGGGTCCTCAGCGGGGCGAGTTCGTCTGCGCAGTTGCTGATCCACTTCGTGATGTTATCGGCGGCCTGGCTGGGGTTCGCTGAGCTGGCAGGAGGGTGTTGGCTCAGGGAGGTGGCGAGCTGGTCTGCTGTGATCTTGTTCCAGCTTCTGCGGGCGGTGTGTTGCTGGTGTTGGTGGGTCGTTGTTCTCTTGAAGGTGAAGTGGACGCAGCTGTGGTCCGTCCATTGAAGCTCTGTGGCGTGGCTGAAGTCGATGTCTGTGCTGGATGAGAAGACGGCGTCGAGTGTGTGTCCGGCGAGGTGGGTGGGGGTGGACACCAGTTGCTTGAGTCCCAGGTTGGCGAGGTTGTCGAGCAGGGTGCTGGTGTTGTGGTCGTTGTTGTTCTCCAGGTGGAAGTTCAGGTCCCCCAGGAGGATGTAGTCAGCGGAGGGGAGGGCATGCGGGCTGACGAAGTCGGCGATGTCCTCGCTGAATTGCGTGCGTGGTCCAGGGGGTCGGTAGATTCACTTTAATCCCATCAACGATTCTTTGGGGTAAACTAAAATTCAAATGTCTCAAAATTCCATTTCTTTTTCACTCAACACACTTTACATGGATTATTTATCTCACACACATTCCCCCCAACACACTAAAGGAAGATTAGCTCCATAATGTAAAATATAAAATAAAATAAATAAAAGACATTGTAATATCTTTTAGTATTGGAACTTTGTGGATCAAAGTTGACTCTTGGGTAAAGTTAAAGAATATGAAATCCAAGAGTTCCAATACCAATAGGCTCCTTGTGTACCGAAGAGCCGACAAAAAGAAACAGGAAGTGTAGTGGCCATCATCCGCCTTTATTACCATATTAATGGGAGGGGTATGGTGGAGGGATGGGTGTGTCTTATTTGAAATTTTTATTGATTCTAGCTAGGTCACGAGGTACCGCAGCAAGAACAGCATTCCCTGCTGTTTGTTTCAGGTCTGCTCGCTAGCGCTGGGGGGTTGGGATTTTGATATTAAAGTTCTAAGGCAAACTGCAATTATTGCGGGACTGTACAGATTGTTTTTATTGTGCTCTGATTGTGCTCTGATTTTAAATATACTTCAAATCTTCTATCATTTTGCCATGAACCCCTGACAAGGTCTGTTTAGACTGTGCACTTTAATTAGAAACGCTTGCTATTCACTGTGACTTGCATCAGCCTGTTGGGTCCCCGGTCAGTCACGGCCTGTGCCGGTTGTACGGAGGCACAGGAAATAGTACACTGGGCAGTGTCATCGGAGCTGACCCCGCCCTCCTACCTACTTAATTCCTTCCCCAGCGTAGACGCGCGCAGCGGTGAGCCGGCGGCGCCAAAGGCGCCTGTCCGTGCCAGGATGCCGCCCGCCGCCCGAATCCCTGGTCAAAAACAGCAATATCCCAGGTAAGCGAATTACCGCTTCACAATCATGATACGATATAAGAGGCATGAGTTAATCTCCTTAAACACTCACAACTCCTTAGAAAAACAGGACTACCGATCCATACTGCCCCCATTTCCAAGAGAATCTCCAATTTCCCCCCTCACGACGACTTCTATAATTGGTCAGGAAAATGCATCCTTAGGTATCGCCCTTCCAGATCATTAAGATCCAGTTAAAAATCCCTTCTAGTGCAGCCACGGGTTCGGACGTCGCAAAATGGATGTCGATCTTTTTCCTACGTAGCTCCTCTACTCTGGAATAAATTACCCCCTCATCTTCTGTCAATCTCCAACCACCAGGTGTTCTCTTCCCCAAATAGCCGATGCTACATCAGTCCCTAGCCTATGTCAAGGTTGCTGTTCTTCTCTGCAAAGCGCCCTGAGACCTTTTGGTGAATTGTGCGCTATACAAAAGCATTTGACTTATGACGTTTACCTGTGGAGAGGCTAGACACCTCATAGAGTAAGTAGTGGTACGAGAAAAGGGTTGAGGAGGTAATGGTCGGTTTATAGTGGTACAAGTTGCTCGCACTTCTGTGAAACTTGCAGATGGACGTTGGTGGACAATAAGGAATTTATTTTCTCTTGATTAGTTTCAAAAAATTATTTTAAAAAAAAATGTATGCAACTGTCCGGAGGGACCGAGGATTTCCATCTAAGACACAGAAGCACTGGACCAGTCTTAAACACTCTAAGAGTAATCAACACAATTATTGAATATGAGATACAAATTAGATGTGAGATACACATCAGACATTGATACCTGCCAACTTGAAGAACAATCTCATTGTGTGAGGAGGAGCAGGGACTTGTTCTGACAAGTGCCTAGGAGGCACTTTTGTACCCCACCCCACCCCCCACCTCCCAAGCCTCCAGCGCCCCCCCCCAAAAGAAAACAAGCATTGGAATAGCCAATAGGTCTCGCTTTTGGGACATTAAAAGTGTTTAGCCATGCAACAGTTGATGTTGCACTAAGGATATTGTGCTGCAGAATTAAATACTTATAAGGTCCCAAAGGCGAGACCTATTGGCTATGCCAATGCTTGTTTTATATGCTGGTGAATTCCCGTAGAAGCCCATGTTCACACCAGAACCTGGGCTTCTATGGGAATTCACAAGAGCATATTATCAAGCCCATTATCACCGCTTTAGCAGCAGTTTCCTGCTGCTAAAGCGGCAATAATTTTCACGCCCTTCTTGATAATATGCCCCTTGATTTTATATAGTGTCTCGGACTATACTGCAGTTGTTTTTAAGCACTGTAAATAATAGGTGTTACAATTATACAATTAATAGTATTCAAAAGAGAGCTTCAGGAGCAGAATGCAGTGGAAGGGACAGGGCACAAGCGTAATTTATAGTAAGAGTAATGTGAGATAGCTGAAGGGGCTGGGGAGAGGGAGGAAAGAGAGAGGAAAGAGGAGAAAATGGACAAGAGCAAAACCAGAGGGGATAGTGACGGGGCTGAGCATGCCAGCAAATGGAGACTGTAGAGTAAAACGATGCGCTATGTAAAGGGAGCGGGGAGAAGAGGAGACAGGTGAGAGGACAAGAGCTAATGGGGTGCGTAGATTAGAGGAGTTGGAAATTATGGGCGCCAACGAACTGGAGAAGCAAGTGTAACTAAAAAAGGAGGACGTGTGGTAAGGTGAAAGGTCAAGACAGAAGGGAAGATAAGAAGGAGAAGGCGTAAGACAGAAAGAGAGTCCGAAATGACGTAACAAAGAATATATAGAGAGAAGGTGACTCAATGAAGCGTCTGGAGAGGGAAAGTAGAGATAATAGAGAGAGAAGTTAAACGGGGAAAAAGAAAGTAGGCGAGAGTTGAGAGAAAGGAGGAGGGGACAGTCACGGCCGAAAGAATACAGAAAGGAGAAAGAACAGGCAGAGGACAGAAGCCACAGCACAGGGGAGGGGGAGAGAAAAGGGAGAGAAGAGAAAAGAGAGAGGGGAAAAGGCCCCTTACCTACTACCAACTTCACTGCGCGGAACTGGATCGAGCTGATATCTCTGAATTTCACTCCATTCTACTCACTACAGCCCCCAGCGACATGACCATGACATCTGCCCAGACTGACGTCCTTGACCAGTGGTTGAAACATGCGAGTGATGTGGTAGCCCCGCTGAGAACTACTAAAACTAAATGCCCTCATGATGCTCAGTGCTGGTTCACAGATCAATTAAAAGAAGACAAATTGGCCCTTAGACAACCCGAGCGCCGTTGGAGACGTAATTATGACCCATTATTAAAAACTGCTTATGTTGATTTATTAAAACTGTACAAAAAATCTATTTTACTGGCCAAAACCTCCTACTTTTCCCAGAAAATTCTCAGCTCAGCTTTTAAAACCAAGGATATCTTTTCTATCGTAGAGGAACTTTCCCCGCCCGATCGCGTTACTGTCCAACCCCAACCCTCACAGGCCCTTTGCGATTCCCTTAATTCATTTTTTATCAACAAGATCACTACTATCAAAAACAATATCCCTCCCCCCTCCTCGTCCACTACTTGTTCTTTACCTCCCACCAATCACTGTTGTTTTAACGAGTTCCCTCCCATTTCCAAGACAGAGTTCATCTCCCTGTTACATGCGGTCAGCTCAGGTTCCCCTAACGATTGTTGTCCCCCTCAAATCCTGAAAGCCGCCTTCTTGGCTTGTCCTGGTCCCCCGTTGGCACTCCTTAACAACTCGCTCGCCACAGGCTCTGTCCCCGATGCTTTCAAACAGGCAGTTGTTGTCCCCATACTCAAAAAGCACGGGGCTGACCCATCTGTCCTGAGCAATTATCGGCCGATCTCCCTCGTACCCTATCTGGGGAAGGTTTTGGAGACTTATGCCACCCGCTGCCTCAGCACATTCATTGAAAGGTCTTCTTTCTTAGATGACCAGCAAGCCGGTTTTAGACCGGCCCACTCCACGGAAGCTGTCATCGTGGCTGTAATGGATGTGCTGAGGCAAGGCGCCGATAAGAGCCTCGCCCAAGCCCTCGTTTTACTAGATCTGTCGGCTGCTTTTGACACGGTCGATCACGCCATCTTGAATGACCGTGTCAAAAATGCGGGCATCCAGGGCATGGCTCTGACATGGATTAGCTCCTTCCTGCACCAGCGCTCCCAGTCGGTTCATCTGTCCACTTTCTCTGCCCCCTATTCCTCACTTTCCTGTGGTGTCCCTCAAGGTTCTGCTCTCTCGCCCCTTTTATTTAATCTCTATATGCAACCCCTTATAGCTTCTCTCCGTCACACCCCTGTCACTACTTTCAATTATGCTGATGATTTACAGCTAATTTTTCCTATTGATTCCTCCCCTTCCTCCTGTGTTAATTTCCAATCCACCATGCTTGCCATCTCTGAGTGGATGCATTTCAGCCAGCTGAAGCTCAATCCCAGCAAGACGGAGTTGGTGTTGACAGGAGGGTCGTCCAACCCTTGGAGCTCTAGCTTCTGGCCCCCTTCCCTTGGCCCCCCACCCTGTCCTGTCAATACGGTGAAGAGCCTCGGTGTAATCATCTCTAGTGATTTATCTATGAGGCCTCAAATCAATGCTGTCACCTCTTCCTGTTTTTTCCATCTGCGCAGGATCTGCAAAATTCGCAGGTTTCTTACTACTGAGGCTCTCACACTTGTCATTATGGCCCTCGTCACCTCCCGTATTGACTATGCCAACTCCCTGTATGCTTGGATTCCTGCTTACCATCTTCATCGGCTTCAGCTGGTACAAAACCAGGCGGACAGACTGGTCTTTCAACAGCCTAAGCACCAACATGTCTCGCCCCTGCTGAGGAGATTGCACTGGCTCCCAGTAGCCTCTCGATGCATTTTTAAACTGGGTTGCACGGTTTTCAAGGCACTCCTTGCTCTTGCCCCAGCTTTCACTTCCCTTAGCCTCAAGTGTCACATTCCCTCAAGAAATCTCCGGTCTTCTACACACAACCTCATAACTGTCCCCAGGTTTAAACGTAAAAAGCACGGATGCTCCTGCTTCTCTTTTCTTGCCCTCACACTTTTGAACTCCTTCCCGACTACTATCCGACTCTGTCCTAATTACACCTGTTTTCGTAAATTACTCAAAACACATCTCTTCCAGTTAGCTTACGAGTAACCTCGCTGCCTGCCCCATCTGCGTTTGTCTATAAGCGCCATGAAACCGACTGGTGACCGTGCGCGGTAGAAGTGATTTTAACATAACATAACATAACATAACATAACATGGGTGGTATGAAATAAAATGTGTGACATAGAACGATGACACGAGAAGGAACAGCAGAGAAAAAAGCTGGATGATATAAATAAGAGACGCTTTGAGGTCTGAGAAGTGCAGAGGACAGCACACAGACGACACACAGGTATGTACAGCGGGGACGAGAAACAGACGCGCAATACATATTCCGTGCAGCAGGAGAGGGAGGGGGCGAGCGTACAGGCGCTCTGGGCTGCGGGAGCAGAAGTAGCCGGCTATTGTACGGTCAGAGATCTGTTGACATCCAGGAGGCGAGTCGAAGGTAAGGAGTGAAAGATGAAGGTGGATGAAAAGGAGAAAGGGCATATAGGAGGGTGAAAAGGATTTTAGGCAAAATAGAGAAAGAAAAAATAAAACGCATAGACAGCAGTAGATAGGGAAATTAAGAGAAGCAAAATAAAAGGTGTATGTGGAAGTCATTAGAAAAAGTGGAGAATGATAAAGGAAAATTAATGAAAATGTTTTGGGAGAAAAAAGGCGACGAAGAGACAAAGGTGAAAGCAAGAGTCTAGAAGACAGTAGGAACTGTAGAACCAAATAAAGTAAAATGCAAAAATAACTGAAAAGAGGGAGTTGGGGGGCAACCCTTCAAGAAAGCAAGATAAGAAAGAGTAAGGAATAAGCATGGGCGAATTTTGCGAATTGGCAATTCGCGAATTTGCGGATTTGTGAATTGGCAATCCGCAAAATTCCCGAATTCGCGCGAATTTGCGGATTTTTTTATTTTTGCTTGTTCGCGGGTGTTCGCGAGGCGCTTTGCGTGTTCGCGAGGCACTTTGCAATTTCGCGGGGGGGGGTTGCCTGCTTAATCACTGCCACCCTCTCATTTTTTATGCCCATCTGCCCTCTGTACCACTTGTTTCTGTGCCCTTCTGCCCTCTGCCCCACTCATTTTTTGTCCCCTTCTGCCCTCTGTCCCACTTTTGTGCCCTTCTGCCCTCAGCCCCACTTAGAATGGCGCCAGCAAGCTGCCAGCGCCATTATAAAATAGCTAGAAATAGCTAGAAATAGCTTCAACAGGAAGCACTAATAGATAAGGTAAAGCAGGTGCTCCAGTTGAAGGTCAAATTAAGTTACACAATCATTAATCACCCCAAGTTTGGGGTGATTACTGATTGTGTAACTGAATTTGAGCAGCACCTGCTTTACTTTATCTATTAGAGGTTCCTGGTGAAGCTGACTTTTGTAACTATTTTAGAATGGCTCTGGCAGCTTGCTGGCGCCATTCTAAAAGAGTTACAAAAGTCAGCTTGAACTTTTGACCCAATCCGTTCCGTTCGCGGATTTTCGTTCGCAGATTTTGCGGGAAATTCGCGAATTTTGCGGATTGCGGATTTACCGAAAATCCACGAAATCCGCGAGCGGAACGAATTTTCCGCTCATGCTTAGTAAGGAACACGGAAATGGGAGAACAAGGAAAGAAAATTCAAAGAGAAGCACGCACTCACGCTTGGGAGAGCAGTCTGCTCTTTTTCAAAGCACATACTCGTGCTTGTGGTGCTCCCCAAGGAGTATGCCGCCACAAGCACGAGTATGTGCTTCGAAAAAGATCTGAACAACGGCTAAAGGTCCTCCTATGCATTGCATGTGCGCTGCGTAGGCGAGACCTAACAAACTGCATGAATGGTACACAAACTGATACAATCATACCCCAGTGTAGGCTTATTTAATAAGTAAGAAAAGCAGCCGCCATATCCAACAAAACCTGAATGTATGGGAAGCCACAAAGAAGAGGTCATATTAATAGTGTAAAAGATAATACAATATTTAGGGGAATGATGCAACAGCAATGCCTTAATACATCACAATATATAAATTAAGTTCATGTGTATGGTTTGATACTGCTGTATCAAACCACCCACGTTCTACTTTTCCAGGCCAGGCATAAATAATTTGCTGCAACCGTGCTACCCTCTCCATTAATGCAAACTAAAGGAAGCAGTCTTTAACGGACAGGAATTATACTTAGGCAGAAATGACTACATACCACGGTCCATGAAAGAGGGGAAGAGTCTTAAAGCACAATTTAAGAAATGCTTGAATTAATCCCGACCACTGGTAATTATCCCCGAGCCAAGTCGGTTCCACTGTTTTCCAGCTTGGAGCCACTACAAGACCAGGGATATTAGTCATGGCAATGGCCTACAAGGGATAGTACAACCTAAACTGCCAAGACAGCTCTCGGACTGGCTCTGACCTACATGTGCAGATCAAGTGGGGAGCTCTTTTCAAGTTCCTGATGAAGCACTGAACTGCATGCCGCTACCACCACAGATAACTTTGTCTCCAATCGCATCTTTGCTTTTGGTTTCATTTTGCCAAAGCACCACTACTACAGTTTCAGTTTTTAAAAATGTAAGGCAACGTAGGAGAAGCGGATGCGATGTCTCCCCAGGTCTTGTCCTGCAAGAGAACTCTTTTAAAAAAATTTTTTTTTGAAAATCTTTATTATGTAAAGAAAGAGACAGTTACAGACCTACAACCACGGAGGCTGGTCAGTCAAACACAACAACATCAACATCAAAGTACACAGCTCTTCAGCCGACAACCCGGGGGTCCGGCAGCGATATTTCGTGATCATGTAGAAGCAGGTGGTATAACTAGGATCAGTGAAAGGTTTCACATTTTATCTTTTATATAAATAAAACCACAAACAAAACACAAAAAAGGTTTAGGCCTTACTATGTAAAAACTGGCTGTTCCTTATGGCAGTGGGAGACGGGTGAAATACGTGTTACAACATAAGAGAGGAGAAATATCGGGGAGGGTAGGGGGGGGACCCGGGAGCAAAACAATACAGTGTAGTCAACAAAAACTAAGTACAGGGAACGCACGGTCAAGGGAGATGAAGCGAATCCGGAAGGTCGGTGAATGGGGGGGGTGCAAATCGCTCCACGGTATGCGTTCCATTGACCCCAGATCCTACCCCCAAGAGAACTCTTTTAGAGCGGGAACGGCACACAAAAGTGATGCATAGGGGACTGTGCACCAGCAGTGGCAGACTTGAACATCCGAGAGAGATTCTGACACCCAAGAAATGCAGAGAGCAGACACCTCTTCCTGCAAGGGAATAGAAAACAAATGTTGCTTGGGGGTTTTGTCACCGTTTTTAATATTGAGAAAAATGTTTCCACCTCCATCGCCCACCGCACCCTCTCCCCAAAAAACACATATACATGCACACATCAAGAGATGCTAACTGCCCCACCCCCAGTCACAATGGCCTTTGCTTCTATCGTCTCGTACTCGGGTTAAGAGGAAAAGGAGTGTTGAGCGCTAGACACAATACATTAGGAATATGCGCTACTACCACCTCTTACCAGCTTCAAAGCACTGAGCTGTGACCGATTGGGACCCCATAGCCGTCACTCAACACGAGTGCCTGTGTCACAGAGTCTGCATTAAAACTCGAGTGACAACGGGGTGATCCTGCACATGTGATTAAAAGAAAAACAAAACTTCTTCGCAACTGCCTAAGGCTGGTTCCCCATCCACAGTTAAAACAGAAGCGAGCTGGTTCAGTGCCAAGCTGTCCAAGACAATGCAGTTTCAATACTGTACAGATTTTGTTTTCCTTGATGATGAATGCATTAGGCTAAAATCACAGGGTTCATATCACCTTTAAGAGTAGTGCACATACCAAGCATGCAAAGACGAATCTGAAAAGACTCACGTGCGCTTAGGAGCCAGGGTGTCACAACTAGCACTATAGAGATCGAGGTAAGGCCATTCCATTTGCAGTTCTGCGGGCCCAGGCATCAAAAGGTTGGTTATGTGGCGATTCTGCGGCTGCCTTTCCACATACTCCAAGAGCCCATCATCTCGCCTGAAAAGAAGACAAAGTGAGTGAGCTGTACTGCTGCTCTACGTAAACAAACTGAAAGGAGTGTTGCGCGGCAGCAAGGAGGATAACATATGGCGCCAGCTGCTCGCTCCAGCAAGGGAATTGCCAAACATGCATGTTTTGCCGTTGAAGGCAATCGAACGTGTGCACGTTTTTTTCCTCACAATCGACTTGATGGCTAAAGGTCTCTCTCCTTTGCAGCACATGCGCACTGCGAAGGCGAGACCTAAAAAGCTTGCTCAGGCTGGTGCCAATGTCCTGGGGTGTTTTAATGGACTTCAGCAGTCAAAGCCTGGGAAAATGAGCTGGGAATCCACTATTTACAGTGGTTTTCAGCTCGCTTTCTCTGCCACCGTTTGAAATCGGCTCTTTACTGTGAGACCCTGTGATGGGAGCCGATATGGTGTGTCACACGGTGGCACCGTGTGAGTTGGCAGGTATGAACATCGCTATAGGATACACGCTAGCACTGCATGAGCCGAAGATCCCTGCTGCCTACATCAGTCTTGAGTCTCAGAATCTAAGTTTGCGTTTGTACTTTACACCCTGAAATGGGTGCATCTGTATGTTTTTTACAATTCACAAAGATTTCCCAGAGTACTCTGCATACCTGTAACAGCCTCAGGGTTCTGGGAGCACTCTTGAGAAAGTTTTGCAGCTGTAGCATACAAATGCACACCTCATATCAGTGCAACTGACTTCCAGTCCGCTTGACTCAGGTACTATATATGGGATTGCTTGCATGTTTGGTCAAATTTTTACTGTGTGATTGATGCCTACAAAGTGTAAAGTGTATCGCCGTATGGGTAAGATTGAAAAATGTAAATAAAATGATATATATCAGTGCAAATGAACACTTATTTGAACTGCTTCTTGTGCAGCCCCACCACTTGTGGGGGCTTATTTCCTACATCCATTATGGAAATTGGTTCACTTCTAACTAAAACTATCAATATTTTTAGGGTGGCAATGGATCATGGAAAATTTTGTGAATACCAATTTGTGGGTTTCTTAACTTTTCAGCACACTGGACAACAAGACAGGTACCACTGAACAGATAATCAATTGCGGGTGTGCAATACATTACATATATTTATAGTGAATAATGAACCATAATGCTGCCCATGAACCAGTGTGCAAAAAGTGCTGGGTGCTCACATGTACCACATACAATTTATGAGAAAAAAAATAGCAAAATTAATAGTAAATCAATAGCGTTTTAATAGCAAAACTAAAAAACTCATGTTGGCCTCTTGGTATATACCCTGATACCATTAGTTTTGGCATATACCTCAACTTTCCAAGTCATTCCCGCCCTGGAATGCCCAACCCATGCCGGAAAGAAAACTTACTTTACAGTAATATTACATATGATGGAGAATAAGATAGCATATGATTAAATCTCATGAGTTACAAGAAGTGATTTTGCACTTTTCACATAATTCAAGCTGTTTATGTGTGTAAACTGCTTTTACGTATGGAAAAGCTCTGTGTATCGGACCTGAATATGCAACTAAACAATTCAATTCAATTCAAAATTAGCTTTATTCGGTATTTTGACAAAAAACCATAAAAGCATACAAAATATAAACATAAGCAGGCTAAGTAGCTTTTCACATTAAAAAACTTCTTACAAAAGTACATATCATGAATACAAAACAGGTAAAGTTCGTTAAAATGCATATAAAATTTCTAAAATTCATTCATTAAGGACTCATGGAGTTCGTACCGTCTCCTGTGTTACGTATTAATTGATGTGATGAGGTACAATATAGTACGATATATTATGTTTTATCCATGCCGTCCTAGTCATTACCCATGGTCCCTCTGCACTTTACAGTGAAGGTCAAAAATGTTATTGCTGTCACTATGGTGATTTCATCTTGCATCATGTACAATCTGACCAGTGCAGTTTTACAGGTTCTCAATCCCCATGTCTTTAGCAATGGTAGCAGGTATCTTTTTCTCCCCCACTGATAAAATTTGCAAAAGAAAATGCAATGTAGGTTTGACTGTTTGGATAGGTCGTCACACGGGCATTTTGCCAAGTTAGCCGACCAATCATTCGGGGCAGGAAATGATATTAACCTATAGAATGACTCCGTCCTCATTCGAGTCAGGAGCATTCTATGATAGCAAGAATAGGTTGGGGCTAGATAAGCGTGAAGGCCTGTACCATGTAGGATGTTACGATGGGCTACTACTGTAGACTTGTGCCCGTCTAAATACCATCTCCGTTCCTCCAGTAAGTCAAGACATGCCACTTTTAGGACTTTTTTTGTTATTTGTGAGCATGATGTAGGATTTAGGTAGAGATCTGGTTTGCCAATGGAAAACAAAAACTTTTTCACATAGGCTAACCAGGGCTGCTTACTGGAAGCGAGATGATTCAAGCAGTCTTGGATTACTTCCCTGTTGAAACCCGTGTCATCACATGTCCAGATCTTGAACCACAACATCACTGGGGCTATTTTTATCAGGTCGGTGATATGGACTCTATCCAGTTCATTGTGGCAGATTGTAGTAGACGTGGAGCGGGGGACTGATAATAGGTGTCTCAGGAAAGCATTTTCCACTGTTTGGATCTGTGTACAGTCTGCCAGTCCCCAAATACCCGCCCCATATACAGCAGTGGAGACACATTTCGCTGCATAAATCTTAAGTAAAATGTCTACAGGTTTCCTGCCCAGTCTATTAGCAAATTGTTTGAGGGCACCTATCGTGCGAGAGAAGGCCAGATTCCGGGAGGTTATTGCTGATGACCATGTGCCCCTGTTGTTAAATGTGATACCTAGGTAGGAAAAGGTTTTGGTCATAGCAATCTTAGTATTATTGACGAAGGTTTTACACTCTGGTATAATTTTCCTGGTTGTACATGACATTGTGAATGTTTTTCCCTCGTTTATTTTTAAGCCTCTCATGGTCATAAAGGTTGAGAAACCTGTTAACGCTTTCTGGAGGCCCAATTGGGTACGCACCATAATCACGGCATCATCAGCATATAGTAATAGTGGTACTGAGGTGCCGTTTATTTTAGGGTAGTCCACTTCAAGCTCTTTTAAAAAGTCTGCTATCTCATTGATATATAAATTAAAAAGAAATGGTGCGAGGATGCAGCCCTGTCGCACACCCTTTGCTATAGGGAATTTTCTGGTTCTCTCGCCATTTTTACCATATCTGACCGTGGCGCCAGCGTCTCTATACAGTTCCTGAATAAAGTGTAGAATGTTTTTATCTATCCCCAATTTAACCAGGGTTTTCCATAACATACTATGGTCTAAACAATCGAAAGCCGAGGTTAAGTCGACGAATGTTAAAAACAAATTCCCTTTTTTTCTACCAATGTATTTACTTGTTATTAAGGCCAGATTTAAACCCTGCTCTACGGTGCCTACACCAGTTTTAAAACCATACTGTAAATTTGATAAAATCCCTTTGCTCTTAGACCAAGTTTGCAATTTAGTGAACAATACTCTGCCTGCAACTTTCATCAGGGTGTCTAGCAAGGAAATAGGGCGGTAGCATTTTGGGTCCTGTCTATCCCCTTTTTTGAATATTGGGATTACTATGGCTTCGTGCCATGAATCAGGAAAACCCCTTTTGTTATACGCATTTAATACATTTGCTAATAGAGGAGCCCAAAGGTCTACATTTTCTTTAAATATATCGATGGGAACTCCATCTGGGCCGGGGGCCTTTAAATTAGCACTCTGCGAAATTGCTAGCTCGAGCTCTAGAGAGGTAAAAACTATATTTAAAGGGAAGCTCTCTTGCATCACTGCCTGTTCCACCTGCCTATTATTAAAATCATCTTGTGGGGTCATAGTTATTTGATCTTTTTTATATAGGGAGGTAAAATAATCAACCCAGACGTTTTCCGTTATGGCTATCTCCATCGAGTCAGCCTTACTGTCCGTGGAGAAGAAGGGGGCATTAATTTCTTTCCAGAAAGAATTATTATCCCTTAAGGCACTTGCCTTTACTAGGGCTTCCCAGGCCTGATTTTTCAATTCATCCTGTCTCTGACGTAGGGTCTGTTTGTAGGCTCGCCTGGCATCTTTGATCAAACTAGAGTCTTTAGGGACTGTCTTTAATGCCTGTAACAGGTCTTTATGGGCTTTGGAACAGGCGGAATTAAACCAGCCGTGTAATCTCTTTACTGCCCCTATCTTTAGTTTTTTGGTCAGCTTATCTTTTATAGTGGCAGTTATTCTTCCATAAGCCTCTATAATTAACTGGGGGTTAGTATTAAGTTGTAGGCAGGTCGTAAATTGTTCCAATTCTTTCTGGTCTAGCTCCTTCACGAACTTTGTGGAATCAATTTTAGCCCATTTTATGGCATATCCATTCTTTCTTGCCAAAGATACTGAGTGACCATGGAGAATACTAGGTATACTTGTTACAGGGCTCTCGGACTTCTCAACGGTAATAGTGGTGCTAATCGGAAAGTGATCACTTATTGCCAGGTCTTCCGTGTTAAACTCCTCCAGACAGCCCTGGTTCCTATTAGACACTAGGATATAGTCAATTACAGTGCCTGACCCTCGACCAAAGAAGGTTGTCTTAAAGGCTACAGAAGGCTCACATAATTCATTTGCAAACCCCAGGTCCCAATCATGCATTAGTTGGTTTAACATGTTACCCATGATGGAATGTTCAAAGTGTGTAGTGGGGTCCCCTCTTAGGTTATAAATGCCACAATTGTTTTGTGGCACTATAGGGACACAGATGACAATTATAATCACCTACTATTAGGGTACAATCTGCCTCTTGCCCACCTCTTGTGAGCATTGTAATAAGCTCAGCTATTAAAGCTTTAGGATCTACTTTTGGCACATTTATATATATGTTAATCACAAAAATGGACCACCCCTTTGCTTTGACCATAAGTCCTTGCAATGATCTGGCCACCCCTACTTCAGATCCGCCTGCCCTGTATGGGGTCAGTTTTATATTACACAAATTGGAGGCAAAGATACACAAACCCCCCGACCCTCTACCTCGATTACCCTGTATCGACGGGATGTAAAAGGTACTAAAGCCCTCAATGTGGGTCTCCTCCTGGTCCCAACATTCTTGTAGACATATTATGTCCTGTTTTCCCATAAAGGATAGAAATGACTGGGCCCTTGATTTATTGTTTAGCCCTGCGATATTCCAGGAAGTTATTTTTAGGCTGGATTTTTGTTGATTGGCTTCTAATGCCAATGACTGATTAGTTGGCCTTTTCGCACCCTCTACACTGTGTTCTACCTCCCTTTTGGTTTGTGTGGTATCCCGCAGGATTGTAGATATAACCCCGCCATTGACTTGCTCTTGGGCTACGGAACCTTCCCCATTTGGGGGTCTCATTTAGTTGGTATGATGGATGCTGAGGTGTTAGCGATGTTTCCCCTGTTGGGGGATCGGATCTATTCCCTGTTGGCACAGTACTAGCGTTGAGAGTCTGGTGATCATTTATGCTGGACTCATCTGGGATGGCTAAGTTATTTCCTTTCTGTTTTATTGCCATTATTGGTCAATCGACCATGTCTAGGCAGTCGAACCTGTTCCTTGTGGGGGCCCCCCTCCAGTAATCAGGATTCATGTTTTCTCTTCTCGGTGGCCAGGGGCGATTATCCCACCCTCTATTCCAGTGGTTGCTACTATTCCTATTTCTGTTTCTGTTATAGTGCCCCACCTGTGTCCAGGGCCAATCCTGGACTTCTTCCCATCTGTTCGGGTCACCATAATTAAAAGTGTTTAGAGGTGGATAAAAGAAGGAGAGACGCTGAACGTCAACCCCCCCCCTTTTCTCCAAGGCTGGCCATGAGGAGATGTAATCAGCTGTGGCGGGGTCCTCACAATTAAGTACAATACAATCGCCCTGTAAACTTTTTTTGGTATCGCCAATCCAGAACACTCTTCTCATTGAAATGATTCTACTATGATTAGATGGGTGAAGAGGTCTGTTTTGGCTCAACCACTGCAATACCTTGTTACGCAAGGACCAGGGGGGTTCGTCTGTACCATCTGCCAGCTCGGTGACCCCGGTAAGTATGACGGTGTATGGGGTCGCCTCGGGTGGCAGATGTATCGGGCGCCTATACCTAGGGCCTTTCCTCACATTGGCCTGTGGCTGGGATGGTTGGACTTTTTGTGAAGTCTGTGGGGTATCTTTCTGCTTCACTACTTGGCTATTTGACTCGGCGGGAGCCGGGGTTTTTTGAGAGTTATCAATGGGGCCTTTTTGTTTTCCAATCCCTTCTATTGGGGCAGGTTTTGAGGTAGTTTGTTTACTTTTTGGAGCTTCAGTGTTTACCACTCTTTCGAGCGGCGAGGGCTTGGGTCGGGTAGCTGGTAAAGACTGGGCTTGGGCCGGGTTGTTTTTGTCTTTCACGTTCCCCAAAGCCATGGCAGGTGTTCCTAATGATTTTTGCTTGAACGCTGGGGTGTTTAATTTAGCTAATTGCTTCTCAATGATCATGATGCTTTTTTCCAAAGGTTGCAGATGGTGTTTTAGCAGCAGACCCATGCTTTTAGTGATAAAATCATGTAGTGTTACACATGCGGTACATGGTTTCTGTATGCCACCCCCGCAGGCTTGATTCTCTGTCAGCTCTCGGAGAACAGCGTCCTGTGAGATTGCTATACAATCAGCATTACTATTAGTAGGGTTCGGTTGATCTGACAGGGCTATGTCAGTAGTCGATTTAAGTGAGGTCGTCATGTTATGCAGAGCTGGTGTGGTCTCATGTGGAGTCAAGTCTATGTTTTGCCTCTTTGCTGTAGCACCCTCCCGCTTGCCCATGGTAATAGGGTCTACAATATCCACATGATCATAGGGGAATTGTAGATCTGGTGTTTTTTCCAAGTCCTCACTGGAGTTAGACCCCAGTGAGAGTTGGGTGGCGGATAGATCAACTATATTTGGAACCGTATGTATTAATGCATTCGTATTGTCCGCTTCCTTAAGCAGAGGAATAATTGGGCCCTGTTGGGTAGGGGTTTGTGCAGAGGCCAGAAGCCCCATAGATGATCTTCTTGCAACCTCCAGTTCATGGGATACCCTCCGTTCTAGGATGCGTATGCTTTTGTCTATTACCTTGTGGGTCTTGGTAATGAATAAGTCTAGAGGACCTGTGATGTCGGTTAGGCTGGAGGTCTTTTTACTTCTAGTACGCTTATTCATTATTGCGCCAGGTATAACAAAGTTATTAATAAATACTGTTCAGATACTTGGTCAAAAACCAACGGGAGGTCACAGTTCAAGGTAACGGTATGAAAATAAGAATGTTAATACCGTGGCCCAGTCCAGTCCTGCTCAGTCTGGAACGGGCTGAAACGGGCCCGCCCTTGGCCCGGGCTTCGCCTCGCGCTTCTCCCCGCGCGCGTCCCGCGTTGCGTGTGAGACTGTTCAATTTATGGGGAGGATCTCGCACGGGGGCGTTGCCGCCGGGGGAAGAGGCACCAGCTGGAAGAAGCTAAGGCTTCTGGTCCTCGCAGTCCCCCGGTGCAGGCAGCCACTTGAATGGGGTCAAGCGCTCGCTGGGAGCAAGTAGGCAATCCGTCGACCACGGAAGAGCTCCCACCAGCGGCGCGACCTCCCAGGTAGCAGGGCAAGATTACAGAGGGAAACACCCTCCGTTCGGCAGCAAATATCCTTCGCTAGTGTTTTAGCAGAGTCAGCTGTGTGAGCGGCACCCGCGGAGCGGGTGTCGCGAAAAGTAAATAGGCGGCAGGTAGGGGGCGTTGCCGCCGGGGGAAGAGGCACCAGCTGGAAGAAGCTAAGGCTTCTGGTCCTCGCAGTCCCTCGGTGCAGGCAGCCACTTGAATGGGGTCAAGCGCTCGCTGGGAGCAAGTAGGCAATCCGTCGACCACGGAAGAGCTCCCACCAGCGGCGCGACCTCCCAGGTAGCAGGGCAAGATTACAGAGGGAAGCACCCTCCGTTCGGCAGCAAATATCCTTCGCTAGTGTTTTAGCAGAGTCAGCTGTGTGAGCGGCACCCGCGGAGCGGGTGTCGCGAAAAGTAAATAGGCGGCAGGTAGGGGGCGTTGCCGCCGGGGGAAGAGGCACCAGCTGGAAGAAGCTAAGGCTTTTGGTCCTCGCAGTCCCCCGGTGCAGGCAGCCACTTGAATGGGGTCAAGCGCTCGCTGGGAGCAAGTAGGCAATCCGTCGACCACGGAAGAGCTCCCACCAGCGGCGCGACCTCCCAGGTAGCAGGGCAAGATTACAGAGGGAAGCACCCTCTGTTCGGCAGCAAAGATCCTTCGCTAGTGTTTTAGCAGAGTCAGCTGTGTGAGCGGCACCCGAGGAGCGGGTGTCGCGAAAAGTAAATAGGCGGCAGGTAGGGGGCGTTGCCGCCGGGGGAAGAGGCACCAGCTGGAAGAAGCTAAGGCTTCTGGTCCTCGCAGTCCCCCGGTGCAGGCAGCCACTTGAATGGGGTCAAGCGCTCGCTGGGAGCAAGTAGGCAATCCGTCGACCACGGAAGAGCTCCCACCAGCGGCGCGACCTCCCAGGTAGCAGGGCAAGATTACAGAGGGAAGCACCCTCCGTTCGGCAGCAAAGATCCTTCGCTAGTGTTTTAGCAGAGTCAGCTGTGTGAGCGGCACCCGCGGAGCGGGTGTCGCGAAAAGTAAATAGGCGGCAGGTAGGGGGCGTTGCCGCCGGGGGAAGAGGCACCAGCTGAAAGAAGCTAAGGCTTCTGGTCCTCGCAGTCCCCCGGTGCAGGCAGCCACTTGAATGGGGTCAAGCGCTCGCTGGGAGGAAGTAGGCAATCCGTCGACCACGGAAGAGCTCCCACCAGCGGCGCGACCTCCCAGGTAGCAGGGCAAGATTACAGAGGGAAGCACCCTCCGTTCGGCAGCAAAGATCCTTCGCTAGTGTTTTAGCAGAGTCAGCTGTGTGAGCGGCACCCGCGGAGCGGGTGTCGCGAAAAGTAAATAGGCGGCAGGTAGGGGGCGTTGCCGCCGGGGGAAGAGGCACCAGCTGGAAGAAGCTAAGGCTTCTGGTCCTCACAGTCCCCCGGTGCAGGCAGCCACTTGAATGGGGTCAAGCGCTCGCTGGGAGCAAGTAGGCAATCCGTCGACCATGGAAGAGCTCCCACCAGCGGCGCGACCTCCCAGGTAGCAGGGCAAGATTACAGAGGGAAGCACCCTCCGTTCGGCAGCAAAGATCCTTCGCTAGTGTTTTAGCAGAGTCAGCTGTGTGAACTAAACAATTGTCTCAGAGGAGCCTTAGGGCTAGATGTAGGTAAATAGGATTTACCGAATCTAAAATACGGAATTTTACTGATTTGGTATTTCAGATTCGGTAAATCCTATGTAGGTAATAATTCGGTAAAAATTACTGAATCGTTTAGATTCGGTATTCACCGAATCAGTATTTACCGATTCGGTATTTGCCATTCATTCCTATGGGCCTGGAGGCCCATAGGGATGAATGTCAATTGCCAAATCGGTAATTACCGATTTGGTAAAATAGGGAAAGAGTCAAGGGGTCCATTTTGCACGGTTGCAAGGGGTTCAGTTTTGCACAGTTCTAACAAGGGCAGTTTTGCACGGCTTCAAAGGGGTCAGTTATGAATGGGTTTATAGGGGCCAGTTTTGCACAGTTCCAAGGGGGTTGATTATACGTGGTTCCAAAGGGGCCAGTTTTGCATGGTTCCAAGGGGGTCGGTTTTGCATGGTTTCAAGGGGGTCCATTTTGTACCTTCCAATGGGGTTAGTTTTGCACGGTTCCAAGGGGGTCGGTTTTGCATGGTTTCAAGGAGGTCCATTTTGCACGTTCCAAAGGGGTTAGTTTTGCACGGTTCCAAGGGGGTCGGTTTTGCATGGTTTCAAGGGGGTCCATTTTGCACGTTCCAATGGGGTTCGTTTTGCATGGTTCCAAGGGGGTCGGTTTTGCATCGTTTCAAGGGGGTCCATTTTGCACGTTCCAATAGGGTTCGTTTTGCACGGTTCCAAGGGGGTCGGTTTTGCATGGTTTCAAGGGGGTCCATTTTGCACGTTCCAATGGGGTTAGTTTTTCACGGTTCCAAGGGGGTAGGTTTTGCATGGCTTCAAGGGGGTCCATTTTGCACGTTCCAATGGGGTTAGTTTTTCACGGTTCCAAGGGGGTAGGTTTTGCATGGTTTCAAGGGGGTCCATTTTGCACGTTCCAAGGGGTTAGTTTTGCACGGTTCCAAGGGGGTCGGTTTTGCATGGCTCTTTGCATGGTTTCAAGGGGATTAGTTGTGCCAGGTTCCAAAGAGTAATGACAGGACTGAGGCCTTATATTAATCAAGCGCTGTGCGTTTTACAGACGTACAGTGTACCTCAGATAATAACAATTTCAAGCTAAGGTTTAGACTTACAGAAGATGAATGAGGTGGGACGTTTGAGGCATTGCATGCATCAGGTGACAGTACATCTCACAGACTGGAGGAGGGAAGGGGTCTGCACAGTAATATTTTGAAATGCAAAGGTGGTTCACACACTCACACGGTCACTCAGTGGTGGGCTTGCGTTGGATGTGCGACCTTGCTTCGGGCGAGATGGCACAGAAATTACAGGCCAATTTAAAAGGCTGATTTAATTGGCGAGGTAGTCAGCTGAAACGTTAACAATCTTACAAACATTGAAACACCCCCACCTCACTAATACAATGACTTGACCTGTCCCCACTACCCTTAAGCCTCCTCGCAACCTGCAAAAACCCCAAACTGACACTCTCGCATTCGAACTGCTTCCCCTTTCATTCCATTCACCATCCTTTCAAACCTGCCACCAGTGTCGCTTTCCTGTACTCCTTCTGCCAAAATCCTCCGGGTAAGGCCTCAAACCTTTCCGGCATAGTGTGTGGCCTGACTGCCACTTGTTCTAAGTCACAACTAAAGACTCGGTTACCGCCTGAATAGACTATAAAGCAAGCTCCAAGATAGCACTATAAAAAATGCTTTGTAACTAGCACTGCAAAACACAGAGGATGATTGACGGAATGTTGCACAATGGCAAAACATTCACCCCCAGTCACAGATCTGGGTTTAATCCATTGTTATTTTGCTCACCAAGCTACCCCAGTTCAGACATAGCCATATGCAAATCAGACTGTTCCCATGAGGCACAGGGTTAAGACTGATTTGCATATGGCCATGTCTGAACTGGGTTGGCTTGGTGAGCAAAATAACGATAGATTAAACCCAGATCTGTGACTTGGGGTGAATGTTTTGCCACTGTGCAACATTCCGTCCATCATCTTGTGTGTTTTGCTGTTCACCCTATGTAGGAAGGGTATGCCCAGATGTGGGTCCCGTGCTCACTATGCCACTGGAGTCAAGCTATCATGGCTGAAGACGGCTGATAGCCAGAAACCGGTCCTAGGATGCTTGATTCTGGTCCAGGGAACACATGGCTTGGCAGTTCGGGCTGGACTGTTCCCATGAGGCACAGGGTCAAGGCTGATTTGCATATGGCCATGTCTGAACTGGGGTGGTGTGGAGTGCAAAAATACGATGGCTTTAGGCCCAGAACTCTGTACTGGGGTGAATGTATGACATTGGTCTGCATTCTGTCCATCAACTGTTGTTTTTGCATTTGTAACCAGCACAAAATATTTTTTAATGGGGGGGGTGGCCAGGAAACCTACTCCCTCAGGCAGGACCACAGTGGCAACTGCTTGCACTCGCCTGTTGAAGGGAAAGCTGACTTTTTAACCCCACCAAAGAACTGCCTAATTAGAGAACCCCTGGGCCCGGTCTGCACCATTTGCCCAAAATATCTTGGGGACCTGCTAAAGAAAGCTACCCCTGGGAGCCCATCAAACGAAACGGCTCAGAAATATATGGTCTGGTACTCCCCCAAGTCCCCTCTTTACCGTTTGTTCCCACAGCCCTTATCCGGATGGGGTCCCTCTCCCTCCTTCAAGGCAAGTATTAGGATTAGTGGGTGGATTAGGGGGTGTAACCCCCCGGCCGTATTAATTACATAATTAAAAAACATTAGTTATTAACATTATGTAAAATTAAGCAGAAAGGCCTGATACATTGTTAGACAGATGATGTCACATGGCTAACCTTAACTCTAATACACACGACACTCCTCCCATAAATCTAACAATGCATATATACACTTTCTGCGTGTCCCCTCTAGAGCCTATGGCAAGGTCAATGACTGGCAGCCTCCAGATCCCAGCAAACAACAAGAAATTACTCTGCCGGAGTAAATAGGCTTGCGCTGGGGGTACAGCTTATTGGACAGATACTTTCCCCCGGGCCCCCCTACGCCCTGTGCCTTAAACTCCATAACGGGGGCTGCAGAAATTTTGCATACTTGCGCCCTGATGCGCATGCGCGTGTGGGGGTGGCCACAGACCCACTGGAAAAAATGACACTCCCGGCCCCCGCACCCTGACAGCCTACACCCCCTTTTAAGTGGGGGGCATGGGCCAGGCCGGTCTAAACCGGTCAGACCCCACGCTGAATGCCTGTGTGAACCGGAAGCACTAAAGTGCTTCCTGTTCACGCTCCACCAAACCTGCCTATTGGACGTTTATGGGGGTGGTGGGAGTGCTCCCACCTCCTTCTTTTCCCCCCCAGGGACAGGTCCGACCGCCATAATGACAGCACACACTACTTTGCGCTCGGCCTTGCCCAACAGGCCAGTTTAAGAGAAAAAGGCTGCTTTATTCGGACAGGTATGCTGCTGAATCCTTAAAAATATTACAAATATTGAAACAACCCTACCAAACAAATGACTGGACCTGATCCCTCACACCCGTAAGCATCCTCCCCAACCTGCAAAAACCCCAAACCAACCCTCCTTGCATTCAAACTGCTCCCCCTTTCATTCCATTCACCATCTTTTCAGACCTGCCCCAGTGTCACTCTCCTGTACACCTTCAACCAACAGAGCTGACTTTACGTAAGTGTGAGCACTGCAGCCGTACATGGCGCTGACTTTGGGGGAGTGGGCTGTAGGGGGTACCATGTTTAAAAATATCTTGTGGGTTTAAACGCACATGCTATAGAATCTCATGTGTGTCCAGCAGCTTTCAGGCAACAATAAAATATCACGATAACTCTGGCGGATAATGGTCCTGCTGGAGAGAGATCAGAGTTTTGTCTAGTGGCGATTTTGACTCATCATAAAGTAGCGCAGAAGATTAATGTACCTGCTGCAAAGAACATGAACCATGCAGATCAGAGTACTACGAGTGAGTGAACTATGAGTTGTGCTGTAAAACAAAAGTATCAGAGCGGAGCTATGGAGATGTGAGAGGCACTATGATGCTAGTGAGGGAATCTGTGGAGGTCATCGGTGGGGGGGGTGGGGTGGGGGGGGTGGTCGAAATTTTTATTGTTGTTGCACGTGGTCCGTCAGTGATAAAGCCAGCCCTGTCTGCCAACATCCCCTGGCAAGGACCCAAAACTTTCTGGCTTAGTGCGTGATCTGCCAACTGGGAAAACCCAATACAGGTGTTTTCCTGCTCCACCCTTTTATGCTGTTTGTTTGTGTTTTGGTTGTCACTCCAACAATCCAAAGCCGTTTTGTGTACTGGACTGTTGCCAACCAGCCTATTAATTCATCAACTATCAACCTTTCACTGTGAGTGTCTTCACAAGTTGTTCTCTTATCTCCAATATATAGAAGTCATTGACAATAAAAAGGAGTACTCCGTCCTGTCTGAACAGTGGAAAGGCCTCTTTCTTAATCTCCCCATGCTCAATTAGACCTATCCCTCTTGACTCACAAAAAAACCTTATTTCCCAGTTTCAACCGCAGTGCACTTATCCGCTCCTCTCCAAACTCGCCCTGCCACCAGGGCAGTCCATAAAACAGAAGTCCCAGCCCATGATCGTTTAATCACCTCTAAGTCCGTTTTCATTGCCCTAATCAAACCAAACCCTGACAGTTGTACTCAGTCATTCTCACATAGATGAATTATCAGTACATCCGGTCAGGGTCTCATTCTCACCAAGTATAACAACCAGAGCAGTACCTGTGTTGAAATCTGGTCTGCAGTGTCAACTTATCGGCGCCATCTTGTCCCCCTTTATGAGTCCATTAGTGCGCGTAAGCGGCAGCCATTTTAAATACCACGGCCACTCTGCCCATCGCCAACAGCCAGCGCGTCTCTCTCTCTCTCTCCTGACCTCGCAGGCATCCCCCGCGCGCTGACAGCCCCCGCTCCCACATGCTTGGGCCATAAACCCCTCTTCAGCGCAACCCTGCCTCGGAACCCCATCCTGTTCCCAGCTCAACACCTCCCTCCATTCCTTTCATGATCCCGGGTCCTTTGATAAAACCCCCTTTCCTCTGTACCCGATTGTCTTACTCGTTCCCAGGCCGCCACCTGACCCTGCGGATGCTGTTTATTGCCCCCCCCATACAGTAGGAAGCTTCCCCCATCAAAGGATCCACGAGTTGATCGAAGCCCCCACCCCATGAGATCCGATCGACCACATACATTCCGTGAATCGGCGGAATGTCCAGCTGCGCAACAATCGTCACCTGTTGTGACCGGGGTGGGGACTTCTACTGTAAATGTGTGTGGGAACAGGCCTGAAGCGGGGATTCCGAGGATGCCTTTCCGAACTTCAAAGTATTTACGACAACATGCCACATGCAATAAACTGTAATAAAGATCGTAAACCGGTGTATAAGAGGCGAAGCCTCAGAGATGCGGTTAGAGCACCTTGTGAAGATACCCTGTTGTCTGAATTGATGTGTTCTGCTCCGTCGGAATAAAACTTCTGTTTCCTGCCTTCCAGTCTCCAGCACCTGCCTCTTTGTTTGGTAACTTGAGTGGTATTAGAGGCGGTTAGCGCCAGGCAACTCTGAAAAAGGTCATCGGCCCGTACCTTTTTCCACACCTGCTCCCATTTCATGCCCCCTTTTCCCCACCACTCAATTCTAAAATTAGTCACTCTAAGACCCAAATTGTGTCCACACAGGCGAGCCTCTGCCTGCTTCACTCACTAATTCACAAATGAGTGCCCAAAAATCCATACAAAGAAAAATGCCACCAACGGTCCAGCCACACAACCTGAAAAACAGTAAAAACTGTGTTAAATCAACCTACGCTACCATTTTTCAATGCACCTGATATATTTAGGCAACAATCTGAAAACAATCTTCCCAATCTCATAATCTCTTTCAATGAAAAACGCAACCTACTAGCCTCCTATGCAGCTCCAGTTCTAAAGGAGTGTGTAACAAACGCTTCTGCCACCTTTTTCTACATTGCTAGCATCTTTCTCATCATACTCAGCACCAGCGTTGACCTTAAATCCGACCCATCCTGGTGTCTGAAATTGTCCTCTTCTGCCACTCCTACCCTTCTGAAATCCACCCATGGCCTGACCAGTCACACTACTCCGACAAAACTGTTCAACACAATTTGCTTGCCTTTTCCCAATTAATCCGTCTTTATTCTAAGCAGTTTGTCTCCTTGGACCCCAACATCCTTGGTTTCCAAACCTTTTTCTCAGCACGCCCCCAACAATTCAGACGTTGAAAATGCTCTGAAAAAACCCCATAGCATTGTCAACTTAAAAAGTAAAACTTCAAAATCATTAAAACAAACCCATGCCAGTCCTTTCACCAATACCACCAACCTCTCCATTTTAATATGGTTTCTTCTGCGCACCACCATTTGTCTTTCTTTTGTCCAACCTTGTAAAAATTCTCCTTTCTAGTTCCCCAAAAGAACTTACCAGAAAAACTTTTCCTGATAACTGTCATGCCATAATTGAGGCTCAAAGCAAAATCCAAGGGGTGCACAGGTAAAAGTCTAAATTCTGACTTTATATCACAATTTGATAGTTCTGTAACACTTCCATATTTCCTCACCAATTCCATCGCTGTGTCTACTGACATAAACTGAACCAATAAAATAATTCACTGATGACCCTTCCGGCATTAAATGTGATGTATCATTCGAAATTCCCCAGCCAATTTCTTGGGTACTACCCCCTCTGGTGATATTATTAAATCATGTAGTAGCCAATGATCAAAAGGACCTGCCATTCTACCTTCTACCACTTCTTAGGCCAGCTTTTCTCCTTGTATCTTAGGCATTTGTCCAGCAGATTTCAAATTTTCTGTGAAGCGTTTTACCCTAGGCCCTTCGAACCCTAACATAAAACCCTCCCGGACACCATATTCTAGCAAAATTGCAGCCTCTCCATTCGGGAAAAATGACAGCCACCCCACCAGTCTGTCAATTTTAATTGGTGTAAAAGCCAATGTTGCCAGGCTGTTGTAGGCACCCTCTTCCTCTCCCTTGGCCAATGTGTGTGTACCCCGCCTGCTCTCCAAAACATTAAAGGACTGCATGTTTGCCACACACTTTGCACATTCATGCCTATACTTACACAGGTTCTGTCTGCAGTAATCTCTGTTGAAACCCCAACATGCCCCTCTATAGATCCCATGTCCTCACCCACAATGGCCCACTCCCCCAAGGGTGGGACATCTGAGAAAGTGCCGAAATTGTACTGATAGCCCATTCACTGTACATAATGCCGGCATGGGCCTTGTAGCATACATTAATTGTAACCACAATTTATTATCCACTTCACCCCAAGGCTTGTCTGGTGTTAACACTTGCCTAGCCTTATATCCCTCAACATAATGCTGCCAGACCATACCTCCAAAATCCATTTGTGCTTTCCTGATTGTATCCATATATCAACCACTTGCATAAACTAGAATGGCTGATGTCAATGTTTCAATGTCAGTGTGCACACTTGGTCTCCTTGCCAGTTCACAAGGTCTCCTCTTTCGATCCCTCTTTCAACTGGGCCTTCTTGTGCAGTAGTTTATCTACATCCACAGATTCCCCCTTCCATATTTTTTCTTTTGTTTTGTTAGCCAAATGTGCCCCGACTGGCATGTCACCCTCATATACAGTCATTCTTTCAACCCTCCCTCACTCCTCAGATTTCTCATCTTCCTACTTTTCCCCATCATTAGCTTGAACTTTATCACTTTTGTCCCCTTCACATCATTACTGTGACTCACTTCTTTTCTCCTTGGGTTCAATTTCAATGATCCTCCCTAAATCCCCTTCTGTGCCCACACCTTTGTGTACATCATTGGAGCCAACTCCTTTTTCAAACATTTGTGGCCTCCCTGTTCTCCAACATTGCCACCACACTGCCTCACCTGTTTGCAACTTAGGTTGTGATGTTCCCATCCTCCTTGTCCCATCCTTCTTGTGCGTTCACCGAATTCCACCCCTGGTCATCCACCATTCTTCTCTGCTCTTTGTAATGACTGTTTTTGTACCTCTGCTTACTGCAATCTAGTACTTTTGAGAGGAAGGGAAGTAGCCCCTCTTCCTGTTCCTGTGTTGCCACACTAAGTTTGTCCTGCCATGCTGGTATTTCTCCTTCTTCAAACTGTTCACCCTCTTTTTCATAATCAAGCTCAGTTTCTTCTTCCACAAAGCCAGACTGACCATCACTCCTCTTGGACACTCACCATCCCCTACAACACCATCAAACATTCTCCATTATATAACACTCAGTTGAGTATCTGAAAAAATGCTTCATCGACGTTGGGTTGGGTGTGCTGATCCTCTCCCTCGCTTCAGTCCGGCACTTACAGGCCATGCCTAACTTGACAGGGGACTGGAAATCATGCCTGGTTTCTTCTCCCAGGTCCACTCTCCTGTAGACCCCCAGGTCACCCCAACCTGGAGTAGTTGTGGTCCTGTTATCTTAATCAGCTGTGGTTCTTCCATATTGACCACCTCTGTCCTCCCAGAGATTTATACCAATTGTCTTGTTTCACTTCCCTATGTATCCTGCTCACCTTTAACCGTCTAGTTGTCTTCAAGCACATCTCATTCATCCCCGAAGGCTCCTCACCCTCTGCTGCCACTGTAGTCCCACCTGCAACTTTTGCTGCAGCCACTATAAAAATGTGTTTTATGGCTGAGCCAACTTGCTCATTTCCTCCTCCTTCAATGCACTTATTCCCCCTTTGGCGGCCCATCTGCTTTATTTCTGTTGCTTTTCTTACTGAATGGTGTTGGAGACAAACTTCCCCCCCACTCCTCCTGCATATTGCTGAACACTGTGAGTTTTTTGTATCTTCTGGCCTCTCTGTGGCGCCCTTAACACACTCACGTGGGCTGCTACAGGTGCCCCCTAGTGGGGGCTGGGGCTCACAACCTGCTGCATTGTTAGTGCCAAGACTGCCTGTATACCTCCACAACTGGTGGCTGCTTTTCCCTGGAACCTAATAAGACTTGCCCGGCCAACCATTGCCGTCCGACCTCCACCACCTCCTCACTGGGACCAGGTATGGTTGTGCTTTGCAGAGCACCTTTGGGCAAAAAATCCCTCCCCATGACTGACTCTTGAAATATTTTTTTATCTCCCCGCGTGAGGGAGGGGGGACAGTCATAGAACAGCTTATGCCACTCCCCCTGCAGCCACCCGTTTTGGGCACGAAAACCCTACCCATGCCTGCTCTTGAACTCCCGGCCTTATCAGGTCATTTCTGCCTGCTTCGCAGAGAACCCTTAACCCCTTCAATGCTGATGACGAGCTCAGCTCGTCATCAGCCACGGGGGGCGTGTGCGGATGACGAGCTGAGCTCGTCATCTAACGCGGCTTTTACAATAAAGCCGCGTAGCGCAGCGCAAAAATAACCGCCGCAGCGATGCGGTTAAGACCTACCTCACTGCTGAATGCTTTTCTACCATTGTTTTAAATCACCCCCGACTGAGACTAAAACTCAACGGCCTTAACCCACCTGCACCAGGGACAATGTACCCTACTCTACAATGACCTGACCCTAGGAAACCTACTCGTAAAGGCATGACCACGATACAATTGCTTGCACTGTCCTGCTGAGGGGACCAACTGAATATGTAACCCTGCCCCCTGCCCATGAACTGGCCAATTGGAGACCCCCTGGGCCTGAGCTGCACCACTGGCCTGAAATATTAAAGGGGTGGACCTCCTAGAGAAAGCCACTGGGTGCCTATTGGAATAGTTCTTTCAATTTGAGGCCTCTTGAATGCAGAAACTGAGCAGGTTCTTTTTGAAGCATGGTGGCAATTCATTTCAGGTCTTGGTTGCAGTACCTGAGAAGGATTGTTTCAGTGAGTGTGACTTTTTGTCTCTCCTTCCCTCGGATTTAGAAGGAAGCTCAAAATACTGTTGAAAGTATAGTTTGATTTCAATGCTACTTCCTATGAGATCCAAAGGTCATTGATTTTGGGAATGAAAGATCCCTCCCTAATCAACAGCAGCAAATATTCTAATGTTCCTTTTGCTACACATTTCATGGACCCATCGGCTCTTTCCTTTTGCAAGCAAGGTCTTCAAGAGTTCCACATGCTTTTCTTATCATGATCATGTTAGAAATTAGTCATGCCTTGAGGCACATGTTCTGCCCCATTTTATATCTACAGTGCCTCAAAGGCTAGAGTTGGACTCTTGGCACTAGGCTCACATGAGGATACACATAGAGAGATTCAGACTAAGTTGGATAGCAAGCCTTGGATTTATTCTTTCCACTCTTTTTATTGCCCGAACTTGGTTCCAGAAAGTTAAAGCACTTTACAAGAGCACCAGATCACAGTGCATCTGGTCAGATTAATAATTTATTTAGGCGCTGGGAGATTAGGTGATTTGCCCAGAATCACAGGATGTTGAGCCAAAGTTGGAACTCAAGCCTGGTTCCAAAGGTGGCAGCTTAGGCTGAATAGTGCTCATAGTTTGTCAGATGTTCTGTCTACGGTGTCTTCAAGGCTAGGCTAGGCCAGCCCTCTAGGTGGAAGGTGTGCTGTAAAACACCAGCAGAGGAGCACAGACTGCCTTGGAAAATATGACCAGAAATCAATAACAGAGCTGGCATGTGTGTCCTTGAGAGATTCCTCTCTGGGGGATGTGTGGACATGTGGACTACTTATTGGGATATCTAACAACGTTACAATATGTTTATGTGGTATTATTGACATCACACTACATATCTTTTGCCATATGTGGCACTGTAACAGGGATGACATTCAACATACCATTGATTTGTTTGTGTTTGGATTTCATGTAACAAAGCTGTTGATTTACATTTCAAAACTCTATTAAGAATTGAGAGACTATTTCCATTGTTCAAGTGTCAGGTGTGCAATAGGCCTGTACAGTGGAAGTATGACTTCTGGAAAAGTGACAGCAGACCTGTGTGAGTAAGGGGAGTATAAGTGAACCTCACACATTGACAATGTGGGTCAATGAAAAGGAGTAAAGAGTATCAGGTCAGGGGGATATCTCAGTCACCATTACAAATATGGTCCATGTAACAAATATCTGTACTCCTAGTCAAGTCAAGTCAAGTTAAAATTTGTATAGCGCACTATTCACCCAGAGGGTCTCAAGGCGCTTGAGGGAGGGGGGGAAAGTTATTTATCAAATATCCAGGTTTTTAGTTGTTTTCTGGAGGAGAGGTGGTTCTGTGTAAGGCGGAGGTGGGTGGGAAGAGAATTCCACGTTTTGGCCGCTAAGTAGGAGAAAGATCTTCCTCCCATGGTGGATCTTTGGATGCGTGGAATCGCGGCGAGGGCTTGATGGACGATCGTAGTTGGCGGGTGGGGGTGTAGAAGGTCAGGCGCGTGTTGAGGTATTTGGGTCCTAGGTCGTAGAGGGCTTTGTGTACGTGGGTGAGGAGTCGGAACGTTATTCTCTTGTTGATGGGGAGCCAGTGGAGGTCTCTCAGGTGACCGGATATGTGGTTGTGGCGGGGTATGTCTAGGATGAGTCGGGCAGATGCGTTCTGAATGCGTTGAAGTTTTTTCTGTAATTTGGCTGTGGTTCCGGCGTAGAGGGTGTTTCCGTAGTCTAGTCGGCTTGTGACAAGTGCATGGGTTACCGTCTTTCTTGTTTCCGTAGGGATCCAGCGGAATATCTTTTTGAGCATACGTAGGATATTAAAGCATGATGATGAGACGGCGTTGACTTGTCTGGTCATCGAGAGGGAGGAGTCTAGAATGAACCTAGGTTGCAGACTGCCCACAGCTGTCAGGTCTTGCTCTCTGTAGGCTGAGCATACTGATCTCACATGAACCTCACATTTCCAGCAAATCAATCTATAAAAGTGATTCTTCTGCCCATTTAATATGTGACCATAAGGTTGTGTGGCAATCTGAAGGGGTCTGTGAGGTATATTTTATTTATTTTTTATTTATTTAAACTTATATTGCACACAGCTACCCTCAATGGGTTTCCCGGCGCCAGCCATTTTGGCCAATTTAATTCTGGGGATCAGGAAATTGCCACTAGTGGAAGATCTTAGAGTGCGACCAGGCTTATAGACTTGAACCAGGTTCTGCAGGTATTTAGGAGCAGAACCCTGCCGGATTTTAAAAAGAAGGCATAAGGTTTTAAATTTTACGCGGTTCGGGATCTTAAGCCAATGAAGGTCACGCAGAGCCTGAGCTGCAGATGATCTCCGGGGTACATTACACAGTAAACGAGCTGACGAGTTTTGCACCACCTGAAGCTTATTTATTATGGCCTTATCGGCCCCAAGATAAAGCACATTCCCATAGTCAATGCGGGAGATCACAAGAGCCTGGAGGACAGTTCTCCGAGTGGAGCAAGGTAGCATCCATAGGATCTTCTGCAACCATCTTAAGGTGGAGAAACAGATTGCAGCGACCTTTGTTACCTGCTGTCTCATAGAGAGCCTATCGTCGATGAGGAAACCGAGGTTGCGGGCTACGGGGGCAGGATTCGGCAGAGGACCCATATCACAGGGCCAATGCCGAGGGCCCCACAGATCTTTATTCTTGCCCAAGATAACAACCTCGGTCTTGTCACCGTTGAGCTTGAGCAGATGGTCGTGCATCCAAGCAGTCACGCGTGACAGGCCAGATTTCAAGGCAGACACCTCATGGCCCTCACTGCTGGAAAGAGAGAACACAATCTGCGTGTCGTCGGCATACGAATAGATTGTCAAACCGGCGTCCTCCACGATGGTAGCAAGGGGTCTGATATAGATGTTAAACAGCAAAGAGCTGAGAATCGACCCCTGGGGGACGCCGTGTGCCGATGAATAGACAGCAGATTCTGCTTCTGTCGAAAACACTTGAAAGGTGTGCCCACCTAAAAAGGAGGCAATCCAGGCCAGAGCAGATCCAGCAACACCAAGGGAGCAGAGAGAGTCAAGAAGAATGGAATGAGACACGGTATCGAACGCTGCACTCAAATCCAAAAGGATGAGTGCAAAGGTCTCCCCGCGATCGATACCGTGCCGAAGCCTCTCCGTTACCCCGAGGAGTGCGGATTCAGTAGAATAATGAGCACGAAACCCGGATTGGGACGGATGAAGATATCCCACGTTCTCGACAAACGAGTTTAGCTGGGTGTTCACATGTCGTTCCAAAATTTTAGAACATGCAGGCAGCAGGGATATGGGCCTAAAATTGGCTAAGTTAGTGATGTCCGCGCCAGTCTTTTTCAACAAGGGAACGACCATGGCGTGCTTCCACTCCTGTGCCACAGTAGACTCTGTAAGAGATGTATTCAGAAGTCTCATTAGGACTCTCCGTGGCTCGAGGTCCAACAGTTTTAGAATTTTTATAGGCACCGGGTCCCGAGGGGAGCCTGATCTAATACTGTTCAGACACGATAAAAAGGTGATGTCATCAAACAAAAGCCAGTCGTTGATGAGCGTTGAAGGGAGGGGAAGATGACTGCTAGAGGTAGCCGCTGGTAAGGGATCAGCAGATGGCGGGGGGTAGTCAAGGATTCATGAATACGCTCCACCTTAGAAATAAAGAAATCTGCAATAGCATCACACTGTGGTTTATCCAGAGCTGGAGGAGAAGGTACCGTATCTGCTCCCGTTAGTCTCTTCACCACTGCAAAAAGGGTCCGCGGACAGTTCTGTGCCTGAGTAATCGTAGATGCCGTGAAGGTGGCCTTGGCCAGTTTACAGTTAACGTGATAGCTCTTTAGTGCTTCTTTATAAGCTGCCTTACTAGGGGTTGAATAGGAGAGCCTCCATTTTCTTTCCAAGGCCTTGCACTTGGCTCGTTGTAATTTTAACTCTTCAGAGAACCAAGGTGCGGGAGGATGAAGAGATCTGTGGTTGTTGGATATAGGAGGAAGGAATGCAGTTACAGCATCCGTTAACCACTGGGAGACTACAGCATTAGATTCTGGTCCAGATTTTTCCAGAATCGGAATAGATTCAGTAAGATGTTGATTGAATGCCACCATATTAAGCTTGTCCCACCGATAGGAAGGCTTGCTCTTACCAACACAGGGCTTAGCATTGGTTAAGGAGAGAGGTAACATAAAGTGTACCGCAAAATGGTCAGACCATTCTAGTGGGCGGGCCCTTTGGGAACAGTCATAAGGTAGATTGGAAATGATTGGATCTAACAAGTGACCGGCCGAATGAGTAGCCCCAGAGTTGCGAAGTAAAAGATTGAAAACTTCAAGGTCAGGCAATAACGACTGACTAAGAGTACCTTCAGCATCTTCAAGATGGATGTTAAGATCACCAAGAATGGTGAAATTAGCCGTTTTTAGTAGTACAGGGGATATAATATCGGCCAATGACGATATCCAAGGGCCAACATTGCCCGGAGGGCGGTATATCAAAAGACCGGAAAGCGTTAGTTGAGGGCATATCATTAGTTTAAATAGAGCGGCCTCACATCCAGGAAGGGAAAAAGACTCCAACTTGCATTGGTAGATAGTTTTAAAGATGATAGCGATTCCCCCACCCTTCCCAGAGGCCCTGTCCTGACATACCATCACGTAGTTGTTAGGAATGGCTATGGCAATGTCAGGTCCAGAGCTTTCGTGGAGCCAGGTCTCAGTCAGAAACAATGCGTCTGGCGACTCTTCATTTATAAAATCAAACAAATTGAATTTATTTTTGGGAAGCGATCTACAATTAATACTCCAAAATTGGAGAGGAGGGGAAGTCTGAAGTATAGCTTCCTCCCAGGCAACAGTTTTGCCATGCCTGAGTGATCTGTGGGACTATACACATGGCTAACATTATTCTCAAATGCTTCTAACAGTATACAGACAGTTCACTGTGTAAAACCTATAAATATCTTTGCACATATACCATGATGTGATGTGGGAAACCATGATGGGTATCATGAAATGTACACATGCATATATCTATGCATGTAACACATGTACAATATAGGATTATCACACGGTATAATGCTGATGTTTACTCCACAAAGTACAGTGCCTCATAATCTATTGGTTGATTGTCCTATGTAGGGACCACGCCATTTCACTAAACAACACAATATGATATATTGTAGGACTCAAAGAGGCACATTGTAGCCTATGGGAATTAAAAGCAAGAAGTTGAGTGAAAAACTGTATTAGAGATAAGTTACCTGATTCTCTGGTGAGCCATATAGCTTGCCTTACAGTGAAAGGACTTCTTCAACCAGGGTCTCCAGCTTCTCTGGAGAGAAGGGATTGACCCTCTCCATGATTGCTCCCAGAGAAGTCAAACAGCAGCTCAAGTGGAGGAGGTTTTGAAAGCAGCAGTGTCAGGAGACAAGTGAGCTATTTTTCAAACCATGGTATACATGTACACCACGTATGCGGTCATCAGCGAAGAGGCACACAGCGATTGGACCACGACCGTCACGGTCATCAACGTTAGCCTATGGCTGTGTCTGCTGTGGTGGCAGCCGCCCACCGTGCAGTTGACTTCTCAAATGTCCTATATCTGCCATTTTAGCAGTAGGAAAGACAGTACCTGTGACTGTTTAGTGTGTCATCACCACTACAAATGAGGCCTAGCACATTTACCTTTGAAAAACACCCTTCACATGTCATGTCCTGTACAATACATCATCTGTGTAGTGCATTACTGTGTATATTGCCGAAATGTGTACGGTGCACTGTACACAGTGGTTGGCGGTATTTCACATGAAATGTCATGGAAATGTTAATATAATGCAGATTTAACATTTCACAATTGATAATGTGTTCAGTTCTGTTACAGACATGTGAATTCCACATTGGGGATTATTGGTGCATGTTTAACAGTAGACAATGATGATGTGGTATATGTGTAATGGTTCATGGAGCTGTTATGTTTTGTCACATGACTTTTGCCTTACTCTTCATATATGTTACTCAGGACACTGTGACCATTGTACATTTTTATTTCTAATCCACACATAGGTACCCTGGGAGAGGGAGGAGATGCTAGCCTCCAGTGCAATGACCATTTCCAGACCTTCAGACCATGAGAGATGTGATCCAGAAATTTCATTTGATTCATCAAACAATCCTGGATGTATGTAATCAGTTGGAGTCTGACCTTCTACCTCACATCTTTTATCCTATATCTATCACACCACTCATGTCAGTATTGCATTTTCTGGCCCTAGGTTTCTTTTAATTCAATGTCACTATTTCTCGTGGTATGTCACAACCAATGTTTAGTCGTGTACTTCAAGAGGTGCTTACATCAATGTTGAGACACGTATAGGTATATCCAGTTCCCCAGACCTGAAGATTTAACCACTGTGAAGGCTGGTTTCTATGGTTTGGTCGCTTCCCACAAGTGAGTGGATCGATTGATGGCACATATATTGCCATTGGACCACAGCATACCAGGGAACAAGTGTACCGCAACAGGAAGCACATTCTATGTGCAAGTTGTCTGCTTACTGGATTTGTATATCTCAAACATCTGTGCCGGGTTCCCAGGGTCTGCACATGATGCCTTCATACTGCAGAACAGCACCATACCCCAGCTGATGCCACAACTACTAACGGAGAGGGCCTGGCTTGTAGGTAAGTGTGATTTCTACTAAATTTGTGTGCGTAATGTCAGGTAGTATAATCTAAAAGTGTATAACTTATTGTTGCACTTCTGTCTGTCTTCTATCTAGGAGACTCAGCATAGCCTAACCGACCATGGTTCTTGGTACAGTTGATGAATCCTACAACACTAGTGAAAGTCTGCTTTAATGAGGCCCATAGAAAAACACAGCGGCCAGTGGAGCAGGGTTTTGGGTTCCTAAAAATCAGAGTCAGATGTCTGGGCTAGACTGGGGTAGCCCTCCTCTATTCACCTGGGAGGGTGTATAAGGTCACCATGGCCTGCTGCATGCGCCACAACATTGCCCTGTGAAGGAACATCCCTTACAACACAGAGGATCCAGGCCATGAAGAGCCACCGGTGACGATCATGAAATGCCAAATGGTGATGTGATAGAGATTAAGAGGAAGGAATGGACTTGTGTCAAGATGTCATCTGAAACTTCTCCTGAGTGTAAGTATGGTGTGAGATGTGATGACTTGGACTATTATTGTTTTTTGTTTATCTGTATATTCTCTCTTGGACTGTGTTCTCTAGGAGTTTACTATGTGATTTGGGCCATTTGTATGGTTTCCTAGGTGATTCCTCTCTGTGTTGGTCTGTTTCAGATTTCTTCACCATGGCATCTTGATTTGGACATTTCAGAGGTGTGACATTAGCAGGCATATGATTCTGTTCAGACGAAAGAAGTGCACATGGATTGGTCCTATGAATGTCTGTCACATAGTTTGGGTTTACAAACCCGGTACCAAGACAGCTTGCACAGCGATAGGATGGAAGTTACATGGCTTCAATTGGATTTGTTCCTTGTGGTGTGTTGGTCCTAATGCAATATGTGTGCCATCATGTGATCCAACACAATGTTGTGTTGGACCCAAATTATGCTCATTTGTCTTTACATTGGCTAAATCCTCATTGTGTATGAACTGTATGTAGCAGTTGATGTGTCTCTTTATTGTAGGCCAAAGTGCTTGTGACACATCACTGACATTTGTTTATGACATTCCACCAAATGCAAGCAACACTGCATTGGAATTACCCTGTGGTCAACAACTGTTGTACTGGCATATGTCTGTTTATGTATTTATTTAATGTGGGATTCCTTTAGTGAGGTTGGCAATATGGCTCCAGCTGATTATATAGACCTAATTTCATGTTGCCTATTGTAGTGGATATTATCAGATGAATCTCCTCCTTCCACGTTGCGAAGGTCTGCAACTGAATATGTGATCACTCGCACAGAAAAATTGAGTCATGTCTTATTTAATATGTTTCTGACATCATGTCAGCCAATGACATTGTAGATGTAACAATCATTGTAGAGTCCAAATTGTCTGCAGTATAAAGTCCAATATACTATTCCCATCAGATATGGAAAAGTGGGCAGGAATAGTCTACTAATTGAATGTGTTGCCCACACAGGATGAAATTAGGGTTGAGGTTTCTTACTGGCAGTAGTGGGAGTCTTGCCAGGCCCACCTCCTGGACTTTTGCATGGATGTCCCCTCTTTTTGCCAAGGGGGATTCACAGCTGCTGAGACAGCGGTGCATGCAGGCATGTCCTCCCCTACAGGGCCTCCCTTCCTGTGACTGAGGTAGATGTTGATAGCCTGGATGGCCTTTGACCACAGGAAAGGGTAGGTGCAGGTGCAAATCCCTGCAGAGGGTGGTGTTGGTGTCCCGCAGCACTCCAACCAGGGAAGCCATGTTGGTGTTGATGCTGGCCACCTTGGTGTGGATGCAGGCAACATCCAGGTATGTGTCCCTCTGCAGCTTCTTCATTTCCCGGATTTTGGTAAGTACCTAGCCCATCACACCTTGGGAGACCTAGTAGACTCCCAGGACTTGGGTGATGGAAGCCTGGGTGTCCGCGGCCCCAATGGGCTCATTCTGTGGCCCCACAGTTACCCTCCCACGACCCCTACCCCCACAAGCCTGTGCACTTGGCACTGGCCGCATCCTTCAACTGGTTTCTGGTTCCTCAGTGACTGAGGTGGTGATAGCCACCTCAGAATCCAGGACTGGGAGGCACAGGATGGCAATGACTGTGCTAGGTATACCGTTTGGGAGTGCAGGGGTTGCCTGTGTTGTTGCCTGTTTAGGAGCTGTTTTTGTGGGCACAGTGAACCCCACTCTTGCCATCTGCCCAGGCTGAACAGAACAGCCAGGACAGTCATCCACGTCTGCATCTCTATGAGTGTTGTCATCACTCAATGCTTCATCCTGAGGTGGAGAGGAAGTCTGTTCGGTGTCCAAGCTCTGGCCAGGTGCTGTGGCTGATCGACCTGTTGAGAAATAGAATACATTGTAATTGGTGGAAGTGTGGTATCTATATCCACATCCTTTGTGTCAAAGTAAATAGAGACCAGGATGAAACAAAATAGGTAGAGATTAGTATTGTCATCTATTTGCATGGAGTTGAAGTAGGTTACTAGACATTTGAAGACATTCAATACATGTAGTAGAATTGATCGGCTCATTAGATGTGCTGATACGTGGCATTTTGGCTTTAGGGATATACCTGACATCTCCAAAACATTGCAAATAACACAGTGTCAGCGTAACATGTGTATTTGACCATTCTAAGGCTAGTTCAACGCAGGGTTTTCAGGCTTCTGCAGGGGAATCCTAGCACAGGGGCACTCCAATTGGAGTAAGCGGGACCTCTACAAAACTGTAACATAGTTGTGTAAAATATAGGCAAACACACACCTTGGTTGTAAATTTAGCAACATTCATCATGTGAGAAGTGCAGAGTCACCTGCCACTGCTAATCAGTTGAGTTTCGTTCATGGCTTACATATATATCGGATGCACAGTTGGAATGGTATCACTTATGCCATCAATAGTTTCAGTTGATGAGGCCAGGACACCATAAAGCAAAGTATTCAGACAGGTATCTGAGTAGAGCATTGTTTGTACATTGCACAGTCCATGATTACTGAACATCAGTTGTGACACAGAAGACAAGTAAGAAGGGCGAAAAAGTGCAGCATCTTGGTTAGCGTTACAGTCACAGGGCCTCATGGTAGTTGTAGTGTAATCTATGTAGCCTTACCAACACTTGCGAAATGGTAACCTGCATGATCAGTGACCATCTGTTGTAACATAGTAGACAAGTGAGAAGGGACAAAAGGAGTATAGCATTGTAGTTAGATTTACAGTTGCAGGGCATCATGGTAGTTCAACTTCAATCTCAACTTACCAACACTTGACAAACAGTTAGTGTAAAATACCTGTTCGAAATATGCATTTGGGATGAACCATACATTTACATATTAACACATATAATGGGCCCTGCAATTGTATTTTATAGTAATACACTTACAGACACCATTTCAATGTGTGGCATGTCAAAGAGATTGATACATATGCTCTTATATGCAACAATACACATCAACACAGACAAACCAACATCTCTGATACTTTGAGTATTGCTTGTTAGGAAAATAGATTGACAACACAATAGCAAAACCAGAGTTGAGATAAAACAGGACATTGCGGTATAGTGACAGTTAGTGAAGTGTAACTTACCAGGCTCCATTTCCCTAGGTATTCCTGTCAAGCCCTCAGAATGAAGGATGGCCAAGCTCTCCTCTTCTAGGGAAAGAGTTGTAATGAGCTGCTGGGAGGGCCAGCAGCAGTCCTTTGGGCCTCCTGGTTTTGCTTGGAAGCCTGGGTATGCACCTTCAACCAGAGGTAATTCTACCTCCTCCTTTCGCCCTGTGTGCGCAACGTGGTACCAACAGTGTTCAGTCTGTTGAGTATCCTGTCCCAGAGGTTCCGTTTTCTCACCCTACTGAGAGGAGGATGCTGGACTTGGTGACCAAAAATTTGAGGCTCTACTCCAATGATTTCATCCACCATGACTGACAACTCAGCCTTAGTGAACCCTGGGTGTTTGGGGCCAAGCATGACAAAAATAAATCTGATTGACTATATGAAATGAAAAACAAACTAGGGAACAAACTAGGGAAATTGTTGAAAAAGTGACAAATTACATTTAACAGTGATGGAGAGTGCTAAATGGGGTGATTAAAGGAAAAAAAGGGGCCTTGCTTGGGTCACAACTGTGTCGCCGGTCTTCTGTGCTTTAGGTGAGAAGCAATAGATGTGTTTTTTATAGTGTGATTTGCAGAAGTGTCCCCTGTGTAGTTTTTGAATCCATCCAATGGTTACTGTTGTGGTGCTTGCTGCTGTGAGTGAACCACGGCAGTCTACCACCATTGGGCAACCCCCACTGGGAGATTGCCAGTACGAATATGTTGTAATAATAGGTTCGATGGAGAAACTGTAGCCCTGGTGGTGTTGGAGTATGCATCACCAGCATTGCAGACCGCCGTGGACCCGGCGGGAATAGTGCTGTTGACTCGGACGACGTTTCAGGCTGCGCAACTCGTAATACTGCAGACAGAAGACCACCGGCGCTGCGGTGTCCTGAAGGCAAACTACCAATTTGCCTTTGAAATATAAATACAAATTATAGCACTAGCCTATGTCCCTGTCACAAAGGTAACTAACCTCTCCAATTTACTGATAGAAAGCCCTTTATACCAAAGAAATGAACACAAACTAAGCCCCCTAATGGATTATTTCAAAGACACTTGAGTTGGCAGACTGCATCACTCTGGATACAGACGCCAACCCAAATTCCAAATACCATGGTGGAATGTCTATGACAACACCTTGGCACAGGAAGTCAAAACAAACAACTCCATGGAAGAATGTCCCAATGCCTTCCAATCCACACTAAGAAGAACCCAACCTGAAAATTTCAGGTTGGGTTCTACTTAGTGTGGATATAGCGGCATGGATTAGCAAATTTAGCGGCACAAAAATGGAAATTTAGCGGCACAAATATGGAAATTTAGCGGCAATTTTGCGGCATTTTATGTGGCCATTTTTCCTACAACAAACACCGATATCTTAGTTTTTTTTAGTTATTTAACAACATGAAGCTATGTATATTTGGTTTCTTTACAATGTAGACACTTTGGGGCAGATTTACAAGCTCCTTGCGCTGCTTTTACGCCGCCGTTGCGTCACTTTTGTGATGCAGCGGCGGCGCAAAAGATGCACCATGGTGCGGGGTATTTACTACGTGACGTATCTCCCAGATGCGTCACGTTGCAAAGCCCTGCGCCAGAAGAGGCGTACCATTGCAGGTCAGTTTGTGTCTTGCAATAGCCTTAGAGCTTGGTGCCACTGTACCTGCTGCACTAATGATGGCTATACCTATTGCCCCTTTTATTAGTAAGCACGTTAAATAGTACAAAGTGTATTTTGAACACGACCTGATATCCCACCGGATGCCCGTTCGACAGACCTAACCACTAGAGAAAGAGCAGTCAAAACCGCCAAGTGGTCACTTGTCAAACAGTAGCGAACTGCATGTTGGTACTTGTAGTTTCGTTGCAAAATGTCAGCCTGCAAATCGTCTCCGATTTAAAAGCGGGGACTGGTTGAAGTTGACACCCATGACATGGGGCCACTTGACGCCCGTGTTAAATTTCTCGCCTCTAGGATTTTTCCCATGGCTCACTCCCAGGGGGAAATGGTCTGCAATAGGTGAGCTCAACCCTCTGACTTCATCCCTTGTCCAGCGCGCCTCTGCAGATACCCCGTCCCGTGTGCGCCTCAGCTCTCTCGGCTGAGTGGTTCTGTCTGTTTATCTTGAGGGACAGACATCTCTGCACGGCGCTCCGTCTCCAAGCCAGCGAATAGGGTGACCAACTGGCATTGGTGCAAATTCAGGACGGTGAGTGTAAAAATTCAGGACAAAGGGTCAAAATTCAGGACACAAATTCAGGACAGGAGCTCAAAATTCAGGACAAAACTTCAGGACAATAGGTACGTTTTACAGACACATCAGAGGTCGCGCAATAGTATATAAGTAAGCCCAGCCATTTCCAAACATATTCAACCGTCTGCAAACCTATCCATCATGTATCCTTCCATCCATCTATCATTTCACTCATCCATCCCTTCATCCATCCCCTCATCCATCCTTTCACTCATCTCCATTATCCATCCACCCTTTCACCCTATCCATCTGTACACTTATCCATCCACTCTTCATCCCATCAATTCATTCACTCATCCATTCAGCCATTTACCCTTTCACCAATCCAGCCATCCTTTCACTTACTAATCCTTCCACCCATCCACTATTTTAGTCATCCATCCATCCTCCCTTTCTCTCTCCATCGACCCTTTCACTTAGCCATCCTTCCTTCCATCCATCCTTTCACCCACCCATCATCCATCCATCCATCCATCCATCTGTCCTTCCCCTCATCATCCATCCTTCCCCTCATCACCCATCCATCCTTTTCCCTCATCATCCATCCATCCATCCTTTTCCCTCATCATCCATCCATCCATCCATCTACCCACCCACTCTTCATCCATCCATCCTTCCCCTCATCATCCATCCATCCTTCCCCTCATCATCCATCCATCCTTTCACCCGCCCCCTCATCATCCATCCATTCCCTCATCATCCATCCATCCACCCTTCCCCTCATCATCCATCCTTTCACCCACCCCCTCATCAACCATCCATCCATCCCCTCATCATCCATCCATCCTTTCACCCACCCATCCATCCATCCTTCCCCTCTATCCATCCCCTCATCCATCCATCCTTCCTCTCATCCATCCTTCCCCTCATCCATCCATCCTTCCCCTCATCCATCCTTCCCTTCATCCATCATCCATCCTTCCCCTCACCCATCCATCCATCCATCCATCCTTCTCCTCATCCATCCATCCTTCCCATCCATCCATCCATCCTTCCCTTCATCCATCCATCCTTCCCCTCCATCCATCCATCCATCCATCTCCTCATCCATCATCCTTCCCCTCATCCATCTTTCCCCTCATCCATGATCCAGCTACCCTTCCACCCATACATCCAGCTATTTACATTTTCTCTCCATCCTTCCCCTCTCATCAATCCATCCATCTTCTCTCATTATCCATTTATTCAATCTTTCATTCATCCATTCAAACTTTCACTAATTCATCCAGCCATTCACCCATCCCTTCACTTACTTACTCGCCGACCTTTCCATATTAATTTTGAGCTGAGCCCTTTTGAGAAGAGGCCCATCAAGAACTTCACCCTCGCTGCAGGGGCCGTTCCAGGACTGGGACAGAAGCCACCCAGGGCGGAGACAGGATCCACCACAGGGGGGGACAAGAGCCATCACAGGTGTCGGTGGACTGGAGCCACAACATGGGGGGACAGGAGCCATCACAGGTGGGGGGTGGACTGGAGCCACCACATGGGGGGGACATTAGCCATCACTGAGGGGAGGGCAGGAGCCATCATTGGAGAGGGAACAGGATCCACCAGGGTGGGCACAGGGGTGGGCATGCAGTATTCTAGTATCATCTTGGGCTCCTCGCCCCCTCCTGCACAAGACAACGAGAAGACAGGCTCTCTGTCCAAAATGCCATCCCCCACTGTGATGTACAGTACTTACAGGAGATACTCTAAGAGAACTGATTGAACTGATTGTCCTCCATACTCTGTTAATCAGTGTGGGTGCGATTGTGCCATTTCTGTATTTTCTTAAATTATAGACTGCATGTTTGAAGAACCGAGGTTTGCTTACAATTTAGTGACAGTAATTACGCTCTGTGAAGAGAACCACGTGCTACCTCGGTGTAATCAGGGTTGTAATCTGGCCGAGTCTCGGATGTTTGGGGCCCTGGGTAGAAATGGAATGTGTGAGCCCCCCTCTAAATAGCAGAGACATGACACATTCAGGGCTGTTTGCATGTGAATGGATGTCGCAGCTCCTGAACCTGCAGCCCCTCCCTCTCAGTCACCTTCGAAGCACCTCTTAACAAGTCATCAAGGGCTGGAGGTGTGAGGTTTGCCATCCCGCTGTGCCTCTCCAATGCTGCTGGGCATCTGAGGAGCTTTGGTGCAGCATCAGAGTGAAGAAGGGAGGTGGGCGCAAACTGTGCCGGCTTTTCACAAGCGATAGCTACATAAAGCAGACCCCCCAGGATATAGCGAAAAATGCCGCGAATTCTACAAAAATGCCGATTTCGCGGGCATTTTTGTAAAAATCGCGGCATTTTTAAAAAAGTGCCGATTTCGCGGCAAATCGTGAAATCGCGAAATCGCGATATCCTGGAGGGTCTGTGAAATCTATAAATTAGTAGAAACATTACAAAAAGAGCAAAGCTGCCAACAACTATGAATGGAGCAATCTGTTACCCAAATTGCACCTAAACTTAGCAAGCAAAATTAAATAATGTGTGACATGCTAAAATGTAAAGTCAGAGTCTTCATAAGCATCAAAGTAGTAGATTACTTAGAAAAAATAGCAACAAGCATTTGCAATGCAATAGGTCTCGCAATTGCGAGAGTTTGAGCTTTTGACATTGTTAATGACAATGCTTTTTAGTTATTTGTTGGTTTTTAAAACATAAATAAAAGGCATTATCATTTACAATGCCAGTAGCTCAAACTCTAGCAAATGAGAGACCTATTGCATTGCAAATGCTTGTTGTAACATCTGACCGGTCATATACAACAGCCCTTTTCTACAGTAGAGAAATGCCAGATTACTTTGACTTGTCCAGTGAAGTCCGTCACCTTTCCACTAAGGTGCAAAATAAAATATCCTCTCTTGACAGATAGTAGTTAAGCATCGCCACCTTAAACCTGGCTTACCAAGTTACAAGTTTGACAAGACAATCGCACTCTTTTGAAGAATGTGACATCAGTCCACTGCATTTCGAAAGATAAGCAAAGCATGAACTGATAGATCACTAGCTTAGTACAGAGCTACAAACATCTGTGAGTGGGCTAAAGGGCATAAAAATGTTTACGTCATTTTAAAGACGCCCCAGCCTTTCATTCTTCAAAGATCAATAAAATCCGTAGGGGGTCTTGGGTGAATGAAACGGTAAAAACAGGGGGCTGCATAACCAACTCACGTAGAATAAGGTACTACAACGTGCGATGTGACCCAATGATTGTCTGCAATTAACGTTGTCATCCTTCAACTCCGAAAGAACATATTGTGCTTATAAATGATCATCGCGGTTATACCTAAAACTATACAATGTGTAATGAGGCTTTTGCAGCATGGAAAAAACAGACATACGGCAATTTCAGTTGCTACCAGTACCAGAATTTATAGCCCACTGCTGAAGCCAGTGCATTGCTTTACTAAGATCCAGGAGAGCGTGCCCACTACAAATACTTCGCTTTTACAATACCACCTTGATCAGTGGGCCTTCTCATCTAAATAAATTACTAAAAACAGAGCTACGTTCGTTTGTCATAGCCGAGAACAAGTAGGCTAGCTGAGGGCCGGCTGGGAATCCCGTTCAACAAGAAGCGAACAGAAGCAGCACGCAGCGTCCAAGCTCCCACTCACCTTAACATTCAGGTCCTGGTGCTCGTCCACACGTCTCTGAGGAGCTCAGGGTGCGCACAGGCAGACATGTCTCAAGTATAGTGTAAGACTGGGTCCTGTGAAACAAACAAGTACCGGTGAGAACCGTCCTCTGAGCTTTAAAGGAGCTGCTGAGCTCGCATGTTTCAAGCTCAGGCCGCTTCCTCCTTCGTCTCCGCCCGGTCACGCAGGCTGACGTTGAAATACCAATGAAGCTCTTTTTTACCGGTGGGTTCTTCAGAGGTCACCTGATGGCTAGTCACGTAACAGCAGCCAGTGACTAAAACTGGATGACCATGAATGAGCAGGCTGCCTTAGCCGATCTCCACCCTTCTGTGCCTACAGCTGCGTTCCATGCATGCCGAGTGTCTCTCGTCACATGCACCAATGGGTTTCTGGCCCTACAGGCGCTTTGCGCATCTCACTCTTTTTGCTTGCAAGGCAAGTTGTGATGAAAACAGACAGCTGACCAGCCATTCTGCACAACACGTGAGAGTAGCTTACCTGCCAACATTTGAAAAACACTTCGGCTGCCCACGCCGATATTTGGATTGCCTTGCCGCCTGCCTGTCTGAAAACGGGCCGCCGCGCTGCCCGCGGCGACCCGGAAGCTCTTGGCCGGCCAATCCGCTCGCGGCCGACCTGAAGTCCCGCCTCCTGAGGTCCGGGAGAAGAAGGCCTGCCGGCGCATGGAGGGCCCTGCCGGTCCTGGGTAGCCCGTGTCCCCAGGAGGGGGCCCGGGGAGAAGGAGGAGTGTGGCACCTGTTGCGGGGCTCTTCTGACCTGAGGGAGCCCCGATCCTATTGAGGAAACGCGCCGTGAGGAGCAGAGCGCGAGAGGAGCCCCGCCGGAAGAGAGCAGCCGGTGAGTGGGGCCCAGGGCTGATGTGAAGTTAGAGTCCCCCGTAGGGGACTCCGTGCCTGCCTGTGTGTATGCCTGGGGGGGAGGGGGGGGAAGTGTGTGCGCGTGTGCGTGTGTGCGCAAGGGAATGTGTGTGCGCATGCGTGACTGTGTGTGATTGAGAGAGAATGCGAGGCAGGGGATGTGCACGGCGACGTGCTCGCCCTCGAGGAGGAATCTAAGACAGCGAAGCGCGTGGGCGATCACCGTCTCACATTCCCCCAGACACGCCAGCAAAAGATGTCTTCGCAGACAAAGCATGCTTCGCATGCTTTTTAGGTCTGCTCGACCTAAAAAGCATATTATAAAATGAATAGCAATCTACGACACTCCCCAAAAACTATAACATAATCTTAACCAACATGACAAATCATTTTATTATACCAGCCAAAACATTAAATAAAACTCCAATCTTAAAGAAGATTGATATAATATCATAATATAATACATTATTTATACAAAAAAATCTAAACCTGAATAACCAAAAAGCTCAAAGAACAAACTCAGTCATCACTCAAAATAATTACAACACGTAAAATACACATTTCCAAAAAAGAACTGCATAATCATTATACACATAATTAAATCTACCATTTCCCACCCAAAACAAATAAAATAAATATGAATTGAGGCCTGATTACGAGTACGGCAGTCCCAAGACATGCATACTGGAGGTGGCGGTCCGACCACGGCACCCTCGGTGGTCCAACTGTCCAATTAGGATCATGGTGGTCGGACTGCCACATTACCGTTAGTAGCGCCAGGATCTAGGTTGCTGGGGTGCGGCGGTGGGGAAAGGCGCGATCTGTGGCAGTGGTGTCGATGCCGGCACCACCATGCAGATCATGACCTTCCTTTCCGCTGACCTTTCGCTGCCATGAAAAGGTTGGTGGAAAGGAAGATAAGAGGCCCCAAACATGGCCCTAGGGCGATGCTGCCCATCGTGATTAGTGGTGGGCAGTACATGATGCGTCCCATTATGCTTCCATTGTCTTGCGGGAACAGTGCGCATGCATGACATGGTGTATTACAACAGTGCGTGCAAGACAGTGGAGACACTGCAGTGTGGAGGCATTGCCTTCAGGCTCTGAATATGAGCCAAAGCATTCTGCCGCCGCTGGCACACTGCCAGCCCAGTGGTAAAGTCAAAAAAGAGCGGTCGGGATGCCTCTGGCTTGACATTGTTCTCCCAACCACCGAAGCTGCGGCCTGGCGGTTTGACTTCCATGGTCTTAATCAGGCCCTCACTGTTCATCCTCTGTAACCACAATAATCCACAAATAATACAATCCAAAAAGCCCAAAATCAATACAAAAATTAAACCAATCCAATAGAGATCCCCCGAAGCAATCCAAAGTATCTAGGAAACACAAAAACTCTGAAAAGGTGTTTAAAAATAAACACCCCTGGAAATCTGAAAAAAAGAATCAAAAGATTGGTTTATAATAAGTCAAAAGAGATTTCCTTTAAAAAAAGAAAAATCCCACTACCCATAGGACACGTTCAAAGGCAAAACATACAAAGTAAGACCGAAAGCTCAAACTTAAAAAACATTCCTTTCCCAAAAGTACATTTACATAACACTTAGGGCCTATTTATAATGCTGATCGGACGCGTGTCCGACCGACATCGTTTCGGAATGGAAACTGTTCGACTAGTATGCAGTGGTTCCATTCAACAAATTAGGATGCGACCGCCATTGCAGCTTGTGTTGCAGCTGGAAAAGGGCAGCGGCACAAGCCGCATTGGAAAAATTTATGTTTTCAGACATCCATGCACTGTGTGCCAGGCACCATGTGCCTGGCAGACAGGGTTTGGATGTTTAGTGGACACCACAGGTGCCCCTCAGGGTCGGACCGACAAAGAAAGACTGTCTGAAAGGGACATTTTATCCCTATGGCGGTGACCCATTGTAGGGTACTACGTTCTGCCTGATGGTCAGACAGGCTCCTTGAGCCGTACATCATAATGCGACAGTCGGACCGCAGCACAAGATGTCAGTCAGATGGCAACCCACGGCCTATTGATTGCGATCCGACCAACATCGTATGAGGCCCTTAATCATAACAAAAAGTAACATAATACAATATAATATAACATATCGATACATTAATAAAACAGTGTTTCAAAACCCAAAACTACACACTAGCGCAGCACACCACAATTAACCCCTTCGCTGCTAGGCCTTTTCCACCCCTGTACTTAGCCTTTTTTTGGCTATTTGGGGTAGTTCGCACTTATGCCCTGTAACTTTTTGACCACATAAGGTATCCACGCCAAATTTGCGTCCTTTTCTTCCAACACCATGGGGATTCTAAAGGTACCCAGGGTTTGTGAATTCGCCTGGAGGGGACCCAGAGATTAGTCAAAATACAGCTACATTTAGTTTTTTGGGAGGAAAATGGGACAAAGTGCTGCAAATGAAAGCGTCCGATTTTTGCCCTGCAAATGGTATCAAAAAACGGGTTGTGGGGCTGAAATCACCATTTTCCCAGCTTTTAGAAAATGACAGACTTTTGTCCGAAAACCAACATTTTTTACACAGTTTTGGCATTTTTCTCGGACAAAGTCTATTTTTGTTATTTTTTGTGCTTTCAACCTCCTTCCAGAAATGGGTATGAAAGCAATAATGGATCCTTGAAAGCTATACATTTTAAAAAGGTAGACACAACTCTGATCTCAGCAAGGGATCATTTGTGTGGATCCTTCAAGGTTTCTTTATAGAAACTAACAATTAAATATAGGAAAAATTGAAAATGAGTTGAAAAAAAACGCCATTTGTGTCAACGTTTTCACCTATAACTTCTTCTAATTATGACAACTCTTTGAAAGCAATATACTGTTACATCTGCTGGACCTTACTGGTTGTGAGGATATATAGGACTTGTAGGTTCACCAAGAACCTGACGAACCCAGAGCCAAAAACTGAGCAGCAACTTGCAATGGTTTTTTATTATGTACCGGGTATATAGCAATTATTCTGGGAAAATGTATGCATGGAAAAATCGGTATGAAAGACACCTATGTATTTCTGAAATGGGAATAAAATTATAAACATTGTCTTTCATTTGAAAGGCAGAAATGTATCAAAAGTCAATAGGTAATAACAGTTGCTTTACAAATCTGAATTACCCTAAGTCTCCCAATAAAAATGGTACCTCCCTTGTGTGGGAAGGCATAGTGCCCATGACAGGAAATGGCTCAAAACGCAACGTAAACACACCACATTTTCACAATGAAAAATTACCCTTTTTTTTGTAAAGTGCCTATCTGTAGTTTTTTAACCCTAGCTCTGTCGGCGCCTAGGGAAACCTAGCAAACCTGTACGTTTTTGAAAACTGGACACCCAGGGGAATCCAGGATGGGGTGACTTGACTGGCTCTCACTAGGTTCTGTTACCCAGAATCCCTTGCAAACCTAAAAAATTATCAAACAACCCACATTTTTCCCACATTTCTGTGGTGGAAAGTTCTGGATCCACAAATTTACACCCACCCCTCGTTCCACTAAGTCCTCCGAGAAAAATGGTACCTCACTTGTGTGGGTAGGCCTAGTGCCCGCGACAAGAAATGGGACAAAACGCAACGTGGACACACCACAATTTTTTACAGAGAAAAACGTCCCTTTTTTTGCAAAGTGCCTACCTGTAGTTTTTGAACAGTTGCTCTGCCGGCACCTAGGGAACCTAGCAAACCTATACATTTTTTGAAAGAAGAGAACTAGGGAAATCTAGGATGGGGTGACTTGACTGCCGCTCACCAGGTTCTGTTACCCAGAATCCCTTGCAAACCTAAAAAATGTGTCAAACAAACTACATTTTCCTCACATTTCTGTGGTGGAAATTTCTGGAATCTGTGTGGATCCAAATATTTCCACTCACCCCGCGTTTCCCAAAGCCTACCGAGAAAAATGGTACCTCACTTGTGTGGGTAGGCCTAGTGCCCGCGATAAGAAACGGCGCAAAACACAACGTGGACACATCACAATTTCACAATGAAAAATGACCCTTTTTTGGCAAAGTGCCTTACTGTAGTTTTTTAACCCTAGCTCTGCCGGCACCTAGGGAAACCTAGCAAACCTATACATTTTTTAGCACTAGATACCCGGGGAAATCCAGGATGGGGTGACTTGACTGCCTCTCACCAGGTTCTGTTACCCAGAATCCCTTGCAAACCTAAAAAAATGTCAAAAAAACACATTTTCCTCACATTTCTGTGGTGGAAAGTTCTGGAATCTGCGTGGATCCACAAATTTCCACCCACCCCATGTTCCCCAAAGTCTTCCGAGAAAATGGTATCTCACTTGTGTGAGTGGGTGAAGGACAGAACCCAAAACCTATTGAGGCAACATCAAAATTACCTATCACAAACCAACCTGGTTTTGCAAGGGGGGTCCAATGAGTTTTTGGCCTGGGGCTCGATGACCATCTAGGGAAACCTACCAAACCCACACATTTCTGGGGATTAGACACCCGGGGAAGTCCAGTGAAGTATGGCTTGCGTGGGTCCCCCAACATTCTCCTGCCCAGAATCCCCTGCAAACCTCAAATTTTGCCGAAAAAAACACTTTTTCTCAAATTTCTGTGTGGGAAAGTTCTGGAATCTGCGTGGATCCACAAATTTCTTCCCCCCCAACATTTCGGCAGGTCTCCCGATATAAATGGTACCTCACTCGCATGGGTGGGTCAAGGACCCACGACAGGAAAGCGCCAAAACCTATTGAGGCGACATCAAAATTACCTATCACAAACCAACCTGGTATTGCAAGGGGGGGTCCCGTGAGTTTTTGGCCCAGGGCCCGGCAGCCATCTAGGGAAACCTTCCAAACCCACATATTTCTGGAATCTAGATACCTGGGGGAGTCCAGCGAAGTATGGCTTGCGTGGGTCCCCCAACATTCACCAACCGAGAATCCCCTGCAAACCCAAATTTTGCTGGAAAAAATCACTTTTTTATCCAATTTCTGCGTTGGAAAGTTCTGGAATCTGTGTGGGTCCACAAATTTCCTCCCACCCAGCGTTCCCCAGGTCTCCCGATAAAAATGGAACCTCACTTGTGTGTTTAGGCATAGTGACTGCAACAGGAAATGGCCTAAATCATACTGGGGAGACTTCAAAATGATCTATAACAAAACTACCTAGTTTTGGGGGGGGGGGCACCTGAGATTTTGTCCCCGGGCTCGGCGGCCATCTTGAAAAAGTACCAAACCCAAACATTTCTGAAAACCAGACACCCGGGGGAGTACAATGAGGTATGGCTTGCATGGATCTCCCAAAGTTTTACTACCCAGAATGCTATACTTACATGCATATTACAACAAAGACTGTTTGTATTACTTGCAGCCCTGAGGAAGTCGTAGGGTTTACACCCACATGCGATGAAACGTGTTGGTGTAAGGGAGTGGAAGAGCTTGAAAAATTAAAAGACTGAACACTGTACCTAACCTCTAGACCTTCCTTCTGCATCCCCCCTACCCTCTAAACCCTTAAAAAAACTTTAAATGGACTTGCTTCTTCTGATGAACAGCAGCACCTTACCGCAACCTGGGTTCCGGAAATAGACCAAAAATTACACAACCAGACTTCAAAGTAGAAGCCAGAGGTAAAATAAAATGGTTGCTAAATGAATCTAAAAAAAACCTATTTATTTACAAGGACATTATAATTTGTAACATTGAAAAAATGCTTACAATAATTTTGATTTTAAAAAAAGGTATTTAATTTGGAATTTATAAATTAGTTTTATTATTTAAAAAACAAACAAATATTTTACATTGTGAAACTGATTTTAGATTTTTTTAACTCTCACATTTTTTATAATTAAACTATTTTTTCACTATTTACAATGATAGTTTATTTTTGATTTAATATAATGCATATATACATTCAAAATACTTATAAGCTGTTATTTATAAAAAAAATCAATGTAGCAAAGTAAATGTATATATTTTACAGTATTAATCTGCATACCATTTAAATAATTAACATTACATTCAAATTAAAATATTCACTGTTCAAAAATCACCCCACCCTTATTTCCTAAAACACCAATAACCCACTAATAAAAAAAACATTATATAGCCATTATTTTAAGACATTTACAGAACAAAAAATGCAAATTTCAACAATGTAATAATAATTTATCTTACTAAACACAAATAAAAAATTATTCACCACATATAATCAAACACACTACAATAATCAATGTAGCAAAGTAAATTTATATATTTTACAGTATTAATCTGCATACCATTTAAATAATTAACATTACATTCAAATTAAAATATTCACTGTTCAAAAATCACCCCACCCTTATTTCCTAAAACACCAATAACCCACTAATAAAAAAAACATTATATAGCCATTATTTTAAGACATTTACAGAACAAAAAATGCAAATTTCAACAATGTAATAATAATTTATCTTACTAAACACAAATAAAAAATTATTCACCACATATAATCAAACACACTACAATAAATTACATACACAATAACTCTTACAAACAATGTAACATACAACAATATTTTCTAAATCAATATTTTTACAACAATATTAAAAGCAACATTTAAAACAAACATTTTGTCATCCCAGTATTTTTGACACCATGGGCCATATGCATCAAGCACAAATGCGTTCGCAAACGTCGGAATTTGCAGAATTTCGGCGTTTGCGATCGCATTTGTGCTAAATGGTATTGAATGAAGCAAATCTGCGTGCAAAAAAAGGAATCACAAAATTTGTGATTCCTTATTCTGCGATTGCATTTAAGGAATCGCACATTTTGCGATTCCTTAAATGCAGCACAAAAAAGTGCAATTTCGCCTTAAGGAATCACAAATTACCAGCATTTTCAAGTTGGTGGTAATTTGCGATGTCTTTGAAAAGTGCACTTTTTTGCATTTTTCAAAGTGCCATGTGTCGCACATACATGCTACATGTGCACCCATGCTTATTTCAGGGGTGCAACAGGGTGTCCTTTTGACACCCTTGCACCCTTGAAATTGCATTTTCAATTTGCAATTCACTAATTGCTAATCGCAAATTGAGAATGTCTTCCCATTCATTCCTATGGGCCTCTAGGCCCATAGGAATGAATGGGGAGGTATTCCTTAATTGCGAATCGCAATTTGAGATTTGCAATTAAGGAATATGTAGGATTCGCAAAATTTATTGCAAATACTACATACATAGCATTTAGCGATTCTCATATAGCGATTACCAAAAAGTCGCTATTTGAGAATCGCAAAATGACTTTTTGATACAATTGACCTAAAATTCTTCTAGCACAATATTTTTTATTCAATATTTTGTCCAAACGAGCAGTGGGAGAAATAGATAAAGAAGGAATGCTTCACAGGTGGAAGGAAATACAAGATGGACCATGAAAATCATTGAATAAGATGCAAGGAAGTACGAGTGACATTAAAGTCAACCAATGGTATGCAATGGGTGGGCTCCTGTAAATTCTTCAAAAGTCCACAATAGGTCTTTTGATCCAAGACAGCTTGGTAGGCTAGACCTTATAAGTTTTTTATAAGTCCACAATAGGTCTTTTGCAGCCAGAAATGACTTATTAAAGAACAGAACATATCACATAACGGGAGATCCAGATCATGAACTAAACCAAATGTTGGGTTCTGTATCTTTAACATTAGTGCACATGCCACCATGACCATGGGTTCCATGTTAGAATAGTGGCATGTGGAATGGTCAGGAGAGCAGTTGGTGTTGGTGACTGCTCTGACCGGCCGCCTACTCTGAACTGGAATAAAGGGTTTTTACGAGTCCTGCACTTCCTTTCACCAAGTCTACCCAGAATAATGATATTGAATAAAAAGTCCACGAATTACATAAAAGGCCAGAATCCATGAAGAAACAAGCATGTATGCAAACTTACAAAGGGAGCTTCAGTGTGGATGCTGAATTTTTAACCGTTTCCCATTACCTCCTTGTCTGCTCTTGCTTTGATTAATTACCAAATGAGTGGCTGCTGAGACTCGTAAACACACCATTAAAAATTCTTCAACTATAAAAACCCTTCCGACCCTCACTACATCCTGTTTCAGTTGGGTCTTAAATACATAACAGGGTTGTTACTTAACAGTGTTCTAGCGAGTTTGTGGCATTCTCTCAACTTATGTTGATGTCCCCTGTGCAGACCGAGTGGGCTCCAAGAACATGGTCAATTCACTTTTTGGCTCACAGCCTGGGCGTCAGGCTGTTTGGGAGTCAGTGAGCAGCTTTGATTCTGTTGGAGAGGCTCTCCGCGCACACGACTTACGCTTCTGGGTCGGGCCAAATACAGAGCTGGAGGCAGGAATTGATGATCAGTGGTAGCCTGGAGTAGTAGCAGCACTCATTTAACCAGAAGCTTACATCAATGTAAAATAAGAGTCCTTATTTTGGGGATTTATTTAGTGTGTTTATTCAAACTGTGATTGGCCACAGATTTTATCAAGGGTTTTCTCATTGGTCAGTTTTCAAGTCTACTGGGTCTTGAATTAGATCACATTCTAAGAGGCTTGGTGGCTCATTCACCTCATGTTTCTGTAGTGAATGAAAAGATGAATGGTCAGGTAGATTCTTGAAGCTCTTTATTTGAAGTAAGATGTACAGGAGGAAAACCCCACCAGGAGCAGGATGGTCACTGCTCAGCCCTCTCTCATCAACTGTCATTCCACATCCACACCAGGCACACTAACATTCTATTCACTCTGTCATCCAACATTCAACATTCCACACAGACATCACATACATACTGGCTGAGCAGCAAGCAAGGAGATAACATAAGGCACAACAGTTTCCTAAATGGAAACATAGAGGTTAAAAGAAGGGAGATGAGAAGATCCAGATCGCAATCTCCAGGTGTCCATACGCTATTATCAACAACGTAGGTGCCATCCATGAACCAGGTGCCTTGGCCTCCAAATCCAGAGATAAAAGAAAAGCTCTAAACCTAAAGAAAAGATTGTTTCTCCAGATTTGTCTTCAGTTTCAGCCTCGGAAAGCCCTAGTACTTATACTTCAGGCAAATATATTTTAAAAAAGGATTTGGCTCACCTCTTTAAACACATAAGAGACAATATGGGGTTTGAGCCAGTCAAGGATGATGAGAGGGAGAGGGGGTGCTCTTTCTTCAATATTCCAAACCTCCAATTCTGGCTTTACCACTCAGCAGGAAAGTCAAAGAACTCATATTAGTACATTGCAGAGATGTGGACAAGTCTTCGATACACAGATTTTTACAAAAGACTTATGCGCTTCTTGAGGGAAAACATTTACCCCCTTAATATATTCCATTTTGGCTCCTTTAATTAGGAGGACAGCCCTGAATTCTAATGACGGCTCCTTATCCAATGCTGTTGATCACACGATAGATAGTGCGCTTGAAAAATTGTCTGCAAATATTCTCTCTTTGAAGGCAGCAATTTATGCGGCGTACGCTCTCAATTTGTGGTAACGGCTTTTTAATCCCGGCCAAATACCATCCAGAAGAGTACAGACTGCTGAGATCTCCTTTTACAGATGAAGTAAGAAGCGAAATTCTGAGCTGATGTGTCTAATGTCATTAGAGCAACAGCTGTGGTGCCTGGAGCGTCCATCTTGGCTCAAAGAAACCTCTGGCTGATGTTTTAGAGAAGGCTTCCTTCCTTAAAATTCCCTTGAGGAAAGTAAGCTCTTTAGCGATCAGTTGGATGCAATCATATCAAAGTCCTTATAATACTCTGCCTTACAAGGATAATTCCCAAATTTTTTTAGGCCATGGAATAAAGACTGGAAATATTCCACAAGAAGAGACTCCAAATCCTAATCATCGTGCAGGAAGATTCTATCCCAAAAAGTACTTTAAGAACCATGGTACTTCGAGCCAGGGTGGATCCCAACCACCTGTCCTGAATACTATCTTCCTCCTTCCAATCTAGAACAAGTGGAAGGGAGATTATTGGATTACTACATGATTTGGAAGGATCTCATCAATGATTAATGGGTGTTGAGTTTCATCAAGAAATGACATGTTATTGAATTTGACGAATTGTCGTTAGGCTTCGGAGTCTTGCCACCATCGATCGAAGCAAACATATAAAAAAAAATCCTCATGGTTGGGAATCACTGTGTTGCTGGAAAAAAAGGCAATCATTCCAGTCCCAATAGAGGAGAAGGTGTCTACTTTATTCTGTTTCTAGAAGGGAAGGCATACGGTAGTACGGTCTTGGGCTTGATCTCAAGAGAGTGAATTCCTGGTTGAAGACTGAACATTTCAAGATGGTGTTTTTACAGCATGTCATTCCTCTAATCTGGGAGAAAGACTTTCTGTCTACCCCTGACCTTCAGGACGCCTATCTCCACATTCCCTTTCACTCTGCCTATTAGAAATTTCTGTGCTTCATACTTGATTTGCATCATTTTCAGTTCTGAGTTCTGCCTTCGGGCTGAAATCGGCACCCCGAGTATTCACCAAGGTGTTGGCGCCTCTGATGACCATTCTTCACTAGGAGAGATTTTCGATTTTTCCCTGCCTCAACGATTGTTTGCTATCCTTGCTATTGCAGGAGACACCAGAGAGGCATTCCAGAAGAGTACATTCTGATAAATCATTTGTTTCTGGTAAACCTGAAGAAGTCACAACTGTTTCTGCCTCAAGACCAGAACTTTACAAGAGGCAGAGTCAGGGTAGAGAAGGGGGTGGTCACCCTGCTGGAGAGGAGAGTTCGGAAGATCCAGAACCATATTGCAGATCTCATGGGCTTGCACAATCCATCATTGGTGGTCTGGTTGCAATTGCAGGTAGACCTAGAGCCATCCATCTTGCTAGTCCCATGGGCCTGATTCTATCAGATTAGCCTCCCATGACTTGTCTCTGACCATTCTTATTTCATAAAAGATAAAGACAGAATTATCTTGTTAAATGGTGTCCTCGTACTTCCTAAAGGGAGTCCTGTTGTCCTCTTAGCACCCAAATGTTTTGAAAATAGATGCCATTGTAATTGGTTAGGAAGCATGTGTACGATCCCATCAGGGCCACTGGTCCAGGGGTCAATAGATTAGGTCTTCTAAGAGAGCTAGAGGAAAATTGCCTACCACTTCTTTTCTTCTGTCATCTCCTTATTGACAAAGCAGTGGTTGTTAGAACCCAAAACAATTGCAAAATCTTATATCAGCAGACAGGGAGGCACAATCCCACTTGCTCTATTGATGATTTCAGACCAGATTTCACTTCTTTACTGGCAATTTACTTCCAGGGAAATGCATTGGCGGACAGGCTAGGAAGAGAGAGTCCTTTTTCAAATTGGCTTTTCCTGAGTCAGCAGATCTTTGCCCAAATCTGTCAGGTGGGGTCATCCAGTGATGGACTTGTTTGCTTCAACTCACAATGCTCTAATTAAGCTCTTCTGCTTGAGGACAAGGGAACGCAATTCTGGAAGTTCTTTCCTGTCCTTGGCGGAAGGGACTCCTTTACACATTCTCTCTATTTCCCATTATCCTTGCTTTTCTGGTCAGATTGAGGGAGAGAAGGACATGGCCTGCTCTGCCTGGTTTCCTCTGACGGCTCAAATGAAAACCAACAAGGAATGGCTGCTTCTATCAATTTTTTCTCTCTTGTCTTCCCACTTACCCAGATCAGTGCATTGAGAAAGCTCAAGCTAACTGCATGGAGGTTGAAAGGGAAGGGCTAAGTAGGACGGGCTTTTCTGAGAGTGTACCCTGTTCTATTCAGGCCTTCAGAATGGACTCTGCCCTCTCCTCTTACATTAGACATTGGTGTATATTTAGAAGATGGCATGCTAGTGCTGTGGATTTGGTGCAAGTACTGGCGTTTCTTAAGGACGTTTTTTGGGGTCTTAAAGATGCTTCCCTTAAGATTCAATGGGCAGCATTTAGGGCTTTCAGAGTCTCCTGGGGTAAAGTGCAAGACGGGGAACAACCTTTACAATGAAGGTTTTACAACGCGGTACTGTTACCACGCAACTTTTACAACGCAAGTCGTTACAACGAATTGCGCTGGGGGCGCTCCAGGATAGTAAATAGTTTAATTTACTATCCAACTCCTTCCCTACTATCCACGGGGACTGGAGTTGGAATAGAAAATTAAAATATTTACTATCCAGCACCCCTCAATGCAAGTCGTTGTAACGACTTGCGTTGTAAAAGTTGCGTAGTAACTGCACGCGTTGTAAAAGTACGCGTTGTAATGTCGTACATCCGTGCAAGACAATCAATGGTTGGTACAAAGACTGTTTAGAGGCTTTATTAATACCCGCCCTCTTGTTCGATCTGTTTATCCATTCTGGGATATACTCCTTGTTCTTCGCTTCCTAAAGAAATCCTCCTTTTGAACCGCTTTGGACTGGGTAGACATTAGAATCCTAACACTAAAGACCGTTTTTCTAGTGACCATTACTAAAGGGAGGATATTTGGAGAACTAGGCTCTTTAGTCTGTAAGCATCCCATTTCCATGGATTTAAAGACAGAATTGTTCTTTACCCAAGTCCATTGCAAATCCCTAAAATGAATGTTTTCTTTCATATTGAGCAGGAAAGTATTCCAGCCTGTACTTTTTGCTTCAAATCCTGAGATGTGAGATGTGCAGTTCTGATTTCAATCAATTCAAATCTTTATTCAACCAGAACCATAAAAGCACAATATTAACAAAAGTAGATATACAAAAAGAAAACCTTTCAGCAATAGAGTGCACTCAGGACAAAGGGAAGTAAAGTGCTCAGGTGCAATTTATAGGACATGCATGTCACAGAATATAAAAAATCATGAATGAATTCCTTAACAATATTATTTGCCATCCAGGCTTGGGACCTTTCCTAGGATACATTTTTTAATAACTAGGATCACCTCATAGACTTCAATGGGGCTTTGGAAATTCCGAAAGTGCTCAATATCCAGACGGCAGTCTAACCCTTGATTGGTAGGCAGATTTGTAGGTGAGAAGATTTTAGGAAAATGAGTCGCCCATTCATGCACACAAATCAGATTGCCTATTTTAGGATCATCTAGCTCAGCAACAAAAGGCTGATTTACTACTGCTCAAAATTTCTAGCTATCCCTCAGATTGTCGGACATTATAAAGTCTTCGCAGGTTTTATTCCTGATCTTGAATTTCCTTTCCTCAAGTACCTGTTTCTAGCCTCCTTAACATCACAGGCTACACGTGGTTGGCTTTGCAAAGCAGCCATCAGTTGTTTATGGGCAGCAGAACATGCTGCGTTAAACCACCAACAGTGGCGTCTTGCATGATTATCGAACGAATCCATGTTAGATGCCGGAAAACTTTTGTCTTCTGAATACCAATAGATCATCACAGGAAAAAGAGGGAGGGGTCATTGCGGCCACCAAAAAGCATCTGACCTTCACCAAGCTCACCCCAATACTATTCCTTCAGTTGACAGCATTCTGATTAAGTTAGAGTCATCCACCTTCCCTTTGGTGTGCACCCTCATGTACTGACCTTCGGGCCACATGCAGGAATGGCCTCAATGCTTAGTTAATATTATGTCTTCACTGACTATCGACAATGCAAAAATCCTGTTTCTTGGAGATCTGAATTATTGGGCAAAGGAGGAGACTGGTGGTCAAATATCTATGGACCTGACTAATATGCTAAATAGTCTCAATTTTGACCAACATATATTTGTACAAACACACATTAAAGGCCATATTTTGGACCAGGTTTGGCCCATTAACCTGACCATTTCCAATCTTTCTATTTCCCCCATGCATATGGTTGGACCATCCCTTAATCAAATTCACATTAGATGACATTGTCCCATCTAAACTCACTACCTGTCCGCGACTTTCTCCTGAAATTGAAATCGTATAACCGTCAAAACCTTTTGTGACACCCAGTCATCTAATTTACCCACCCCTATGGAGTGTCTGGATGAATTTGAGGAGGGGCAATATCAGATTGGCAAGAGATGGCAAGCAACATTCATGCCTCTATTCAAAGAACGAAATTGGAATCGTGTAAACGTCAAATCCTTTTGTGACACCCTGGCATCTAATTTGCCCACCCCTATTGAGAGTCTAGATGAATTTGCGAAGGCAATATCAGATTGGCAAGAGATGGCCAGCAACATTCATGTCTATATTCAAAAACTAAATTAGTTCTACGACATGAAGCAGCAAAAGAAGATTTAAAGATAGCCAATCTAAAACTTCGCCAGGCAAAACGGAAATGGCGAAACATGTATCTACCTGAAAATGAAGAACTAGTTGCCAAAAGTCTGAAAGACTACAAAAAATCTATTCTGCAGGCTAAAACAACATTCTGTTCAAACAAACTCATAAACTCTAAAAATAAAACCAAAGATATTTTTGAAATTATAAGAGAAATATCCAACCCGGATCGAGTAACCCTACCAGTCATTCGCACACAAAAATTATGCAATGATTTAAACTCCTTTTTAGTGGACAAAATAAAGGAGATAAAAGATACCATCCCCCAGGGTCGGCTCCACCATTAGGGTGGAGGAGCGTCGCCCCACTGCTTTCTCATAGTGCGAGAGGCAGAAACATAAAAGGATAAAACTACCATTTTATGTTTCTACTTCTCGCACTGCGAGATAGCAGAAGGTTTATGCCTGGTTGGGGGTGGGCAGGTCGGGTAGGAGTGGCTGGACCAATGTTGTGGACCCTGACTGTTTGGACGGCCCTCTGTGGCCGACCAAATCAGTCATGCGCACTCTCCATTTTCTCCATGTAGGCTGCATGCAGCCTACATGGAAAAAATAGTCTCCCCATAGGTGCCCGGCTGGGCACCGTCCTCACCAATGACAATGCTATCTTTGCAGCATTTTGATTGGCTGAGGGGAGGGAGGCCACCTGCTTCCTGTTCAGCAGGAGAGCAGGAAAACAGGACCCAGCCAGGAGACGCGGCATTGTGGTACCCGGGAAGGTAAGTTTCTTTTTTATATTATTTAAACCCCCTGCACGACCCCCGCGCGAATCCCCCACCTGCCCCTCCACCCGCGAGTCATGCTGGCTGCGACTGCCATCCCCACCAGAACATCTGATATAAAGACTCCCCCTGAAAATAGAAACTCCACCTATCTTTCAACCTTTCCTAATTAATAGTCAAGATTGCTTCATGGAGGTAATGGCAAAAGTTAAATCTGGATCCCTGAAAGATGGTGTCCCCCTCGGATACAAAAAAATATTTTTTCCTCTTTTCCGGAAATTGCCACCTCCCTTTTGAACTGATCCTTAACTCAGGGCTGTGTTCCTCAATCCTTTAAAGAGGCCGTGGTAATGCCACTCCAAAAAAAAAAAAATCAGGGAGTGGAGGAAGGTGGATATCTGACTATGGTTACCCCCAAACTTTTTGCCTGGTGTTTAGCTGGTTTTTGACATAGTTGGCCTGGGATCCTGCTATTCAGGGCCCCAGGCTAATTGCTCTCTCCTTAAAATGGACTCCATGTACCTTAGGTGCATTACGAATTGGAACTGGTTCACCTTATTGGCCCCTGTAACAGTGTACCCTAGGTACCCAGGGCATAGGTGTTTCCAAGGCCTACCAGGGGCTGCAGCATGTATTATGCCACCCCTGGCCTGGCCTCCGTATTTGACACAACTGGCTGATCACTCAGCTGGGTTAAGTTGGTGTAATCACCTCTTACTTAGGTATAGTATGCCTGTGCCTAACCCTAAACTGGACACATATGTTCCTATCAGCCACTCCTATGGAAGGCCTCATCAATCCTGGAGGCAGAGTGCTTGGAAATATGTGAGATGGTGCTCTAGCATGAGCTGAGCCTGTCTGCAGCTGTCGGGAACCACTCCCTAAGCTGTTCCGGGATATTGCCATACCATATACTCTTAAGTGCATTATAATCCTCACGGTTAAATGCTATCTTTGGTTTGGCTTTATCAAAACATGTCGAGTAAGGTGTCATACGAATTGGAATACTATCCCCTCGACAGTTCTGTCGACGGGGATAGCATTCCACCCTTCTAGAGGGACACAACATGTGTGTAGCCTTAACCCCGGTTAAAGTTAACCAGAGCCTCAGCATCACAAAATGGATGCTGCCACCACAGACACGAGTCTGGCCTCCTGCTGCTGACCAAAACTCGGCAGATGGTGGCCTGGACAAAGGGTTTCCTGCCTTGGGAGGTGCGAGCACCACCCCAGACAGGGTTTTGTGTATTGCGTAGGACAGGGCTGAATAGAATCAGACATGCCCGGGGCACACAAGGTGTCCCCGTGCATAGGCCAGTCCAAACCGGTCCTGGGACTTTCCAGACCCAGGCCAGGCGAGGAGCTGGACAAAGGAAAGGGGGTGGAACCGCCCCCCTTCCTGCTTCCTCCCAGAGGAGGGACCTAGTAGGTGATCCACCCCTCAGATTGGGAATAAGAGTGGGAGCAGTGCCATTGCACAGCAGATCATCCTGAATCAACTTTAAACAAAGAAGAAGACTGGACTTCGACATTCTGCTGCTCAGAAGACTGTAGAGAATCTCCCTTGTGGCCTAGGAGTGGCCACCCTGTGAATACAGGCACCAACCAGCAACTCGACGTCTGATTTGCCGCCGCCTCCCTCCGGAGCCCGAGCCCAGAGCCCGACAAGAACCAGATTCCCAGACCTCTCAGAGCCCGATCCACAGTCCCTGCAAAGAAGGGACCCGTGGAGGCACCGAGTGACGTGGGACCGGACCTCTTGGAAGACACTCGAAAAGCTGACTGCGCAGCTTCTGAGGTTTCCTCGATGTTGTGCTTTGGGGAATGAGAACCCCCACCATCGAGCAGCCCTTGCACCGAAGATCAGCCCCCCAGCATCTCCACGATCTGCGTGGGGCCCTTTTGCATTGTGCCACTCGACGCGCCATCCTGGCCACTAGCCACGTGGTCAGCGGCCATCTTGGCAACGAAACCGACAAACTACACAGTAGGTCTGGTTGCTCCAGACCTACCCAAGCTCCTGTGAAAAGGAGCACTCGCTCTGACCTTGCTGGTCCGAGTGTTAAGCATCTTTTGATTCCTGCATGGCTTGCATTAGCCAAGGCCTGTTTGCTCTGATCAGGTTGCCGACACCGCCAACAGCGAGAAGCCTGCGTGGGACAGCTCGTGACCGACTCCTGGACGTCCTAGACCTCCGGTGTCCACGTGGCTGCAGAGAGAAGCTACCCGACAACGCCTGTTTGCACCCGACATCGCCTGGTTCCAATCTGGTTCCACGGTAGTCACTGGCTAGTGACTTTGAACATTGTCCCCTCTGCTTTCAGGTCTTCACATCTTCAGATCCACCCTTGGATCCACCGGAACTCTTCACATCGAGCCGCCTGCAGCATCTTCAGCTCCAAGCACCATCGACCAGCGTGACGAAACCCGACACTACTTCGACCCTGTGCACCCGCTTCCTGTGGGTGAGGTAACTCAGCTCCGCCGGTGTTCCTACACTGGTACACATCTCAAGGGCCTGTGTCTTAAGTTTCAGCGTTCTAGGTCACTCGGAAGGTTCCTAACTCTTTAACTTTGTACTTTTTACGCACCATAGACTTTACATTGGAAAGTGCGTGCACTTTGAACACTGCGCCCGAGTCCCGCGGGCCTTTCCCGACTTAATCATTGATAGTCTCGAATAGCTCCAGCGATTCCCAAGGCCCTAGGCCTGTTCCCATTCCAATTGGTATCTCTTATACCACTTTCTTAGTATATGGTTTAGGTGGCCCCTAGGACTCATCCATATTGTGCAACTTTTGTGTATTTTAAACTGTCTTGTGATTTAACGCTTGTGCTTCTGTGCTCATAAAGAGTCCAGGGAATTTTATAGTTAATACATCAATATATATTTTCAATATATATCTGTGTGGTGTCCCTTTCATTTGGTATTCAAGGGTATTGTGTATGGTATTACAGCTGGCTTCACATGCCTTTCAGAGTTTAGCCTAAGACTGCTTTGTCCACGTTACCACTAGGATAACTGGTCTACAAGGTTGAATTACAACCAATCATCATAAGGGTTGCTTGGCATGGTACAAAGTGATCACTAGAATTAGTGAGCATTATATACCAGGCCAACTTCTCACAGGGAGGACTCCTCATTATTAAAAAACTATAGACCAATCCCTCTTCTCTCCTTCCTAGCAAGACCTCAAGAGGCACATGTGGCACAACACTTATGTACCTTCTTAGAGGATTCTAAATTCCTTGATCCACACCAGGCAGGCTTCTGTCCCACTCGCTCAACTGAATATGTCATTCGTTCGATGGTGGATGACATGAGAGAAAAAGCAGATTGAGGCAGTACCCAGGCACTGGTCATCTTAGATCTATCTTTGGCCTTTGACACAGTGGATCATGTGATTTTGATTGACCAGGTCAAGGCCGAGGGTCTACAAGGCGATACTTTAGACTGGATGAAATCCTTTCTTAAAGACCACTCCCAATCAGTTGCCTATTTCCTTATTGCTCAGCCAAGGTCCAATTGAATTGTGGCGCACCACAGGGATTCGTCCTTATCCCCACATCTCTTTAATTTCTACACTCGCCCTCTGGTACACTCTCTGCAGCAGCAAAAGGCGAAAATATGTAATAACACTGACGACTTGCAGCTGATTTTTACCATTTACGATATATCGGAATCAATGGAGTTCTTCCAAACCACCATGCTATACATCAGAGATTGGATGAACAATAACCTGTTAAATCTTAACTCTGATAAAAAAGAGATTGGCATCTCTAACAACAAGCTCAACTACTGGAAAACCTCTTACTGGCTGCCAGAGATGGGATTCACCCCATACCCAAGAAAGCCGCAAAAAGCTTGGGTATTCGAATTGATGAGGATTTATCCATGAAATCACAGATAGGAGCGGTAACTTCCTCGTGTTTCCTTCAACTTATGAAAATTGTGAAAATCAGGAACTTTTTCTCAATTGAAGCTGTTGTTCAAATCATTATTGCATTAGTCCTATCAAGAATAAGCTAAGCAAACACCCTCAAACTAGGGCTTCCAATTGGCCTTAACCATAGACTTCAAACTGTGCAAAATCAAACGGCGAGGCTGGTCTTTCGACAACCCAGGCATTGTCATATTAAACCATTGATGAAGAAACTGCTCTGGCTTCCTGTAGCTCAATGTACAATCTTCAAAATAAGCTGCATCATTTTTAAATCACTTCATAATAAAAGCCCAAATTTTGTATCCTCTAGAATCCGGAGCTATACCCCAAAGTGCAAATACAGATTGGCCCACGTGAACCTCTTAATGGTACCAAGATTCACACGAAAGAGACTGGGAGGGACAAGATTTTCAGTGCTAGGTCCTCATACCTGGAATACACTTCTGCCTGAAATTTACATTGGCAGCAAATTAAATGAGCTTTTTTTGGTGTACTTGCGCTATACAATTACGGTATTACATAACATAACAGGGAGGTTTGGTAGACATGAGATTATTCGAGACAGACCTAAAAATATTATCAAACTCAGCTTGGATTTTGGCTGGCTCGGATTCGTAATTTAGGTAAGTTAAGATTGTTCCCATTTGGTCGATTACATCCCTCACAGATTGATTGAAGATATAATAGGAAAAGTTTTCAGTAACATGTCGGGCTCAGCGTGAAATGTTGAAGAAGTAAGGAATAGACCAGCATTTCGTAGTTTGAAAAACAAATTCTGGTGAGACAACCCTTTGCTGTACCCGCATTAGATGGCTTTGATGGTTGAAAAATAGGCATGGTACCCATCAATATGGAAGTCTTCTGTCATTCAAGTTTCTTGGCAACATATAATTTCAACAGAGTTAATAAAACTGACCCAATCCGGATTAGAAATTTTTGAGCAGACTCCCGTAATGTTCCAGGAAACGATGCTCAGGACATTCCCACCAGGGCTTATTATTTTGTTTGCGGGCAATACTGAGTCAGGCTGAGGCTGCCAGTTGCTACAAGATACAGAATCAGGGTAGAGATTTTGGGTTGCAGGTGAATCATGTTTACTCAGAAGAAAGAATGCCTCCTGTTTTGGAAACTTGAGATCAGCTACCCCAGAAGCAGGATCTCATTTAAAACAGCATCAATCTAAATTTTCCAGCGAGGCCAGTGATTCCAAGGTGTTACTGGTGTGTACCTTGTACCTATGTGTAATAGGAATAAAGCAGTTGGAGCCCTTTATGAGGTTTACTCTTGGGAGCACAGATGAGCTATTAAATTAGCCCAGTGGTAGTACCGGTATAGATCATAGAAATTGAAATTGATTGCCAAAAGAACTTAGAAGGGATTTAACTAACATTGGCAATCTAAAGTTGATGACCAGACAGTCCCCTATGGTCTCCTTTTTACCAGGGCCTATCCAGGGGGTTCTTCTGCTCATTATAATCTCGGGTGACAGGTCTGAGGGACACTTATTCACAAAAGAGAGTGAGAGAAGCAGATGAGTTGAAATCTCCCAAGTACAATTGCATCACAAAAGGCAACTGCTGGTGTCTGTGTATCCATAGGGGATATTCAGACAAATCTAAGGAAAGGGAGTGAATTTAAAAATACCCAAACAAAAAGTTTATTCATAGGGTACCTGGGGTACTGGATAAAAAGTTTTTTTTAGAGCAGGGGCCACCTAGAGTAGAGATTCTAGCTCTGAAGAAGGCCCCAAGCCTGTGAGGGCTCTAGTTGTGGGCCGAAACATGTTGACATTCTGATGTGGATAAACACTGAACCAATAACGTTCAGAAAGAAAAACCCTTTTTTGTATCACATTTTTATCTAGTACCCCAGGTACCCTATGAATAAACTTATTGTTTGGGTATACCTGTAGGTATTTTTAACTTCACTCATCTGGTTACCTGGATAGCCAGTTAATATGTTACATAGGAACTCCCATGAAATCTTTTGGTTGAGTTCGCCCAGGTAGTACCATCCTACCTGGGTGTGGAAAGACACGTAGTGAGTGGGGCGTCTTCTCCAATATCTTTGGATATCCCATCACCCAAAGATAGTTAGAGGCTTAACAAGTGACCGCAGTAGAATCCTTTTACACTCCTCCTGTCTTTTCCATATGTCCCTTTCCTTAGGTCTGAGGGACAACCAGCCTTACTTTTGAGCCAATGGTCTGTTGTATTCTTAAGATCAAGGTAATCTTCATGAGTAGATGTAGAAATAGTCTGAACATCTTTCAGCACCAGGGCATACGGGGTGCATTCTATGGGGGGTTGGGGGTAGGTTAGATTTTCCTCCACAGTTCTTGGGGCTTCCCTGTTAATTCTACCCCTGCCCCTACCAAAATTCCCTATGACCCTCCCTTGCTGGGAGATCTGTTCCCGTTTGTTCGCCTTTGCCTTTCAGTGAATGACCAAGGCATTCGCTGAAGAATGGCATCCGACTAATTCTGTAATAGAGGAGCTTATGACCATAGGTAGCGACCCTACAATCCTAGCCTCAGGGAATGAGGCATTAAGTGGAGCCCCAATTAATTGGTGATCGGCGGTAGGAGAGGTCAAATTGCTTAGTTTAAGCTCAATAGCCCCCAGGCGGACTTAAATATGTTCCAGCTTGCTCAAGATGGATTCCTTGAGGTCACTATAGAGGGTTGTATTTTTCCAAGGAAGGAGAGTGTCCTCTTCTACTGGACCCTTGTCAAGCTTTGGTGCCAGAATGGAAATGCAAGGCCTCTTTGACTTGGAGCTTACAACCACTCTCTTCCCTTTTCCTGTCTGTCCACTGGTTGTAGTTAGATTTAGGTGTAGGGACCTCCCCGAAGCCGGTACCATTAAAGAGGGGCAAGCTGTGACTTGCATTGTTGCCTCAGGGCTTCGCTCTGCATCTCGGATGGTAGTCTTGCCGCTAATACTACAATTTTGGGCATTCTTCAGAGCCATTGCAGGGCTTAAGAGAGCACTGGGGGGTGCGATGAAAGAGACAGGTGGCACTCCGCCAACCCAGTCTCTTTTGCGACAACTCCAACCACCCGTTTTAGGAGCCCACTCAAAGTGGGGGCCGCCGTGGTCTTGCGCTTTCCCACGGCACAGAGGGGCAGATTTACAAGCCCCTTGACCATGCGCCACTTTTGTGTCACTTTTCCCATGTTAGAAGTGATGCAAAAGTGGCGCAAGGGGCTTGTAAATCTGCCCAGAGTGTTCACCAAAGGGATGATGTAGAAGTGATTTTAAAATAACAGTACCTGTGGATGAGCAGGGCCTTGGCTTCCTTTGAGTGCGGCTTGGCCTGCGCGAACACTTGCAGCGCTATATGGCCTGGGTGATGAGTAGCCCTGCCCATTTCTCTCTGGTGACCTTGGCACCTGCAGGGCACGATGTCCTTTGGGACTCGTGATCCTATTCAGCAATGTAGGCAGGAGTTGGGGCCCTGAAACCCCTTGAATACAGCACAAGGCCCCTGATTTGCCTGAAGAGTTACTGATTTCAGGACATTTCTTCGGCTCTCTTTGTAAATTTTTACCTGGTACAAAAAATGCTTAGAACCTTTGGTACAAACACCTGCAGATGGGCACGCTCCATTACAGCATCATCTTATTAGGCGGCGGGACTTCCTCTCCCAGCAGGAACTGAAGGTAGATCACCCACAGGCATGCCAAATTCCCTAGCTGATTGGCAGGTGCATCGTTTACGGAGATCTGTAGGGCAGCAACATGGTCCATCCCCTCTACCTTTATTACAAATTACAGGGTGATGCAGGAAATGAATGCAGAGGATGTCTTGGTTTCAAGGCCACTCTCTTCTGTGATGTAAATAGAAGTTTAACCAAGTCTGCCTAGCTTGTTTTGAGCCTTGAGTTCGTTGCCCTAGTTTTATCGTCGCTTGTTACATCTCATTTAATAATTAAGCAAATCGGAGAGACAATGAGGAAATCATTCCTTAATGAATTACCTGTAATTGCATTGCTAAGAGTCCGTCTCCTGCTTTCAATTATTACCTGCTCGCTCCCGCCCTGTTTAGAGCATGCGTAATCCAGTGCCACGTTTTGCGAGGAGCGCAGAGAGGGGAGAGTGAGCTGTGGGAGGACGTTAATGCTGCCGGCTGCCAGTTGCATCTTTGAACCTCGAACACTGAGCACCGAGAGCCACAGAAAGGATGCAACTGGAGGCATCACGGACTGGTCTGGCCCCCACTTGGCCCCCTCATCGGGCCACAGGTCTCTACGGGTCACCAGCCTCTCTGTGCCTCTGTGCTGCAGCGGAGCCGCGAGTGACTGTTTGGTGCAGTGGTGCGCAGGGGCGGATTGGCACTGCGGGCATTTGGGCATCGCCCGAAGGGCCGCTGTTTCAGTGCCCTCTGTGGGCCGTTTTTTTTTCTCCCCTTTCCCAGTCCACAGAAAGTGCTCACTGCTGTCTGCTCTTTGTCGACTGGGAAATGGGAGAAAAAAAACGGCCCACAGCACGGAGACAGAGACAGAAATGAAAGCGCTTCACTGTGCGGCCATACAGGGATTATCAGCTGTGGCCTCTACTGCACCCCCTGCCCTGCAAAGCAATCACGCTGACGGTGGCTGGGGAGGGGGTGATTGTTTACAAGAATCGGCCTCCCTGGGGGCCAGGTGTTTCTCAGGCCTTTTGAGCCATTTTCATCTCGGCCCCCCTGGGGCCCACGCCACTGGGGAAACAGTGTTAGTCTTAACACCTCGCCCACAGCCCCTCACATTCAGGGCACAGTGGGCGAGGAAGAATGGGTCTGGCTGTGGGGGCCAGGGGATGTTTTGAAAGCGCACAATCTTCACCTTAGCGCCCCCCCCCCCCCCGTGCAAGAAGTTTTTTAAAAAATGGTTATAGTTCTTTCTCGGTGTCATCATTTTAGAACTGATGCATTTTCATTATTACATTCAAGGAACTCATAGTTGCAGCTTTTCTATTTTATGCAACTAACAACCATTGACAAAACCTATAGTTCTGGCTTGTTGTAGGTGTAACATTACTTGCTGTATTATATATCTGAACGCAATGACAGAAGCAGCAAAATACCAGTCGGGCGGCACACTATGCTAAGCACAGATTTGTAGCTTAGGTGTTTTAAGCTACGCCCATAATTACATTGAACACCCCCTTTGGAGAGACACCCCAGTTTTGTCATCCCACTTAAAGCCCTGGAAACAACACCATGTCACAGACACCTCAGGGCCTGGCACGGTGCATCATGCATGACTCATGACTTCCAGGTTTCAGATTGACTATGTGCAGGGGCATCTTGAACGCCTCCCTTTGCCTTAGGAACTACAGCTAGGGGTGAGTTCCTGATGAGTCTCTTCTGTCTGCAACTCTGCGTACAAAGGCTCAGCTCACAATTATTGTGAAAAGGTGGGTGAGAGAGTAAGTGAAGGGATGGCTGGATGGATCAGTGAAAGGCTGAATGGATGAATGATGAGAGAGAATGGGTGGATGGATGAGTGAAATAATGGATGGATTGATTAATTGATAAGTGAAAAAGTGAATGGATGAACGGATGTGTGAAAGGGTGGCCGTAAGGATGGATGAGTGAGTGAGTGAAAGGGAGGGTACATGGGCAAAAGATTGGATAGATGAGTGAAGGAGTAAAAGGAAGGATGAGAGAAAAGATGGATGGATGATTGAAAGGATGGATGAGTGATAGGGTCAATGAATGGATGCGTGAGTGGATGAGTAGATGGATAGTTGGGTGGATGGAAGGGAGGATGGATGGCTAAGTGAAAGGGTCGATGGAGAGAGAAAGGGAGGATGGATGACTAAAAGGGTGAATAGGTGAAAGGATGAGTGACTGGGTGGATGGATAAGAAAGTGAAAGGATGGCTGGATGGGTGAGAAGGCAAATGGCTAGATGGATCAGTTAAGGGATGGATTAGGTGAAAGGGTGGATGGAGAGAAAAAGTGAGGATGGATGTGTGGATGACTGAAAGGGTGAATGTGTGGAAGGATGAGTGACTTGGTGGATGGATGAGTAAGCGAAAGGGTGGCTGGATAGGTGAAAGGGTAAATGGATGGATGAGTGAATGGATGGATGAGTGGAAGAGTGGATGAATGGGTAGATAATGGATCAATGAGTAAAAGGGTGGATGGAGGGATGGATGGGTGGATGGAGGGATGGAAGAATACATGATGGATAGGTTTGCAAATGGTTGAATATGGTTGGATCTGCATTAGCGGCATCTTATGTTTGCCACTTTACATCTCACAATGACTATCCAAGCAGATCTTCCCGACCATTTCTCTCACCAAACATTTCTCTACGAATTAGACCTCAAAGAGTAACCAAATAGTGTTTCATGAAAGGGCACGCCACTTGAATGTGGGCCACGCCCCTTAACTTAGGCCACACCCCTTAAATGTATGCCACGCCCCTGAACATGGGCCACTTTTTTCATCAGTGCCCTGGCCAAATTGTGATCCCAATCCGACCACTGGTGCGGTGCGGTGCTGTGCGGTGAGACCTGCGGGCGGGGAGACCCGCGGGCCGCCAGCTGAGCGTGCCGCCCGCAGCTCTGCTTCCAGTTTTGGCGGGAGCAACGTAACGCTTCCTTAACGCTTCCTCAATGCTCCCTTAAAGCGGCAGGAGCTGCATAATACACCCTAATTAACCTACCGAGGACATTCTAAAAAAACATCAGGAAACTCCCGGAGACCGGGGTTCGCTCCTCACAGGACACCAGGGGCCACGCGCTGCCGGACACCTGGGGGCAGGCTGAGGCAGAGGTGGCCCTGGGACTGAGATACCTGGGTCCTGAGGACAACAAAGGATGCGCCGGTGGAAGAGGAGAACGGGGGACGGGGTGCAGGATACAACGGGCTGCACGGTGAGGCCTCCTGATTTACTGATTTACTGTGCAAGCAAGCAAGCTTACAAGCCTACAAGCCTCTGGGTATCGAGCACTGCTTGCTTTCTTCTGTCGCCGTTACCTGATCAGCCGCCACACTCTGGATACGCCGCTCCCCCCCTCTGCCCTGCCAGAAGGGCGGCCAGAGAGGCACACATAGGTTCACAGAGAGCGGGGAGCTAGATATCAACCTTGGAAAAATGCGACACCAGGAAAAAACACGGTCACAATAGACAGCTAAGGTAGCTACTTCTGCTTCAACTTAAATCAGCCCATAGCATCCCATACACAATAATGCGGTCTGGAAAGACAAGGTAGCAGGGACCAGTAAACCCTGCCAAAAGAACAAGGAGAGCAACCAAGAAGGCATTAAACAAGGGAAGCGCCGAAGCACATGCGAGGTCAAAAGAAGATGCCTACAATTTAATCTCTCCGCTTCTTACCAGCCCTGAACCCCAGACAAGCACCAAAGAGGAAGAAGACGCACCAGCCATAATCAAGGATTTGCACCCAGGGAATCAAGGAAAACAATCATCCGGGATACAACGACCTGAGTCAATTGGAGGTAGTTCTGCCTATAAACACAGCAATAGACAATGAGTGCAGGTACAACATGCCCGGTCAGGCGGCGAGCCGCAGAGCAACAACTGCAAAGGGAGGAACTGGAGGTATGGAGGAAAAAAAGGGGAAAGCACCAACAACAGCTTCCCCTATAAGCACGTCAGGGATGGATCCTTGGATAAAATGTTACCACAGCAATTAGGAGGGGAGGCGGAAGCTTCCGGAAACCAGAAGCAACGCACAGCTTTTCATGGTTTGTTACAGCGATCAGATACGCTACTGCAGGCCAAAACTGAAGATAACCCCAATGATAACCCTCTGACCTTGGGTAGTTTTTGTCAGGATTCACCGGAGAGACTTGAGACACGCAAGCACAAGGAGGCACACACAGCTAACATGAGCATGGCTAACATGAGCAAAGTAGATAGCATTGACTACTATAATATAACAAAAAACACAGAAGCCAGAAAATCACCAACAGCATGAGATGAACACTCTCAACTAAGCCGGGGAAAATCTAATACCCAATATGGTCTCAGCTCTGTTGCAGCTCAACCCAACTGTAATAGAAAACAGGCATCAACACGATTACTAATGTCTCATGAAACTGAACCAGAGTCATCATATCTTACACCTGAAGAATGGGAGCCATTAGTCGCGTCCTATTCTGCTGCCACCAGAGGCGAGTCAGAAAGAAGAAACAACAGCTCTCCAAAACTTAACATCGAAAAGGATAAATCACAAGAAAAGGACGATATCTGGTCCACTCTACTGCACACAATGCCAATGTCTATGAACGCATTGCAGTATCAATCGGATAAGCTGGACCTCCAGTTGTCAGTCCTTAACTCACTCTCCATTTTTGTTGCTGGCATAGACGACAAGCTAGTTATAACAAGCTACCTGGCTTGAATTGGTTGTGCACTTTTCACTAGGTGTACTAACACCTCAATATGATAATAAACAATCAGTTTTTCAATATATTCATGAATTTATTCACAATACTTTTTTCATTATTCGTTTCATGTAATGGTTACACAATTCAACATCATTGTGCTTAAATTATACAACTCAATTTCAATCTTAGCTTTATTCGATTTCTATATAACAATCATAAAAGCAACAGCAGTACATAAATATACACCAGTACATTTCATCAAAATTAAAATAAATCAAATTGATAAAATAAATCATCTAAACATTCTAGGGCGAGATAATGAGTCAAATTGATCAGACATGGAGATGAATACAGCCACTTGGTACAAGACCACTCCTGCCCATCAAGTAGTTGTCTGTGGTTTTTGACATTTCAACTAGACATATAATGATCTAGGGTAGAAGTCACTTATGCTCCTGATAGATATGGGACCGTCTCCTATTTGAGGCTGCCAAGATTGGAGAAAAGGAACAACGTATTTAGTCCTGAATTTGACAAGTACCAAATCGCCCGCCAAGTCCTTGCGCAGAGGTCCTAGCCACCCCACCCTTCTGACACTTAATATGGTGCCATCAATGGTGGGTGGTAGAGGTCTATTTTTGGTTAGCCAAAACGTAACCTTGTTTCTTAAGTCCATATGACTTTCGTGTTTCCCCCTTATAAGTTCAGGTACTCCCGAGAGGACGCACACAATAGGGGCTGACTCTGGAGGCAAATGTAGATGATTGGTTTTGAGCAACGTATTGTTGTGATTGACCACTGTTCCCTTATTTGATGTCAATTGTTTGTTTAGCCCTACTCTAGGACGAGAGCGCCGTACAGTTTTGACAGGGGGATTAAAAATGTTCACATGTGGAGTTACTAGTTGGTTATGAATGGTCTTGCTTTGTATGGAGGTTTCAGGCATTTCTGTGGCGGCTGGGCGCTGTGATTGAGTGGATACTGCCATTGTTTTAAAAGTAATGAATTGGCCTTAATGGCTTCCTCAACACCCGTGAGCCTGTCCCCTTAACTAGCCATTTTATCCATCAACGGGGATATTATAGTCTTAATCATGTTCTCGATCGAAGCCATTGAAGAAGCCTGGATAGGTGCATTCGATATAACAATGTTGGGAGTGTTGGGCGGTACGGGATAAGGATTTCGTTTCTGATGCTTGGCCTGACTCCCCAATTGTTTGACACCATCTCTCTTCCTTTTAGCGATAGTGAGCTGAGGGGTCAATGCCGGATGCGAGTTTTCTTTTGGTCGTCTTAAAGGGGGTGCATCCTGTATACTGTGAATTGGTTGAGGTTGACTGCAAGGCCGAGGGCTAGTAGTTGCTATGGCGCAGATAGGGGAATTAATTTGCACATTGTCTGATCCAACAGGGGCGTACGTAGATTTACACATTTTGTTTAGTTCCTCCAGTAAAGATATCTCTGGAGCAACATCAGCAGTCTGTAAGGGCGAGCACATAGTGGGCGGACTATCCAGGGCTGGGGATCTCTCTATTCGCTCTAGTTCTCTGACAATGGGGAGCATTACCCTCTTTACATAGTGGTCCATCGTTCCTCTGAACAAGTTACTGTGGGCGGAGATATTTCTGGTACCCCCCTTGCAGGTCATATCATCAGCCATCTTCCAATGAAACCAGTTCAACAGTACCACTATGATGGCGAATGGGAAGGGATAATCTTTTTCATATTATTGTACATAAATGAGAAAAACAATCAGTTTAGCGTTATCATTGGTGGTTCAAAACGTTGCCCAATGCATTTCGGAACTAAAGTTCCTTCATCAGGGGCTCATCTGAAAATAAAACATAAGAAAGTTGTAAACAATGCCCAATTTGGCTCTTAAAACACTCGCAGTGTCCTACAGTGATCCTTGAAAGATCTATTTGTATGTACCCTACCTCGTCATTTGATTGGAAAATGGAGCTGTGTCAATATCTGAAAGTCAAAAAAACTCGAGGTCAGACTATCATGTTTCATAATGGTGCACTCTGGTGCCTATTGTTTGTCCTGAATGAAAAATAAAGCTTACCCCGTTAGTGTACCAACAAAAGTGCTAATCTACAAAAAAATGTAAAACCATAATATTAATACCTCCTAAGTGGTCTATACGATCAAAACCAGCTTTGCTAAAAATCATCTATGCTAACAAAACAACCTTACCTCAATGATCACGCACTATTCAATCTAAAGAAACTGAAAAATATGAAGAGCCATTAGTTTCAAATGCGGATAAATGCCTACTAGTACATCACCTGATATTCTAAGTGCTTAGAAGCCCTAAAGGCACAAAACAAAACAAATACTCTCAAGTACCTAAGAGTTGTGATTCCGATTCACTGGAAAAATCAATGGTGTTCGTTCCCCGCTCGCTGCCGCCCTATGAATTCTAGATTGAAAACAGATGAAGGACTAGACCCGCGAGAGTGTCTGCGAACAATACTGAAAAAAGACTGTAGCGCCTGAGCGATGCGATAAAAAGCCTATGAGCACAAAAGTCGATCAGAACAAAAAGCGCCACTTCACCTTTGGCGGTTCATTGGACTGAGGAGAAACATTCAATCTCACAACTACGATTTTAAATAATAGAACAGGTACCCCTTCAATCAGGGGTGGATAATCATAAGAAACTCTTACAAAGAGAAGTATATTGGATCAAATTTCGGGAGACTTTATTTCCGAAAGGGTTAAATGACAGGATAGACATGCCATGTTTCATTTAGTATATTAACTAGAATCTTTTCTATTAAGCTTTTACATTTTAGCTCCTTAGTGATTTTATTACCCAACTAGCACCTCCTCAACTTAATATCTTAATGATAGTCACATCACATAACCACAGACCAACAAGTAGGGTTCATTTAGTACATATTTGTGCACATGTTTCTAGCATTTTTCGTTTGGGGTCCGCTTAGTAAGTAGCAATCATAGTTATTTTTCTTGTTGAGATCGGAACAATGGTCCCACAGCGTAGGTTTCAGTGTTTTTTTCTATTTCATGCAGAAATTTGATATAATTTTGCTCCAAAAAACATGGAGTGAATTACCATCGGCATTGCATGGCTTTAACATGCTCTATCTACCGGCAACTAGAAATGCTGAATTTGGCCATAACAAGGGTGGTCTAGTTACATACAGCTCCATAAGCAGCATTTTTCAACAGAACCCTTACCATATTACCTAGTGCCACCCAATGAAATGCAAGTAACTCGAATTACCCTACAGGGGAAGACAAGCAAAGAACATATAATACTTGTAAACCTCTATCTGCACCCACGTGATCAAAAACAAAGGGAGTCAACAACTAAGGGAGGAGCTGGTGAAAATAATAACAGAAGAGAAAACAAATAACTGGTTAATCCCAGGGGACTTCAATCTAAACATGCTGAGGAGACTAGTCGATGACACCCACTCAGAGGAGGATCCATTTGCTTGGGAGGAAATGCCCCAAGACATTAAGACAGATGTAAGACTCACAAACATCTCGAAAACTCTATTGCTGTTCTTAGAGCAACTGGGCTGACACGCATTAAACGGCAGATTCCCTTGCATCGGGAGCATAGATTTCAGCGACCACTTACCCCAGGAAATCACGGGAGAAGAGCCATTATCATACAAATTGCCCCCAACAAACACATTCTGCTCAGAATATACCAACAGCGAGAGAAGAGTAAAATGTAGTACCAATGATCCTGAAGGACTCTTCTCTTTAGCAAAACAACTCTGGGAAGAAGGGAAAGCAGCCAACCCCAACATAATTGGAGGCTGGGAGGCATTCACAAACGCCCTAAGTAACAGCTACGGAGATATAAAGGGCCACTCCCGAAACAGGGGAATAAAGTGTCATCAAAACCTACGGCCAGGCTCCAACCGACGGAATAACGCCAAATTAAAACAGCTAAAAGCACGGATAAACCTCACATTGCAGAGGCTGAAGAAAGACCAGACAGCATTACAAGAGCTGAGGCAGCTAAAAGCTATTCGCAAAAAACATATTTGGCAAAACAAAAAGGAAGCTGAAGAATCCCTTTGGGCTAGACTCCTGTACAATATCAAAAACAACAACAGCGCACAATTTTGGAAGAAGATTAATGCCCTATCTAACCTGCAAGGTCCGTGCATCAGCTCCAATGTTACAGAAGAAGCATGGATAACTTACCTCAAACCTCACTTTAACATAGAACAGAGGGCCCGATTCACAGAACTAACTTAAGACAAAATCCTAAACTTACTACTTTTGGTTTTCACAGAATGCACTTACTACTTTTGGTATTCACAGAATGCACTTACTACTTTTGGTATTCACAGAATGGATTTACGACTCCGCCTCCGAGTAAAATTGGGGGCAGGAGACCATCTATCGAAAAAGATCAACACAACTTCAGGATTAAAACAAGGGTTTGTATTAGCCCCGACACTATTCAATCTATTTATGGCCGAGCTTTCAGTCCAACTCAATGAAAGCAACGCGCATGCCCCGAAGCTAGGAGGTCGCCAGCTATCCAACCTCCTATACGCAGACGACTTTGTAGTCAGACACCCATAGGATTATATCGCCTGCTGGAAATTACATCTCAATACTCAGGTACCAACAAACTAAGCATCAACCAAGACAAAACAAAAGTCATTTGTGTAAACCACTGGAAAATAAAAATAAAATATAACTGGCACCTGGCAAAAGTCAAGCTTGAAGTCGTACAAGACTACAAATATCTGGGGGTCATGATCGACAGCGAAGGCAATTACGAAGCACAATTTTAGGCAATAAAAAAGAGCGGATTAACAACAGCCGTAGCATTAAGAAACCTGAAAAATATAACCGCCGGTCCAAGCTTTCTCCCTCTGACCAAGGTGATACAGGCCAAACTTATTCCATCAATCACCTATGGAAGTGAAGCCATGAGAGGGATGTACTCGGTAACATTGAATGGCACCATCGCAAGAGCGCTGAGAATAATATACGGGCTGCCTGGATATACATCTCCAGAGCAAATGAGGATTGAATTTGGTATACAATGACAGGAGCTAGCCAGAAAAGGAGCTTTTGTTAAAACCTGGTTCAAGACCAAAAAATGACAGACAGAAACGTTAAACCTCTACTTGTGGAGAGAAGTAGAAACTACAGAAACTTGGCCAGCTAGATATTTCTTAGACACTGAACTGGACCAGCTGGGGTTACGGCAAAAAACAAAGCGGCCTTGGCAGAACGCTCACATGGCTGGCTCACTATACAATCCTACAGTAAAACGGCTCCTCAAGCTTACCTCCTTTCTAACTTCTCTAAAACCACCAAAGAGAAGTTTTTGAAATTTCGGTTAGGTTTATTACCATCTGCATACCATCTGCCCACTTGGCTGCGCCCTCCAAAGCCAGCAATGTGCCGTCTTTGCGGGGAAGGAGAGGAAGACATAGTCCATATCATAACCATTTGCCGTGAGCTGATGCCGGAGCGCTGGTTATTACTTAGACCTATTTTCAGCAAAAATCAAATACGGTCGTGCAGACAAGCGGTGCTTGCTAGCTTTTCTGGCAAAGACACTCAACTAAGCTGCTGCCTGGTAAAATTTTTAACTGCAGCTGATCTTCGATTAAAACAGCGCATACATCCATAACAGCGTTTTAAGTTAATACATTCAAGCATTTTTTGCACATGTAAGCCTCAAAGGAAAGCATTAATAGGCTAACTATACAATACTTTTTTGCATGAATCAACGGATGTTGAAGCGGCACTAAGCACTTTAAATTTGCATCTTCCAGCATGTCATCACTCTGTAGCCAAGATTCTGACAAGGAAGGTAACTCTATCTCACGAACTGCTGCTATTCTCTATTAACAAAAATGAAGAAACATGATTATGGGTCATCAAGGCCGGGGAAGTGGATCTGTTCCGCAATCTTAACGTGTGTTTTTAACTGTGGCTATCAGCCTTTTAAATCTGAGGTTTTATTGCTTACAAGAGATGGTCAATTTTTGTAATGGTTTTAATTAACTGCACAATAAACAAAACACTTTCTGTTTAGAGCATGCCAATTATATTCTGGAAGGCTTGAGTCAACTAAACCAGGAAGTGGTGAGGGTGGTGGGGTATTTATGACTGAAAAGCTATTTAAAGGTGTCTCTATGAGGGGCAGCGGCCTCTCATTTAGTAAATGATGAAAGCGAGTGACGCTCAGATTAATGCAATAATCGGTAAATCCTTGAGGCATTCCTCCGTCAAATGTATTCATCAATGTACTAACGCTAAGGTTGGCACTGTAAATATAGAATGTGTTCTGCATTAGATATCCATACTAATAACATATACAGGCTGTTTGTATTGTGTCTGGCATGCCTGTAGACAAATAGAAATGCAAAAGCAGCAGAACAGAAAGGAACACCAGGCTGCCTTAAAGCACGGTGCCAGTTTTTAGCTGAAAATGCTTTCAGTTCTGTGTTATTGCTTCTCAATGCAGCCTATGGCTGACAATGTCTTTTATGAGCAATTTTCAGGATTTATGAGTGGTTTTACTCATTAAAACACAAAGTTCAAGGACTATTTGACCTAATGTGTTTTTTGTTCCTAAGGAATTGCTGTGCATATATAAGAGTGTACATTGTCTAGCCTTGGTTTTGGGGCTGCATTGGTGTGAGAAAAATGATATATGTACGTACATATATACGGAGCGAGATATATGTGTTTTTTACATATATATTTTTATATTGTTTCCGGGGTCCCGCACATGAGCTAAATTCCTAGCCTATGTCCCACAGGTGATGCCAGCCACTAACAGCGGCATGCAGCGGGTAATCGTGGCGCTGTGCTTGCGCTGTGAAATGCCTGCATGACGGCAGCTACAAAATGGACACATTAAACACTGTGTTTCAGCTGCTGCCATGAAAACAATAGAATCCGGTGCACGACTGTTTCGCTTTGTTCTGCAACAGTTTCCACATGGTTGCATCATCTTTCACTTTACGTTCATCCACTCTCCCAGCATGGGCGTCTTTGACACGGCAGCATTTGACACGGTCTCCCATCCCATTCTAATCCACAGGCTTCACGGGGCTGGGTTGTATGTACGGCGCTGCCTTCGCTCAGGGACATCCTTGCTAAACAGGTGCAACCAATCTGCTTGGATTCCTTCAAGTCGTGTCTGATGCAAAGGAACAAGGGAGTGCCTCCGGGTTCGTGTCTGAGCCCAGCTGTCTTTAAAATCAAAGTAGCGCCGCTTGCCCAGATCGTGAGCACCTGCGGTGTGGAGATCGCAGACGAACATCAACTCCTTAATTCCTTTGGCCCTAATCCAGACCAGGTGAAAAGCAAATTTGCAGATTGCATGAGGGAAGTTGCTGCTTGGATGAGTAACAACTATCTCCAATCAAACAGCGACAAGACAGAGATCAGGTGATTTGGCATAGCGACTGAGTTCTGGTCCGCCGATTGGTGGCCCAGGAACTTGGCCTCAGCCTTCACCTAAGCAGGTAGGGAAAAATCTTGGAGTGAAGATGGACCAATCACTGTGCATGAAAAACCAAGTTAACGTCACTTGTGGCACCTGCTTTGCCATCATGAGGCTCCTCAAAAAAGCCCTCCCTTGGCTTGCGGACACAGCCAGGAAAAATCTTGTCAAGGTTCTGATTACCAGTTGCCTGGACTATGGGAACGCCCTGCTAACATCAGTAAATCACACCTTTCTGTCCAAGGTGCAGGTAGTCCAACCGGCTAATCTGCAGTCTTACCTCTTGCTCACCCTTCTACCCGATTCTCAGGAAGCCTCACAGGTTGCCGATTAGAAACTGTGTCACTTTTAAACTATGTTGTCTGACACACAAGGTACTCCACAATTTCCGCCCAGCTTATCTGTCTACTCATCTAAAACCATACCTGCCTCACAGATGTCTAAGGTCCAGATATGGCCCTTCTGGCTTTCCCACGCATACGTACCTCAAGACAGGGGGCAGATCCTTCTCTTACACAGCCCCCTAGTACTGCAATACACTTCCCCTTATTCTCCGCTCTCCCTCAGACTGTACTTCCTTTAAGAAGGTGTCTGAAGACTTGGCTGTTTTAGAATTTTCTCCCCTCTCCTAGTAGCGCAGCGCCAAGATACTCCTTCGGGAAAGATTCATGCGCTGTATCAAATGTCAGATCATCATCATTTTACAAGATCTCTGCTGTAACTGAGCAAGCACATCTGTCTCAATGTATTGCTTTGGATGACCACAACGCGCACACCATTTTGTCGGTGTGTACGGGCACACATTGTTTATTTACCAATCTGAAGTAGCTTGGTAAATAAAACAAATATGTCATTGAAGTTGTGGTTTTTTAAAGGTGTAGGGCCTGGCAGCAATTTGCTGGCAGGCCATTCAGGAAAAATTTGTAATTAAAAAAAAGGAATGAGCAGTTGGGCAGAGCAATGTGGAGCAATGAGGAGCAGGCAGGGATAGGAAGCAACAGAGAGTGGGTGGAGTTAAGGGGGGAAGTGGCACATAAGGGAGAAAGTTACACAGAGCATGGGGAGAAGTACACAAGACCGAGCTTGCAGTATACAAGGGAAACTGCAACATGGAACGCAGTCGGGAGTACTTGGGGAAGGGGTGGAAGCACAAGAGAGTGAGAGCTGGAAAACACACGGACTGTCATGGAGCAGTTAAGCATAAAGGAAACAGTATTTCTCTAAAAGGGAGCAGTGGAAGGATAGAAGGCAGCCAGTCAGAGTCTGTGTTGCAGAGAAGGGACAAACATAAGCTGGACAAACTAGGACAAGGAAAGCCGTTGAATAAAGAGCAAGCAAATTAGAGGGAGAATAAAGCCAGACAATGGCAAGCAATGGGTGGGCTGTAATCCCCTGTATGTTCTTTGTAAGCTCACAATAGGTACAATAGGTATTTTGCAACCAGACAGCTGTGCTATTTGCTAGGCTCGACCTAATAAAAATGAGAAGCCACTTTTGCTCCGCAGAAAACAATCTACTAATCACACTGAAAAAGTGGAGCAAAAGCACAGGTGGAAGATGCATTGTGGGAATGGCATCTCATCACTGGCACAACTCACCTTTAAACAGGCAATATGCATCCATACATATGCAAACTGTTTGGGAAACTGATTTATCTTTCTCGTTATCTGTTGATGTCTGGGATCGCTTATGGTGTAAATTGTTTAAGACTTCGATTTCAGCTCGTATTACTCAGTCACTTTTTTTTCTTTACCATAGAGCTCTTATTACCCCTGTAAGCATAACTAAATTCTCCCCTTCCTCCTCCCCCCTTTGTTGGTCCTGTTCCTCCCACCCTGGCACACTCAAACACCTTTTGTTTGATTGCCCCTCTGTTCTTACTTTTTGGAGCTCAGTTTGGGATTATTGCATGCGTATTTTTCATTTTTCTGAACCGTTTTCACCGTTGTACACTTTTTTAGGTTCTCTATCTGATGTTCTGGACTTACACTCGTATAATGCTAAATTATTTGATCTTTTCATTGCAACAGCTTTCAAAGGAATTTTGTCTTGCTGGAAGGATAACACTAAATTGTCTGTGCATACATGGTGGAACTTCATATGTGATGAGCACAGAATTGCAATTGCATCTTCTTCTTCTGTCTCTTTGAAAATTAAATCTGACCTTATCTGGCTACCTTTCTCTACCTTCTTATCCTCCTATCCCCCTCCCTAACCCTCCCTTCCTCTTTCTCTTTCTCCCTCTTTTTTCCTTTCTTTTTTTCTCTTTCTTTCTTTCATCCATTTACTTCCTTTTCATATTTTATCTGAACCATTTTTCATCTCCATTTATCTCTCATGGTTCTCTCATATTGGTTCTGATTTTTTGTCATACTGTTATATTATGCTGTACTATTCTTCTTAAACAAAATAAAACTTTACTAAACTGAAAAAAAAAGAGACAACTAAAACCACACTTATTTCAATACTAAGACAAGCCAATCACCACCGATGCTCAAGCCACTCGCTCATGCATGGGCTCACCAGCCAGCAGAAAGGGGCCTTCTAACATCCTGCCTGAAATCCATCTCTCCACTGTAGCTACCTCCATAGAACACTGATGGCTCCACCATCCGCCATAGGGAGAGTGTGCACATGTGCATATCAACCCCACTCCAGCCAGGAAGCTTGCTGAAGTTCATAGAAGCAATTGAGTGATGCAATGTGCGCTTTACAAAACAAACCTTACAAAGCTTGCATAGGAGCAAAACGTTTCCCTTTTTTTTTTTACACCAATAGCAAGTTTCTGGAAGAAATGAGAAAATTGTACTTGAACCAGCATTGGTAGGTAGAAAACCTTTATTCGATTCCACGAGTTTATCTATACTACTATAATAAAGGAAGAACTTTCAGCCTTTGAGGCGGGTAAACTCGGGAACCACAGCGCCAATCCACACACCCGATACACTGTTGGAATCGTCAGGGTGTGTAGATGGTTATAGGCTATATAAAAAAAAAATGTTATTTAAAAAATTTAGAGTAAAAAAAAAAGTAGTTCCTCCGAAGTAGCGCCAGCCGTGACGTGCGTGCTCACGTCAGGAGCGCGGGGAGGAGCGGCGTCCCGGTGTGCGACGATGAGCGGCGGACATGGCGCGGGGGTGGAGCGGTGACGTGAGGAGCAGCGGACAGGCCAGTGACGGTGCGAGCAGCGGACAGGCTGGAGGAACGGCGGTTGAGGTAAGGGAGCGGCGGACATGGCGCGGGGGAGGAGTGGTGACGTGAGGAGCAGCGGACAGGCCAGCAGCGGTGCGAGTAGCGGCGGCTGAGGTAAGGGGACCCATGTCGGGGCAGGCGGGGGTCGGGGAAGCCTGTTGCTCCCGGACAAGGTCGGGACAGGCTGCTAGTAAAATCATAAAAGCGACATTTCATACACAAGTTAATGCAGTTCCATAAATTACAATTAGTGCTAAGCCATAAAAGTGTTTAAGAACTTATTAAACTTTTCCTTCTCCTCAAGGTACTTTATAAAAAAACAATTATTATACCAACACAGTACATATCACTCAGAAATTGTGAAAACAGTAGGGCAGGACGGCAGTGACGCCATGTACCCTGATTTAAAAAAGGTTTTATCCATCTAGCCCTTTCCGCCGAGTAAAATTTGCGGAAGAATAACACGTGTAATGTAGATTGGTCAGATAGATTATCACACGGGCATTTACAGAGGTTTCTGGACCAGTCGTTAGTTTCAGGAAATGTAATTAATCGAAAAAAATAATCAAATCTAAATCTGGTCAGGATAAACCTATCAAACCCCTCTTGGCACCAGACCAGGTATGGTTGAATTGAAGGTGAGGTCAAGGTAAGTTGGTTTTGTATTACCGTTTTCTTGTTTATCTCCACTCCTAGTCTTAAGGATTCAAATTGGTATCAACAGAGAACCTTTAGGTCTTTCCAGGATATATTAACTAAGGAGGCAGGGTTGGGAGGCGCTAGGTGGCGCACAGCGGGATGGCTGAGTGATATCACAGCTCCACCGGACGACCACAACAATGTGAGATTTCCCTGCCTGAAAGCCCGTAATACCGCCCACAAGCACCGAAAACGGGAGTGTGAACATTGCCTGCACAGCATGAAAGGGCAAAACGTGCTGGAAATATAAGCTGACTGTGGATTAAAGTGAAAAATACAAGGCTCACCGGACGGCAACGGCAGTTAAGATGGCGGCAGACACAAGCACAGTCCCGGACGGGAGACCGCAGCACTTGTGAGTACGCCGGAACCCGGCGATAGAGTGGGACCAAGTAGCGCGGGTTAAAATATGTGTGCCCAGAATGGCGCGGACTTAATTGCTACCGGTAGTGAAGTCGCTCCGCATCGCTCGGATAACTGAAGGACTGAGCCGTGTCACAGACAAGATGGCGGCGCCCAGACAAAGCTGATGGAACCTGCGGTGCCCGGCGGCAGAATCACACATGAGCGGGGTAGCGGCTGATGCTCCTCGGGACCATAGGGGAGCTCGTGTAGCGCATCGTCAGAAGCATCTGATGCAGGGGTTGTGGAGCAATCAACGCTAGAGCGGTAACGAGCTGGGGATTCAAAGGCTCCCACAATGCTGCAGATGCAGGCTCTTGATGTATGGGCTGGCGCAGGCTACAGGATACTATAATTTGGTGCCAGGACGGGATGAGCGGAATGCGGCTCCTTCATGCACCCGGAACAACTTTGAACAACGAACTTTGCGGCAGCACGGAGGTATAATGGCGGCGATTGCGGGGCCAGTGAATGACAAGCGCGCACTGCACTCCCCACACAGTGTTCCTGCTCTGAGGGTCTAGGAAGGGACTGTCCGTCGGCCCTTGGGTGAAAACACAACCCTGACGATCGGGGCACAGGCAGTGCTGAATAACCCAGGCGGCAGTGTTTCGTTGGGCGCCAAGGCTAACATTGGGCGAGGAAAATGCGTCCCAATCGGCGCTTCACGCCGGCGTGGGCTGCGGATTGAGGCGATCGGCGGGAAGCTACCTTGAGGGTGCAGCCCTGCGGCGGTTCCTGCAGCGCTGTGGTGTACGATATCCGCGCTCCTCAGGACCGGCTTTGTGACCCGCACTAAGCACACAATCGCTTCCTTGTCAGGCCTGTGGGTGCATGGCCGCTAAGCAAACTCCGTGGGGACTCGACATACTGTAACACCTTCCACACCCACCGGCCGCTTACATCACGCCGAGATGGGACACTAAGACCGGATGCACCGAAGATCCTGATTAGACGCGCAACTCTCAGTCACACGCCGCCTTAAAGCCAAAACGGTGACATCAAACAGAGTCACCAGGTCATCACTCCAGGCTGCACAACCGAGGCCCTCGCTCCCAGTGAAGATGGGCAAGCTTGATAAGCAGCAGCAAAAGATTTCCTTCGAAAGCAAGAAAGTGCCTAAACCCACGGAGCAGATGGCCGATGGTGATGTGCCAGCCGACCTAGCATCTAGTACCAACATGGAGAAAATACTGCTTGCCATACAGGCGAACCTGCAGGACATTAACGGCAAACTAGACAACTTGACATGCAGGATGGACGGTATGTCTGCTAAACTAGAGAAGCATGGCGACAGGTTGAACACGGCCGAAAATAGGATATCGACGGTGGAGGACGAATCACGCGCAATGTCCGCTAAATGCGCAGGCATGGAACGCGTCCTGGAGGTGATAAAGGCAAAGGAGGAGGAGTTGGAGGCACGCTCCAGGCGCAATAATGTGTGCATCACGGGCCTTCCTGAGTCCACCAACACCGGACGCATGGAGGTGTACATAGAACAGTTGTGCAAGGATCTCTTCGGTGCGGAAGCACTCTCTCCGGTCTTCATCGTGGAGCGAGCTCACAGATCCCTCGCGCCTCGTCCGCCGCCGGGAGCTCCACCGAGGCCCATAGTGGCGAGAATTCTAAATTATCGTGACAGGGACACCATCTTAAGGCTCGCCCGTGAAAAAGGTACGATCACCCATCAGGGGAACACTTTCGAATTCTACCCGGACCACACTGTCGCTGTGCAACAAGCGAGGAAGGAATTCGCGTCCGTGAAGGCCAAGCTCAGAGATCTCCACATCAGCTACTCCATGCTGTACCCGGCCAGGTTGCGGGTGTTCTGGGATGGTAAAGCAGTGCTGCTGTCCACACCGAAGGCCGCCCAGGAATTCGTAAAAAAGGTGCTGGAACAAAATAAGGTGAACGCAAGAGAGGAACAGCACCTAGCTTCGGACTGAAAGTGAAGGTCGGGTGAGAAGCGCTCCTTCAGGACTTGTGGTAAGATGTTGTATGTTTATTCAGTGGATTGCTGTTCCCAATGACTGGTACACTTGTGGCCACGGCGGGAAGCCCCGGGTTCGGTATCCAGGGTCATGTCTTGTCGCTAACATTGACTGTTTAAAAGGGCTGCTGGCCTTGCAGACTGACGCTTTGCTTGATAACATTGGGGACCATCAAGAATGGCAGAACTTGGGGCTGACCCGTTGATTGGCCATTTGAACTAATTTGCCACTACGCTCATGGCCACTGTGTTGCCGTGCCTTAATCCTAGACTCTAGAGGGCCCATTATTGTTGCGCACTACACGTCACTAGCAACTCTACCTTGTTGTCCTCACGTGCTACTGAATCAATGAGGACAGACCTTGCTGGCTGGTGGGTCATGCGGATCGGCGGACCAGCACACACCCCCTGGGTTGCCGTGATTCACCCACAACTGTGACATATTGCATGATTAATGGTTTATGGGTCTGTACATCATATGGTATGTTGTCATCTTGCCGGGGGGGCCTTGAGGAACAATGGTAATGGCACTCAAGCCCTATAATTTGTAGTGGGTTCATTTTGGCCCTACTCAATGAAGTGCGATGGAAAGGTCGATATAACCTGACGGCATGAATGTATACGTCTTACACACTGTTGTCCATATTACTCACCGGCACTGTATAACTAGCATCTGCACACTGATCTGGTTTGCTCGGCGAGCGACCTATTGCTGCTGTTTACAGATTAGGTCAGGGTTCCTGCTGACTGTGGGCAGGACAGGGGCGACTAGGCATAACAAGCAAGTGCGAATTGTAAGACATGTGAGTCGTCCACACCCGTTCAGTTGGGTGTTGAGTTGACCCCCAAGCGGACCTCCACAAGGGTAATCCCCACAAAAGATGTTGTTGTAATGGGAATTGTTCTAAGATTCTCTAGAATGATGGGACTGTTTCAGAAGGGTAAATGGCTTCGGCAGGATTGGGTTGCTGGAGTGGGTGGGGGAGGGAGGGGCAGGGTTATTGTTAATATGGAGAGACCAAAACAACTGGAATATGTCAATTTACTGTGTACTGTATGGCGGGGGATTCATCGGTCACCCGTGACCGCACATGTTGCAGTGCCTCTGAATTATGCCCTTATTTGTGATTTGTTACTAGAGTTGGCTATTGGCCTTCTCGATGACCCAGGACGGTTAAGGTACTAGAAGAACTCATATAAACTTCCTCACGTGGAACATCAAGGGTTTTACACAGCCTAAAAAAATACGACAGGTGTTTGCCTACCTCACTAGATGGGAGATAGACGTGGCAGTGCTGCAGGAGACACACACCGCACCTAAAACACATTAACACATAGGCAAGCATTGGGCAGAGTCGTCATACACTGCTAATTATTCCTCGTATTCGAGAGGTGTGATCACGCTGATCCGGAGGGGTGTGAACTTTACAGTGCACAAGGTGATACAGGATCCCGTAGGGAGATATGGTATTGTGTCCGGCACCCTGCGTGGACAACGGATAACGCTTCTTAACTTATACGGGCCAAATGTGGATGCACCCGAATTCTTTCAGGAACTGTGGGGACATCTACAGACACTCACAAACACATACATCATATGTGGGGGGGATTGGAATGTCACACCGGTCGATGATGTGGACCGTTCCTCACACTCCTCAGAACCACACAAGTAAGCATGGGCGGAAAATCTGTTCCGCTCGCGGATTTTGCGGATTTTCGGTAAATTTGCAATCCACGAACTCTCGCAAATTTACCGAAAATCCGCAAATTCGCACGCAGCGGATTTTTTTGCTTGGTGATACAATATTGCGGCGTGCGGCGCTCACTTACCGTCATTCAGCGTTTGCCGAGTTGTTTTTCTCAATATTTTGCGAGTGCTGCGCCATTTTGGATCTTGCTGCGGGATCCCGCAGGAGTTTGGCGATGCATCGCGAGAGTTCGCAATTGCGAACATGTAGATGCGGCGGGCAGCAACAATCTCGCACTCGCAAAATTACAAAATTTGCAATTCTGCACAAGAAATCCACCAGCAAGCAGAAACCTTCTGAAAATGATGATTTTTATCAGAATAACTCCTCTGGTTGACATTTGCCTGCACTTTTTTTTCCAAGGAGTCCATTTGGGGGGAGGGGGGGGGAGGATTGGAAGTGCCCCACAGAAAAACAAGTTTTGCAAAACTGAAAGCACGCAGCAGGTGCAAAAGTTCAAACTCATCATTAGTAACCATTCCCTGTAGTGCTTCCTGAGGGGCCCCTCCCGAGTTCAGTTGCCTACTTGCAACTATTCTATAACCCTGCTCTGACCCTCACAGCAGGCTCATAGAATAGCTACAAGTAGGCTACAAAGGTCCTGGGAAAAAAAATTGCACTGCAACAGAAAGCAAATTACAGATAAGGAAGCAGGTGCCAGACAGGACGTTTAAATTCAGTGACACATTAATCAACCCCAAATTAATTCATGTCAGTTGAAGCAGGGCAGGTGTGCTTGCTTTCCCCCCCCCCCCCATAATCTACAGTGATGAACCTGAAATAATTCATGTCAGTTGAAGCAGGGCAGGTGTGCTTGCTTCCCCCCCCCATAATCTACAGTGATCAATCAGAGGGTGGCAGTGATGTACCAGAGAGTGGCATGGGTCAACCAGAGGGTGGCAGTAGTGAAACAGAGGGTGCTGTGAGCCTGTGATGATGAACCAGACGTAGAAACAACAAAGTCGCGACCGTTGCGTGCCGACAAGTAAGTTCGCGATTGCGAACTGGTACAAAACCCTCGCGAACTGGCAGAAACCCTTGCGAACACAAAAAAAGAAAATCCACAAATTCGCGAGAGTTCGCGGATTGTGCGGATTGCGAATTCGTAAATACGCAAATTCGCGAACGCCAGATTCGCAAAATTCGCCCATGCTTACACACAAGCAGGCCAGAGCGAAACTGCTTCACATGCTAACGGACCAGTCGTTAACTGACATTTGGAGGCACAAACACCCTGACAGTCTGGGGTCCACTCACATTTCAGCGTTCCACCAAAGTTGGTCAAGGTTGGACTACTGGTTGGGCACGGAGAGCGTTACACTATGGGCACAGGATCTGCGCGTACTTCCTAGAACACTCTCTGACCATAACCCTGTTTTGTTACACTGACGATCCCGAATTACACACCGCCCCCTTTCCACTGGAGGTTCAACTCACGGGCTCTCACAGACACAGTTTCCGCTGACACTATAAAGAATGTGATCAAAGACTACTTTCAATTAAATGAACCAGTGGGAGGCATTTAAGGCCACAATACGAGGCGTATGCATGAGCACTACGATAGACATACTACAGGACATAAGGGGGCAGATACGACGCTGTGAGTCACGCATAAGGGAGTTGGAAACGACCTTTGAGTCGACTCGTGACATCACCCTGCTAGAGGAATTGTGCCAAATGCACACAGAACACCAATCTTTTATTGACGATGAAATAAAGTATCTGGACAGGAAACACACGGCCAGAGCTTACGGAGAGGGCGGTAGACCTGGCAGTGTACTAGCAGCCAAAATATGCGAGGGGAAGGGACACAATCCTATACTACGAGTCAAATCAGAGGACGGTACACCTCAGACACAGGCTATGGATATTCTGAACTGTTTTGTGGACACATACAGGGCACTGTACAGGTCGCAACCAACAGCATCTGCGGCGGAGATTTTCAGCTATTTGGAAGATGTGGCAATAGGTTGGCTGTCTGATGGGCAAAGGGAATATTTAGCGACACCCATTATGGTAGAGGAAGTCACCGACGTGATCAAATTGCTTCCTAATGGGAAAGCACAAGGCCCTGACGGGTACACAAATGAATTTTACAAACAGTATGTCGATGTACTTGCGCCCCATATGGTAGAAATGTATGGTGCAGCCTTCGACCGGGCGGAATTACCCCCCACACTTCGTGAAGCGGTGATAATCGCGCTTTTCAAACCCTCCAAGGACCCTGAACTGTGCGACTCTTACAGGCTGCTATCACTAATCAACGCTGACTCTAAAATACTGGCGAAATTATTGGCGGTTAGGTTGTCACCATTGATGACGAAATTGGTCCTCCCGGACCAGAAAGGGTTTATCCCTATGCGTGCAACATCCCACAACACTAGAACATTGTTTGCCCTCTCACACTACCTTCAGCCTTCTACGAGGGCAGTGGCGGTCATGCTGGATGCCGCCAAGGCTTTCGATTCTATTGAATGGAGCTATCTGATTGCTATTTTGCAAAGAATGGGATTTCCCAAGCGGTACGTCCAATGGGTGCCGCTGATATATACCAAACCGTGCGCCCGAGTTCGTGTAAATGGTCACGTCTCTGACACTTTTAATATAGAGCGAGGCACCAGACAAGGGTGCCCGCTATCACCCCTACTATTCGCACTAGCACTAGAACCTCTGGCCTGCCTGATCAGACAAAACTACAAGTCGTTGGCCCTACAGTTCCTTTCCAGGCCACTAAATATCTCTCTATACGCAGATGATATGCTGTTATACATTTGTGATCCCAGCACGCATTTAAACCAGTTACTGCGAGAGTATATCAAATTTGGGGGGCAATCGGGGTTGGCCATAAACTGGTCCAAATCCTCCATTATCCCACTAACGGATACAACAACTCCCCTAGACACTAACTATCCACTAGAATGGCAGACGGATCCAATACGGTATCTGGGTGTGATGTATCACAGAGACCCCCGAAGTGGTTATCAGGTCGAATTATGGGTTAACTATCTCCCAATTAGAGGACAAAGTACAGTAATGGATACAATTGCCACTGTCCTTGGCTGATCGCATAGTGATCGTGAAAATTAATATATTACCTAAACTTTTATATCTCTTCAATAACATCCCTATCACGCCCCCTGGAGAGGTCTTCCGCCTCATCAAATCACTTGTACTGAAACTTATATGGGCGGGCAAACAGGCTCGAGTGGACCTTCAGACACTAACTCTTCCATATATCCGGGGGGGTTTCGGGGTGCCAGATTTTCTACTATATTACTTATGCGCCCAGGCACAATACGCTGCTTACTGGTACCACGAGATACCATACCTAACTCACACTGCCATTGAGGAAGGGGACGCGCAGCCAATACCGTTGACGGCCATCATAACCCATGTCAGACAGCCCCTACATGCACAGGACATTAACACTATCGATACCACAGTCAAAGCCTGGCGGAAATTGGGTCAACTAGCACATAAGACCCCGCTATATGCACCTGCGATGCTGCTACATCACCATCAGGCGCTGTCGGTCACAGGTGAAAAAGTAGGCATGTCCCTGTTACAACAAGTGGGCATTGAAAGAATGGGCGACCTGTTCCATGAGGGTGTTTTTCTGGATATTGAAGACCTGACATACCTCCACAACAAGTCACCGCTGTTCCATTTCCTGCACTACAGATTGAAGCGCGTGCTAACAGAACACTATCCTACATTCCCGAACGAACCGGTTAGTCTGGACGCGTTGCAGCTGCTCATTAACACCCAAGAATTGTCACACCTATTATCGAGACTGTACTCCACAGCACAGGCTGAGATGCCATACACCACTGGGAGAGCCAAAGCGCGGTGGGACACGGTATTAGGAGATCCCCTAACAGACCAAGAGTGGCAGCAAAGTTGCGCATTAACACAAATTCTCACTCCTAACGGCAACCTAAGAATCATTCATTACAAGTTTATTCATCAGGCATACTATACACCTGCACGTATGTGTAAATTTGGCCTACAGGATGAAGACAGGTGTAAGAGGTGCGGGGCGGAGGGCGCAGATTTCACACACTTGGCTTGGTCCTGCCCTATGGTACATGTCTATTGGACGGAGGTAACGACTACACTTTCCACTATGATAGGGGTGGAGGTAGAATGCACAATACACTCCTGCCTATTGGGAATCGTGCCACAACTCAAGGCCACCAAACGCAAATTTTGTGTGATATCCCTACTATTGGCCAAACGACAGATCGCACAATGTTGGCACAGCAAGAAAGTGCCCAAAACATTCAGATGGTTACATGACATGTCCACCTCTAGAGATAAGCTTTTAATGTATTAAGAAGAGCTGCCGGCAAAATCTAGACCCAAAGACTATTGGAGCTACTTCACAGATTATATGCGCACGCTGGACGTGGAGGTGGAAGTGTGACCCATATGGGCGAGTTGCAAACTAGAGGTAAACGAGGTGCTGGTCGGGTGCCGAACTACCCCGTCTGCTTGATCATGCCATGATTTATGCAGATTGCACTGTTGTGACAGCTTGAATGTAATGGTCTCCTTTTTTTTTTTTAGGGTTCTATGTTATTTTTACTGGTTATGTTCGGCATCTATAAAAAACAATAAAACTGTAAGACTTCATAATATGCATTACGCTGCCGGACCTAGTGTTGTCGGCGAAGGGCTGTGTACATCCATCACTGATCCGCCCTATTGTATAACTCGCAGCCGGCCCCAGGGTTGTAGGCTCCTGGCTGTGTACAATTTGTATGTGAAAATAAAGGTCTTACAAAAAAAAAAACTAAGGAGTCAGGGTTATCGTAAAACTCGGGTCTCCCCAGGTCATTGGTGAGGTTGCGAATGTACTTCAACTATGGGATCTTTGTGGACTGGTCTAAGCCCAACGTGTCTCCGATGATTTCCCTGTTTAGAATTAGATCTGTTGAGGTCCATACTCTGTGCCATAGCAAAAAGGGTTGCATACTAATTAAGTCACTCATGTGTCGTACCCCCAGCTCAGAATGAAGATTAAAAACAGATGGGCTTTGAGGAGTGGCTAAAACAAACCTTAAAAATGCATTTTCTACCCTTTGAATGGGTGATGTATCACAGACTCCCCATACGCCTGCTCCATATACAGCTACACTGATACACTTAGCCTTATATATTTTCAATAGGATTTCTGGTGGCCTTTTGCCCATCTTCATAGCGAATAACATTAATGCTACTGTTGCTCTTCTAAACATCAGTGTCCTATTGTTTATAGCTGGTCCCCAGGATCCTGACTCCTCTAAGACAATCCCTAGGTATGAAAATATTTTGGAGGCTGCGATTTTCTCGCACCCAGCAAACAGGGGACAAGATCTCTTTTTGCCTCGCCCACAGGACATAACGAATGTTTTTTTCACATTAAGTTTCAGGCCCTTATTATCCATAAAATTTAGGTAGGTATCAAGTGCTTTCTGTAAGCCGAGTTGGGTTCTTGCCATTAGAACGGCGTCATCGGCATATAATAGTGAAACTATCTGTTTGTTTTTAGCCTGCGGTGAGTCTCGTACACTGGCGACCAATTCTCGTTTCGGATCATTGGTATATATAGTGAAAAGGAAGGGGGCAAGGACGCAACCTTGTCTTACACCCTTTTTTACATGAAAGGGCTTGGTACACTCTCCTTTTGTGCCGAATCTCACCTTGGCCATTGAGTCCACGTACAGTTGTCTTAGAAAACGAATTAGTGTCTGATCTACCATTAAATCTGATCAAATCTGCCATAGTTGTTCATAAATTACGCTGTCAAAAGCCGCGGTAAGGTCTACAAAAACTGCAAATAGTTACCGTTCTTGGCCTGAGTATATTTTCCATGTAATATGGAAAAATTTAGCACCTGTTCTACCATGCCCCATCCCCCCCTGAACCCATATTGGGCTGGGCTTAAGACATTATTGTCTTTCGCCCAGAGTTAAAGGCGGTTCAAAATGACCCTGCCTGCAACTTTCATAAATGAGTCGATCAGGGATATGGGGCTATAGCACGCAGGATTGTCTTGATCCCCTTTTTTAACAAGCATTTGCAATGCAATAGGTCTCGCATTATTAAAGTTAGAGCTATTGGCATTGTAAATGGCAATGCCTTTTATTGATGTTTTTGCTTTTAAAACATAAATAAAAGGCATTGTCATTTACAATGCTAATAGCTTAAACTCTCGCAAAAAAGTGAGACCTATTGCATTGCAAATGCTTGTTTAAAGGACGCCCCAGACACTTCTTCCCCAACCTACCAACCTTCAGCGATAGGACAAAACTGCAAGCTTATCTTAGCAAGTCCACACCTGAATACACCGTGCTTCGAAGAGCAGCACATGCGCTGCTCAGGATCGACCTAAAAAGTCTCTGTTTTAATAGCATTATACAATATGCTCGGGTATACAGGAAAGAGCTGGCAGTGTTGGATAGTTGTCAGGGGCTATTCATTCGTTTTTGTGTTAAGCGCTACACATGGAACATTGTTTAATGTAATTGATACCTAGTGTTAATTTGTCCTTTTTTTCAGTGACTTTGTATGCATGCGTGCGTGTGCATATATGTATGTGTGTGTGCATGTGTGTTTATGTGTTTGGGTTTGTGTGTGTTTGTATGTATCTATGTGTGCGTATGTGTGGGTGTATGTATGTATGTGTGTATGTATGTATGTGTGTGTGTGTGTGTTTCTCTGCAGATTATAGGTTCACATCTCTGCTGGGCAGCCTCTGCCTTTCATCCTTTGGTGTCATTCTCCCTCTGACACGTCATTGGTTTCTCACGAGTCTCACTGTGGTGAGAGTGCTGCAGGAGAGTACCAGGGGTACTGGGTCTCTGGATGACAGTTTGTGTGGAATAATGTTTTTACTAGAAAAGTGCTTTAGACCGATGACCCCAGAGCCTGCTCCCTTCCAGTGTGTGGTGAGATTTTTAGGATGTGGGGGCTCTGAAGCGACAAGTTTTTTAGCGCTTGGGAGCGCTGTATTCACCAGCCTAGCGCTTGGAGCGCTTCATTTCCATGAAGCGCCTGGGAGCGCTTTGTTGCAGGAGTCCGATGCCCACCCGGCATTGGCCGCGGGATTTGCCTCCTTAGCGATTGAGAGCGCTGTGTTTGCCGTTGAAGCGCATGGTGTTCCAAGCCGGTGCCCACCCGACATTTGCCCCAAATTGCGGCGTATTCAGTGCTTAATTTGTAAAATATGAAGTCCAGGTGCTCAAATTTTTGTCAGAGGCCCCACCCACGTTCCCCGGCTCCACCTACTTATTCCACTGGCTCCACCCACATACTCAACTTGTACTGTTGAAAGTCAGGTGTAATACCCAATCTGAATTTCAGCAAGGGAGCCTTCTGACTCTGAAGCAAATAAGTGAATAACATCTGAGCCTATACATTTATCTAAAAAATGCAAAGAGAACAATGGTTGGACAGAATGCAGAACATATAGCAATGTCTGAACTGGGGTGGCAAAGTGAGCTAAAGAAAGATGATGGATTCAACCCAGATCTATGACTGGGGGTGAGTGTTTGAAAAGTTTAAGCACTCCATCCATCATCTCCTTGTGTTTGCTTTGCTCGCCGTAAGTTGGCAGGGTATGCCGAGACGTGGGTCCCTTGCTCACTTTGCCACTGGATTCAAGCTAGCCTGGCTGATGAGGGCTGTTAGCCCGAATCCGGTCCCAGGATGCTTGATTCGGGTCCAGGGAAGACCTGGCTTGGCAGTTCGGGCTGGACTGTTCCCATTAGGTACAGGGTCAAGACTAATTTGCATATAGCTATGTCTGAACTGAGGTGGCAAAGTGAGCTATAAAGAATGATGATGGATTGAACCCAGATCTATGACTGGGGGTGAGTGCTTGAAAAGTTTCAGCACTCTGTCCACCATCTCCTTGTGTTTGCTTTATACAATTATCTAGACAATAGTGTGATATTATGTGACTGGTTTAAATATTAGAACCATAAAAGGTGATTATTTGTTTTTATAGTGCTTGCTAACTGTGTACTTTGTCGCTTTAAAGCACTGTAAATATTACACACACACACACACAAACACACACATATATACACTCCACTTGACAGCTGGAGCATATCTCACTGAGCTATCTTCCCAAGGACACAGTGCCAGTCACAGTTCAGGGGTGCAACTTATGCTTGACTTGTTATATACAGTATCACACCTTGACATACTTTCTGTGAATGTGATGTGTTAGGAAAGAGAGGAGGCAGACCTCCCACCAGGGCGCCGGTGCCACCTGGTGCCTCACCATAACTGTAGTACAAGAGGTGTGTGCACTGAGAGCAGGATATCGTAGACATTGATTTGATAGTGATAGATACCTAGAGTAGTAGCTCAGAGGTTTGAACTCTGTCTGTAGGAACACCTCTGAACCTCTGCTGATTCAGTCTTTCATCTTTCCAAGAACAATTACTGGAGCGTCATTGCGTTGAATAAATGAAACACCTACTATGCAAGTGCCAAGAGGCGATTTATAATACAGTGTGAGTTTTATAAACAGACCGAAGCTCATTCAAACTTCCTTATTCCTCTTTCCACGTTGTAAGTCCTCCATGTGTGACTGGTACCAAAAAGTACATATTGAGAGATTTGCCATTTGTTTGTGAACTACTTGTAATATTGAATAAATTATACATTTCTACAGTTTTTTCTGGTATCTCAGTTATTTAAATTGTCTCTATTGTCTCAGCAAAAGCCACACAATTATAACAACTCATTCAAATCAACAGCAAAACACCAAGCATGCCATATCATACAATACTATACTATACAATGGCAGGCCATACCATACCCTACAATGACAGGCCATACCATACTATACTATACCATACCATAACAGGCCAATGCATGCCATACGACAGTTCATACCATACGACAAGCCACACCATGCCATAACATACTATGCTATACAATGACAGACCATACAATACTGTATAATGAATGACAAGCCATATCATACCATACAAAAAATAAATATTAAAACACTAACACAGCCAATTGATCTTGCATAGGTTATACCTGCTGCTTTGCCAATGTTTGGTTTTTCACCAGTGCTCACGAGTCTCAGGCATCAGGACAGTGGGGCGAGCATGTGACCTGACAGGCTGTCAGCGTGAGAGCTCCTCACATTCAGACATCCTTGCAGGGTGGCGCGGCCTGGTGTACCAGGACCACAGACGAGCTAATGTACACCAAAGACTTGGAGTCAGTGATTGGCTGATGCCAGTGTTGTGTGCTTGTTATCATTTTAAATCAGGCCTTTCACTTTAAATCATTGCCTTCAAGATGTACTCTGGAAAAGATGAAAAATACACAGTTGAGAAGGCCATTAACTACAGCAACGCTCGTTGAATACTACAATTACACAATACTATATTTAGCTTGATTAGTCTGGGATAAAAACTGCTGCTTAATTTCTGCATCAATTAAAACGTTGTGCCTTCATGGGAGAGTATAATTAGTCCTAAATAGCAGAATCAGGTTTTAGGGGAATGTCAACACGATCGTCATTTTGTAGCTGATTCTTATGTAAAATTGCCATATATGAATTCAGGCGTTTCTTACTATACACTGCACAAATGGTCTGAACATCAAATTAAACAAATGTGCTAGTAAGAAAGATGCATTACAGTTTAATGGTATGTTATGCTTCCAGAATGTATTTAGTGCCCTCCCATCACATTGGTAGGTCCTAAGTTTCGCCATTGACAGGTTTTTCCCATTACAGCGCCCAGAAGCAGATCCTGCTTCCGGGTTTTCTCAAGGAGGAGTCAAAGTTCATGTGTTGGAGGAGACTTCTAAAGACCTGGCTTTTCCCTGGTGTTTAACGATCGTTACTCAGGACTTGAAGCTTAAGTCCATATTTGACCCGTTTTTAGCGCCACGAAGTGATAGTTGAGCTCTACAATAAAACAAAACATAAACATAGGGCAAACACTTAAACGTGACTACGTGCCTGACTCTCTGGTATCGCTCACAGCTTCCGCTTCTTGTCCTGATCAATCATGACTACCTCTCTCTCGTGCTATGAAGCCCGACGTGAGATTTCAAAGGAGCTTTGCTGTCTGTACACTGGTGTTGATTGAGACGCTGATGATGCTAGTCACGGGAGGTTGTGAGGGAGCACTTAGGGTTTTCAGAGTAAGATGAAGTGTGGGCAGGCCCGAGCCTCAAACCTGCAGATTGTGCGACACTTTACAGAACTGTGAGGTGACGTGTGTCCCGCACTGCAGGGCTCGGAAAGGACCATGGACGCAGATCAAAGGGTTTACTATGGACCCCTGTAATTCCGATTAGTCAGGGCCCAACGCCCACCCCCTACCCCACCCCGCTCCTACAAAAAAAAAATCAGCGTTGGTTTTTTGGGCACCTTGGACTTAGGCAAAGCCAGGACCGGCCAGGCAATGATTATGATGGCATGTGGCAATTTGGCGTCGCTAGTTGCAGTGTTTAACAGCGCTGCCCTAGGTAAGCTTATTAGTACTCAACTTATCTTACCGTTAACTGTGGTGGGCCGCCGGCCGGAAGGGACTCGATGACGCACACACAGCCTGCAGTGTGCTGCCTTTCTAATAACTGATTAGGCAGTATACAGCAGACAAGCAATTCTATTGGCCATCGATCGATGCCCTCAACACTCCACGGTCGTCGGGTGGGGCCGACTTGGCGAAGACTTGTCACTCGTTGTGGTGGCAGGTGGTGTCGGCTCATGCTGCACGCTGCAGTGGTTATGCTGGGGCGTGGCAAACTGGCAGTGTGAAAAAATCTGCACACGTTGCAGTCCGCAGCCCGGCCACCGCACAACTCCTACCCCATCTTAACCAAAAAAACAGCCCAAATCTCGACCCGCCCACCCACCCACAGGCAAGTTAGTGGCACAGTTGGCACTGACAACACTGTAGCACTAAGGCAGGGCCGTGGGTCGCCGCGGTGCATAGTGCATAGATATTTTTCTTTGCGTGTATATATAATTCAGTGGAGATGATAGCTAAGCCCGCCGCCGACCTGCGACCAGGAAGTCAGGCAGGCCGGGCGGGACAACCAGAAACCAGACGTAGGAGGGCGGGAGCCTACCCCGCCTCCCACGGAAGAGCCGCGGCTGTTTTGAGCACCGGAGCAGGCAGGAGCCTACCCTGCGCCCCGGTGCACTCTCCCTGAGATGGAGGGAGGAAGAGTACTGCTGCCGGCGCCTTCCACGAGGCTCCCAGGAGTGAGGGAGAGCCCGTGGTAACCGGCATAGAGGAGCCCGGTGAGTGGGGCTTCGCCTTGTTGCTGAGTTGCGAAGGCGGGGGGCATGTGCGCGTGCGGCGGCGGGGGGCTCTGTATGTGTGTGAGCGTACGTGTGTGTATGTGTCTTGGAGTCTGTGTGTATGCGTGTGTGTATGCGTGTCTGTGTGTGTGTTTAAAAGAGGCCGATGACTGTGGGGTGGGAGGGTGGTGTGTGTGAGCGAGCGAGTGTCTGTCTGCGTGTGTATGCGCACGCATGTGAGCGAGCGAGTGTCTTTCTGTGTAAGCGCACGCATGTTGCTGAGAATGTGGATGGACGTAGCCGACGTGCGCGTTCGCGCACCCAAATCCGGCAGAAAAGCTCGTAACACCCTCTTGTCCCTCATTCCCCGAGACGGGCAGCTATAAGTCTCCAGCTGGACGCATCCTTCGGATGCTATTCCAGGCCAGACCTAAAAATGGGGATGATTATCGACTCAGACCAGGATTTGATGAAGCCATTCTCGCTGCTTGCTTCCAGGACTCGGGTTAATAGAGGGGACCAGAGCTTAATTGGGTGTTTATATAAATCGATCGGAATCCCATCCGGGCCTGGCGCTTTGCCTCTCTTGCTCTCTTTTATAGCAGCCAGTACTTCCTCATTTGTAAAGTTAATGTGGATAGGTGCAAATTTTTCCCGACCCTCCTGGGCAGCAGGACCGGTAGCAACTATTTTATCTGTACCCCCTGGATTGTACACTTCTGAGAAGAAGTCAATCCATGAGTCTTCCGAGATGGCTACCTCCATTCTTGGACCATCCACTACTCTGAAGAATGGTGCCTTTACAGCTACCCAAAAAAGGGAGCAATCCCTCAAGTTAGTCCAGGCCTGTTCTTTAATTTCCTTCTTGCGCTTCTTTCTTTCTAGGTTATAATCCTTCCTGAGCCTCCTGACTTCCTCACTGTTCCGCTGGGAACTTTGAAGGGCAATTTTTAAGAGGGAGTGGGCCTTGGAGCAGTTAGAATCGAACCATCCATGTTTTTCGGGCTTCTTAGCTCTACAATGGCGGGTAAACGTTTTTTGGATTATCCTAGAAATATCAGAGAAGGAACCCAGAATAAGTTGAGTCTTCTTGCAGACACTTTACTATTGGGATTTTTGCATGAATCATAATATCTAGATTTGTGCCCTCAGGGTCGCTCTTTGCCCAGCTCAGGGAATATCCATTCTGTCTGGCCATCACACACCCTTGAGTCCAGGCTAAACTCTCAACCAGGGAACTTGTCTTTTTATAAGGAAAGGAAATGTTAATGCTAAGTGGAAGGTGATCACAAATCCCAATTGGGTGGGTGATAAAATCCGCGACCCATGATTCACAGCAATTTGAGAGAATAATGAAGTCGATCAAAGTGCTGTGACCTCCAACTACGAACGTTGGACTAAAATCGACAGGTGGGGAGCACAGCATGTTTGCAAACCCCAAGATGTATGTTGCCATGAGCTCATTTAAGCTTTCTCCCCCGTTAGCATGAGGAAAATGAGGCTGGTGAACCACATCTGTAACCTCCCAGTCGCCACATCCGCACAAGAACTGTTGGCAGAGGTTAGTGTTAAAATACCCCCCCCCATACAAAGATAGTGTCCTTCCCTGGGTTATTACTTAGACTCTTAAGTTCCTCATTGAGATCTTGTGACAGGTCAGTAAGAAAGCCCTTCTCCGTATTATTAAACATGTTTTTGATGACTACATCAACCAGTGGGGACACTTTGATGACAACAATCTGATAGCTTCTTGACGATTTCACCATGTTTATCCCCACCTCCCCCAAAAGATTGGTAACGTACAAAAAAATTCCCTCTTTATGTCTCCCATGGCTTGATCGCCCCACTGGGACGTTAAATGTTCTAAAACCATCAAAATGAATTTCGTTTAAAGTCCATATCTCCTGCAGGCATATGACATCAAAGTTCCTGATAAAGTCTTCCCATTCAGGGTTTTTAATCTTGGATTGTAGACCCGCTATATTCCAAAAGGCTACCCTAGCCCGACCCTGGACATGCAGCGATTCAGTACCACGAAGTGCGGCACACCCTGTCCCAGCTTCCTCCCTTCTTAACTCCCTGGGTACTGAAATATTGATCACTAGGCTTTCATTTATGGTTGAATCGAGTTGGGGCAGACTATTCAATTCTACGTTTTGTGGCTGTACTCCCCTGGCCGTGCTCATGTTGCAGTAAGAAGTCAAGCAAGTGTGCATATGGCAGCATTATTTCTAACACTAAGGGGGTTTAGGATGGCGTGGCTCACCGATGAAGATGACAGACGCAAATTAGTTAAGTATTTATAAAGCTCACTACTCACCCGTGGGGTCTCAAGGCACTGGGGGGAAGGGTGCTGGTCCTGCTCGAAACAGCCAGGTCTTGAGTAGCCTCCTGAAGGTAAGTAGGTACCTGGGTCTGCTGCAGGTGGCTGGGGTGGGGATTCCAGGTCTTTGCAGCGAGGTAGGAGAATGATCTGCCACCGGAGGTCGTTCTTCGGATGAGGGGGACGGTCACGAGTGCGAGGTCGGCTGAGCGGAGTTGGCAGTTTGGGGTGTAGAAAACGAGTCGTCTGTTGAGATATGCCGGTCCGGTGATGTGGAGTGCCTTGTGTGCGTGAGTGAGGAGCTTGAAGGTGATCCTTTTGTTGATGGGGAGCCAGTGCACGTTTCTTAGGTGAGGTGTGATGTGGCTGTGGTGAGGGATATCAAGGATCAGGTGTGCAGAGGCGTTCTGTATGCATTGTAGTCGTTTCAGGAGTTTGGCTAAGGCTCCTGCATAGAGGGTGTTTCCTTAGTCCAGTCTGCTGCTGACGAGGGCTTGGGTAAACGTTCTTCTTGTTTCAGTAGGGATCCATCTGTAGATCTTGTGGAGCATGCGGAGGGTGTTGAAACAGGAGGATGAGACGGCGTTGACTTGCTTGGTCATAGAGGGTGTGGAGTCGAGGGTGAATCCCAAGTTGCGTGCGTGGTTGGTGGTTATCAGTGCTGCTCCCAGAGAGGTCGGCCACCAGGAGTCGTCCCAGGCTGAGGAGGCGGGTGCATAGGGTGCGGTGGCAAACTGTTTAAAAGGTGGCTGAAAGGTCCAGGAGGATGAAGGCCGTGATCTCACCGCTGTCCAGAAGGGCCCTGATGTCGTCGGTGGCGGTGATGAGGGTGGTTTCCGTAGTGTGGTTGCTGCGGAACCCGGACTGGCATGGGTCAAGGATGTTGTTCTCCTCAAGGTGGCAGGTCAGTTGTCCGTTGAAGATCTTCTCGATGACCTTTGCTGGGAACGGGAGCAGGGAGATGGGCCGGAAGTTCTTGAGGATCCACCTTGGGTTTCTTGAGTAGGGGGTTGATCTTGGCGTGTTTCCAGCTCTCTGGGAAGATTGCGGTCTCGAAGGAGGTGACCCTGCGGAGATGGGGTGCGATTGTAGCGCTGGCTTTGTTGAAGATGTGGTGTGGGCAAGGGTCTGACGGGAGCCGGAGTGGATGGTGCTCATAATTTTGATGGTGTCGTTGTCGTTAACGTTGGTCCAGGCGCGCAGGGGGTTGATGTGGATGTTTTCTGGAGGGTCTGGGGTGCCGGTGGCTGTCAGCGTGATCTCGATGTTGAAGCTGTCCTGGATGTCTGCGATCTTGCGGTGGAAGAAGGTGGCTAGGAAGTTGCACAGGTCTTGCATTGGTGGGATGTCGTTGTAGTTGGAGCTTGGGTTGGAGAGTTCTTTCACGATGTTGAAGAGCTCTTTGCTGTTGTGTGCGTTGTTGTCGAGACGGTCTTTGAAGGAGGCTCTGTTTGCGGATCGGATGAGGGGATGGTGATGGTGTCTGCGGATGGCGTTCTTGTGGGCTGCGTAGCTATCCGGTGTTTGTTCACGGTGCTATTCCTTCTCCAGTTTACGGCAGTGTCACTTGGAGGCCTGGAGGTCCATAGTGAACCAGCTGGCCCTCCTGTCCGTGCATCTGTTGGATGGTTTCATGATCGGGGCGAGAACGTTGGCGCAGTCGTCGATCTATCGCCTGAGGTTGTGGGCAGCGGTGTTGGTGTGGTCGGTGGGCGGGCTTTGGTCGAGGGTGGAGTTGAGCTGGTCTTCGGTGACTTTGCTCCAGCTGCGTGGGGGTTCTGTTGAGTGCGGTGGTGTGTGGTGAGTTTCTGGAAGGTGAAGTGGACGCAGCGATGGTCAGTCCAGTGGAGTTCGGTGGTGTGGCTGAAGGTGACGTGGGAGCTTGCTGAGAAGATAGGGTCAAATGTGTGGCCAGCGGAGTGGTTTGGTGTTGCGAAGAGCCGTCTGAGTCCGAGGTTGGCGAGGTTGTCAATCAGGGCGGTGGAGTTGCTATCATTATTGTTCTCGAGGTGGAAGTTCAGGTCTCCGATGAGCATGTAGTCTGTGGAGATGAGGGCATGCGTGCTGATGAAGTAGGTGATGGCGTCGCTGAACTGTGGCAGGGGTCCGGGGGGTCTGCAGATGAGCGTCCTTCTGAGGGTGGTGTTGGGGTCAGTGTGGATCTGGAAATGCAGATATTCGGCGTTGCTGATGGTGCCGTCCGTGCTGGTCGAGACCCTGAGGGTGTTCCTGTGGATGATGTTGATTCCTCCTCCCGCTCCGTTGGTGCGGTCCCTGCGGGTGATCTTGTAGCCGTCCAGGGTGGCTATGGCGATGTTCGGCCCCGAGTAGGCGTTCATCTAGGTCTCGGTCAGGAAGGCGACTTCTGGGGCGGATGTGTTGAGCAGGTCTCAGAGTTTGACGGCATGTTTGTGTGCGGAGTGGGTGCTGATTAGTAGGCATCTGAGGTGGTTGCGTCCTGTCTTGGTGGGCGGGTTGGGGGCTTGGAGGTTGGTGAATATGCATCTCTGGCAGCAGAAGGGTCCCTGGGTGAGCATCGGAGGGGCCTGGAAGCAGGTGTGGGATCGTCTGGTGTTGAGAGCGTGGAGGGTGACGGCGGTGTAGTGGTGGCGTTCGGTGAGGCGTTCGCGTGGACCAGGGGGTCTGGCACTGGTCGCGGATGGGCGCAGACGGGCTTGCCTTAGGGGCGCCTTCGGCCGCCATATGAGGGGAGGTGGGAGGGAGGAGCAGCTGGGAGGTGGGGTGGTGTGACAAATGGGCGAGCAGGGGGGCGGGCCGCAGGGAACAGAGCGGACGCAGCGGCAAGAAACGGGTGAAGGCAGGGGCAAGAAAAAATAGAAGGCAAAGAAGGGGGCACAGGGGTAACAAAGGAAATGAAGGAGACGGAAAATATACAGGCAGCAAACCAAAATTAACACAGGCAGTAACAGAGCAATTACAGCAAAACCGGCCTACTGAGGCAGAGGGGCCTCGAACCTGCGGCAGCAGCGGTCTCGGGCAGCAGGGACACACCGTTCCACTGGTGGAGCTGTGCGGCGCGGGGGAGCGACCTGCCTGAAGACAAGGTCAAGAATCGCCCACAATCGCCGCAATCCGTGCTGCTGAAGCCTGCTTGTGTTGCCGGTCCTAGCATTCTTGTTTTTGGTGCAGGGAGGACCTGGCTTGGCGGTTTGGGCTGAACTGTTCCCATGAGGCACAGGGTCAAGGCTGATTTGCATATGGACAGGTCTAAACTGGGGTGGCATGGTGAGCAAAAGAATGATGAATTTAACCCAGATCTCTTGACTAGGGGTGAATGTTTTGATTTGTTCTGAATTCCGTTAATCAATTGTGTGGTTTTTGCTTTCGTGCCATAGGTGCGCTGGGATGCCCAGACGTGGGTCCCGTGCTCACTGTGCCACTGAATTCAAACTATCATGGCTGATGAAGGGTGAGACCCCAAAATTGTTCCTAGGATGCTTGTTTCCGGTCCAGGGAGGACCTGGCTTGGCATTTTTGGATGGACTGGTCCCATGAGGCACAGGGTCAAGGCTCATTTGCATATGGCCCGGTCTAAACTGGGGTGGCATGGTGAGCAAAAGAATGATGAATTTAACCCTGATCTCTTGACTGGGGGTGAATGTTTTGATTTGTTCTGCATTCCGTCCATCAATTGGGTTCTGTTGCGGAGCAGGGCACAGAGACACTGTGGTGCCTCCTGATGCTTAACCAAGGCAGCGGAGTCCCAGTTTTGGGTGCAACGGGAAGCATTGTCTCTCAGACAATGCAGCTGTCATGACCCAAGGGCACATGAGCATCGGCCCCAATGCCAGACCTGCCTGTTGATATGTACGCTGTTGACTGTGCCACCTTTGGAATGCAGATAAGGCACTAGCATGGGCGGGGGACGACAGCACCTGTCTGCCAAAAGCTTGGTGTACCGGCCTGTTGAGACCTGGCGGCAATCAGTGACCCCAGCCTTGGCTTGACACCTGGCTGCCACCCTGTGTGAGCAGGCTAAAGTATGTGGACAGCCCCTGCAGGCGGGGGCAGAGTACCACATTGCCTGTTTGGCTCCTCCTGAGACCAACTGAGGCCTGATGGCCTGCTTCAGCCCAGATGCCTGGGCTCTATCCTGGGAGCTAAGGAGACTGAAGGGGTGTAGGCGAGGAGCCACAGCAAGCAACCCTAATCCCCTGCAGGCAGGTGTATTGCAGAGCAGCCCCCGGCTTCGGAGCGGGAGGTGACATGGCTGGGTTGCCCTAGTGGGGACCCTGCAGTCTTTCTATACCACCTGGGACATCCACATTGTCGTCCACAGAGGGTACCATTTTGCCGGTGGGGACCCCTCACAACCACAGCATAGTGGGAGCTCTTACTGGCATGGCACTGCTCAGTAAAGAGAACCATGCCCATCTACTTGCCTGCTCCATTTCTCTTCACCCCTTCACCAGGATATGGCAAGGAGGGATCGTTTTTTGCTTAGCATGGGAGACCAGACTGTTTGTGCACCCTTTGTGGCCTGACCGGTGGGTGAGCAAGGGGTGAGGTGGGTCCAGACACAGCTGAGATCGGGCAGCACTGCACTGCAGGGTCTTCGCCCTTTCTCCTATGCGCCACAACATACTGTACACCTACTCAAAGAGGCATAATCGTTGCTGTTGATGGTGTCTGAGGTGCGTGGTTGGCAAGGGTCACCCAGGGACATTAAAGACTCTGCAGAGACTACGTGTGCCACCCTGGCACCTGGCTCTCCGGGGTGTCCGGGGATCTGGCGGTTCTTGAGGGGAGGTGATAGCTGACGTGAAAGGTCTCCTTAGACAGAGCCCCCTAGCGTGGGACTTGCCACCTAGCTTCCATGGAAGGCTTGGGTCCAGATGCCTCATGGGGAGATGAGGAGTTGGGGGGCCCAGAACCCTTGGGGAGCCAGTGCATGGAAACCATGGGCTGCCTTGGAATGGCACCCAGTCAGGAAGACTCCTTAAATTTCCCCACGGAGGGTAAATTAGACAGGATACTGGAAGCGATTGCAGACTCAAGACAGGAGTTTTGCGGCCAGATTGATGCAGATTGATGCATTGATGCAGTTGCGCTGGAAGTGGGGCTACTTAGGGAAGACCTAAAGAAGCTGAAGACCCGAGACAACGACACGGAGAATGCTATGCCAGATTGGCAACCTGGCCTAAGGGACTTAGAAAGCAAAGATTGATGTCTTACTGTTAAAGTCCAGGAACTTGAAGGCAGGGCGGAGGACTCCGAGGGGCGGTCCCGTCACAAAAACCTCTGCATTGTGGGATTCCCAGAAGCTAAAGGGTGAGACCCAATACAACTCTTCAAGGGCTGGTGCTGAAGACAGTGGCACCTGTGAAATTGTCACCTTACTTTGTAATTAAGAGTGTCCATTTCTCTAACTGCTGCATGACAGTGTGCTACTGTCAGGCAGTAGTGGGGAACCTGTATGCAGAGGTGGCATGGGGGTGTTGCGCCTGAGGGTGTGGTTCTTTCCTGAACAACATGTAATGCAGAACATTGACTCTCCATGGCCCCGGTATCTGTGTGATCTTGGGCTCGCAAGTTTCACCCAATGACCTTGAAGGGGGTGGGGGGGGGGCAGGCGGGGCACCCAAGCCCCTCTCCCTAGGAGTGTGAGCTCTGTCGCATACAGTTACAGTGCACATCACCAGGCGCCTCCCACAACCCCCCTGGACTCTTGTATCTGTCTGGGCCTAGCTCTGTGTGCGATAACCGGGTCCTAGTCCTGTACGTCACACCTGATGACCACCCTTACTGTGCCCTCTGACCCCACCTGTGTGTGACAGTGGACCATGCTATCTACGTAATAATGGGCTACCCCCCGTGTAAGAGTTATTCTTACCCGCGTTCTCTGACCTCAGCCCCCTAGTATAAGGTGCCAGTAATTCCTGCGTTCTCTGGGCCTGGTCCCCTTGGAATAGATGACAGCTGCCCCCGTCATCTGAACCCAGCACCCTTCTAATTAGACCCCCCCCCCCGATGTTACCCCCTTAGATTTGAGAGCTAGTCCTTCGTGCACATCCGACGCTATGTCCTTAAGATTTGGGTCCGGGAATGCTACCTGCGCCCTCTGGCCTCAGCTCCCTTATAATTGTGGCCAGTCTCCTGTGCCCTCTGACCCCGTCTGACTCTTTCCAGGACTGGGCTTCTGTGTGACAACCTAAACCATTCTGGGTTTTGTCATTGGACCTTTTTATGTATATATAACTCTTGATAGCCGTTATTGTAGTTTGAGTAGCACAGGACTAGAAACCGAGATTTTAGGGCAGGACAGGATTTTGTGTTGTGTCTTTGTGGATACATCTCTGAGTGAACATCAAAAAATTAACCTGTTTTTGTATAGTGCTTCATAAAGAGTATCTCCAGTTTCTAAGCACTTCAATAACAAGTATCATTATTAACCTAATGTTAGGACTCACTTTGCTGACTTCAAAAAGACGGAAGGCTGAACTGGCGTTGCTAGAATATGAACTGGCAACTTATTGAGCACTGCACATCATGGGCCCGATGTAGGTAAAAGTCATTTACCGATTTTAAAATACCGATTTTTACCGAATCGGTATTCTGAAATCGGTAAATGAGATGTAGGGATAAAAACTCGGTAAAATACCGAATCGGTAAAAATCGGTATCGTGTTTCGATACTTACCGATTCGGTATTTACCGAATCGGTAGATACCGAATCGGTAATGGCAATACAACCCCAGGGGCCAAAAGGGCCATAGGAATGCATTGAAAATACCAATTCGGTATTTACCGAATCGGCGAATACCGAGTCGGTAAATACGGAATCGGTAAATACGGAATCGGCAAGCAAGTAAAAGTGAAACCAATGAAAACAGCCAATGAGGTGGAACCACCCTCCCCCACTCTACCCGGGAGTGGCTACCCAGGCAGGTGCAACTCATTAGAACTTTCTGGAGAGGCAGCCAGAGCTGAGCAGTGAGAGGGAGCAGCAGAGAGAGTGGTAGCTGATTTTGCAGACTGTGGAAATGGCAAGCAGCTCAGAGAGCCAGAAGGCTGAGAGAAAGCGCAAAGTCAAGTTCAGCAGCATGGAGCTGCAAGTACTGGTGGAGGAGGTGGTGAGGGTCCACAGACAGCTCTTTGGGAGGCAGTCCCTCACAGTCCCAGAATCTGCCAAGAGGAAACTGTGGAGTGCCTTTAGTGAGAGGGTCAATGCTGTTAGTGTGACCCCCAGGAGCCTCGAGGACCTAAAGAAGAGATTCTATGATATCCGGAGCCTCACCAAGAGAAAATTGGCAGAGCTCCACAAGCAGGCAGGTGAGACCGGTGGAGGAAGGAACCCCGCGCCCCCCCTGACTGACCTGGAGGAACTGGTGGCCACAACCATCGAGACGGACAGTGTTGTGGGCGTAGGGGACATGGACAGCTCAGCCAGAGCTACAGCAAAAGGTAAGAAGCATGCGCAGCATGACACACCCAACCAGACACCTCCCCTTTAGCCTCAGTGTACAGCCAAACCCCAGTCCAGTACTGCTAGCACCATACATGAGCAATGCATTATGGGAAATGTAGTCAGCTAATGTAGGACCATTTGTCTGTGCACATTAATCAGCAAGGCACTTTAAAATAAATTCAGAGTAATGAAAGTGATATGTGCAATGCTTTAGTTGTAGTGACTGTAAGACATTTGCACTCAGTTCACAAACGCTTCTTTATACCTAGGGGCAACATCAGGCAGTGGAGCATCAGCTGCACCAGCGACCGCTCCAGCGACGGCGGAGAGTGTGGTGGCAGGGCCAAGAACCATGGATGCCTCACAGGAGGAGGAAGACAGCAGTGCCATGGTCCATGAGGACGACCCTGTACATGCCCTCTTATTTCCCCACTCCCCCCAACTATCACAATCCCCCCCATTGCAGTTCTCACCTGAGAACTCCCCCTCACGGTCCCAGCCAGCACCTGCGACATCACCAGCAAGGAGGAGTATTGTGGCCCCAATGACAATCATGGCGGGAGCTGAGGGTCAGGCACCAGCACCCACACCAGCGACACCTGTAGCACAGCAGTCCACCCAGCAGGCCAGCACCAATCGCCGCCGCCCACGCACTTCCAGCAGTGCAGGGCCATCAGGAGAGGGCACAGTGTTCTATGGCCTTGAAGGGAGCATGGTGCGTATCCAGCGCATGCAAGCAAAATCCATTCTGGCATGCCACCGCCAATTGCGTGCACACAACCTGCAAATGGGAGAAATGGGTAAGAGCATTGGTGAGCTGGTGGCAAGCAACAAGGAGGTGGCTCAAACAAACAGGGACATTGCTACAGGAATGGCACGCATGACCACCACCATCACACAGCTTTGTGCCAAGATGGAAACTACTGAGCACACAAGGCGCAGGGATGCCCGTGTCCAAAACAGGGCAATTAACCGGCTTGCCACCGCGACGTCCCAGCTATACCGCCGAGGGGTAAATATGCAAGAGAGCCTGACACAAAACACTGCGGAGGTGACCAGGGGCATGGCCAGGATCACCAGTGCCATGGAGGCCCTGATCATATCTAATACAGTGGTCAATCCTGCCCTGGACGTGGCCGAGGCTGGGGACAGCAGCTGCCGCAGCAGCCCGGCTAGCGCTGTGTCAGAGCCGCGCAGGAGCACCAGGCGCTCCGCAGAGGCAGCAGGCCATGCTGAAGGGGGTGAGCAGCATCCCAGTGGCTCTGTGAAGCGCAGCAGGAAATGACTCTGCCAGTGTGGGTGAGGCAACCCGGGGCATTTCCAGTCCCCACCTTTCATTTCATAATTTCATTTGTTGCACATCAGTGCTTGAACGTTGTGCCAACATTACAATATTTTTTTTTCACATCCATAACATGTCTGTTCATCTGTACTCACTCAGAAATAGTTTTCAGTTATCTCTTCATGTCTGTATCTGCCATCACTTGGTGTAGACACCCCAGCAGGTTGTGTTTGTGGCACAGCAATGTCGTCGTCATGGTCCTCGTAGTCTGACAACTCCACCTCAGTGCCCTTCTTCACCGCAAGGTTGTGCAACATTGCACAGACAGCAATTATCTTACAGCAGGTGATGGGGGTATACTGCCTTGCACCTCCACTCTTGTGCAAGCATCTGAACCTGCTTTTCCAGATGCCAAAGGGCCGTTCTACTACATTCCTTATGCTTTTGTGGGCCCGGTTATACCTCCTTTGGCTGGGTGTATAGGGGTAGAGGTAGGCGGTGAGTATGAATGAGCGGAGGGCATATGCACTGTCGCCTATAATGAAAAGGGGTAGAATTACTCACATGCATACATGTACTTCACAGTGCTATTTATGTTATGGGAATCTGACGATGTGTCTCACCTAGGAGGTATCCTTCGCCAAATTCCCCTGCCATTAGCCGTGCATAGATGCTGCTGTTTTGAAATATGTAGGAGTTGTGGGTACTCCCAGGGAATTTTGCCACCAGGTCAGTGATGGCGCACTTTGCATTGCAAATCACCTGCACATTGATGGTGTGCGTAGACTTCCTATTGCGATATATGTATTCTGTGTCAGCAGGGGGGCAAATCAGAATGTGCGTGCCATCAATGCAGCCAATGATATGAGGGAATCGTGCCATCTGGTAAAAGTCTGCTTTTGTTTGTACCAGTTCCGCATGTGTTGCAGGGAAAGAAATGTATTGTTCCATGTTCTGTATCATGGCGTCAAGGAATTTGTGGAAAAACCTTGACAGGCTGCTCTGGGTCACCCCTCCTACAGCAGCAACTACACTTTGATAGCTGCCAGACGCAAGCAGATGTAGGCTGCATAGCACCTGCACTTGCGGTGGGATGGCGTGTGCCCTTGGGGTGGTGTGCTCCAACAGTGGTTGTAGGTCCCTGATGAGCTCCAAAATGGTGTCTGAGTCCAGCCTGTACCTCTGTAGGATCTCTGCCTCTGTGAGCATAAACAGGGTGATCCTCTGTCTGTAGACCTGCTCCTCTCTCTGCCATTCCCTCTCTCCTTCCTGCTGTAGCCGTAGCCGTCTTGCAATGACATAAAATGCCGCCATCCTGCAAGTTGCATTGCATTTTGGGTCTAATTTTATAGGTTGCAGTTGGTTACCACCTGATTCCAATCCATGGTAAATACCGATTTTTAAATACCGATTTTGAGCCTAAATCGGTATTTCTGTGCTTCCCTACATCTCTATCAGAGTTTTTGCCTCATCTTATTGTCCGAATCGGTGAATGGTCCGATTCGGTATATTTACCGAATCGGTAACTCTGCCGAATCGGTAAATGGTCCGATTCGGTATATTTACCGATTCGGTATGTTAGCGATTCGGTAATTTACCGATGCAGTGTTTTTTCCGATTCGGTATTTTAACGATTCGGTTTCTTTACCGATTCGGTGAAATTACCGAATCGCCCGGATTTCGGGCTCCTACATCCCGATGGCTCGATACCGCTCGGTAACGGCCGAAAATCGGTATTTTCGGCTGTTACCGATCGGTATTGGGCCACCTACATCGGGCCCCATATGTTTACCCTATGAAGCCATCTTGCTGCAAACAAGGCTTTCCCTGTGTCAGGACTATATGTTTGCATCTAGAGAAACTGCAAGAACACTTAAATCTGCCACAAACCCGCTCTGGGTATCAAGTGCAATCACGCGTGATCTCACAGGACATCTGCACCACAAAGACAGCCACCTGAAATCTCACAACCCGAGAACCACAAAAGGTGTTGTCTCAGACCCACAGCATCGTTTACTTAAAGAACGGTCCCACATTTGCCACAATGTCACTCAAAGGCCAGAAGCAGCCATCTCACATTATCCCTCCATCAAGAGTGGTTACTTACCTGTGGACAGCAGCCCCCCTTCACCACAAAAGCAGTTACTGTGGTTGTGGATCACATGAAAAGCCATGTCAGACCCCACAGCCCTGCTAGGACACCAAGAACACTCTTCTCAAACCTTGCAAAGCCCATAGACTACAACAGCATTCACCCAAAGCTCACAGTATCCCGTCAGACCACAAGAGGGGTTGCGTGATACGCACTGCCTCCTTCAACCAGTGTGTGCGATTCAAAGACCGCTGTTAACCAATTATCACTTTGTCAATGTATGTTGGTTTTTGTAAAACTTTATTGTTTGGGACTAACAGTTAACTTAACCCCTTTCCATGGCACCCCACTGAGAACAAATGCTCTTTTCATCCAGTTATAGCAGTTGTGTAAGGCTAATGAGAAGAGTTAATATAACACCCAGAATAATGTGCTGCATGGCTAAATACTTTAAAGTGTCCTAAAGGCGAGACCGTTGTATTGCAAATGCTTGTTGTCTATAGTTTTGCAGTGCAGAAATGAGTATGCCATGCCTCGCCTTACCTTTTCTTTCTTTCTTTACTTTGGTTTGCTTTTGTAACCTTCAACTGGGGGGTTTACTGGTACATGACCTCACCCAACGAACCCCCCATCTTTGCATCAGTAGCGACGTAGGTGTATGTGAGAGTGATTTAGAGTGCCCTCATTATGGGTCTTTTGGTTAATTTTTTGGGTGGTCTCCTGTTTGAGGTTTGCCCTGGGTTGCAGGGTTTTCATCTAGTATGCATTACACAGATTATACAGTGGTAGGGGGTCTACTAGATTTGTTTGCTTCTTCTTGCAAAACACATGTTGACGAGGTTCACACAATTCTGCACGCCTCCATATTCTTCTGTGCTGACGTGTCTTCCCCCCCCCCCCCCCCACCCCCCCACTCTGATTCTCATCACACGGCGATTGACTATGGCTAAAGAGGGTATACTAACATGAAATGTGAGGGGGATGGGGACAACGCGGAAGCCACGCAGTGCAACAATACCTACAGCAGCTAGGAGCGCTCCTCCAAGACACCCATATTGCTAAAGGGGAGGCGTGCCGCTTACAGAAGCACTGCTGAGGGCAATGTTTTAGCACTACTTTATTCTCGATTTGTGAGGGGAGAACTCATTTGGGTCCACCCGAAGGTTCCATTTCAACTTACAACCGAGGAGATAGACTGTGAGGGGCGCTACGTATTGGTGTAGAGCCAATGAGATGGCAAACAACTGTTGCTGGGAAGTATCTATGCACCAAACACAGCGCAGTGACCATTTCGGGCATGCATATACCTATTTCTTACCCACTGGCCTCACATACCCTGAATGCTCGGTTAGATTTAATTGCATCCTGAATCCGCAGTTGGACTGGTCACATCCTCTACTACCCACCTCATTGGTGGTAGCAGCCACCACTTCCCTTATTCAGTGGCTTGCTCATTGGTCCCTTCATGACAGTTGGCGAGTTCTACACACCGGGGCTTGGAGTACTCCTATTATTCAGTCCCCCATGAAGTACATGTGCGGTTAGACCATTATTTGCCACTCCAGTCTCCAAACACAGCTCACCGGTGCTGAATACATCTGGAAAACATTCTCTTACCATAACCCACTACAGATACATCTTTGATGGGGGACGCAGAGACCCCCAGTTCCCACATGGCGGCTTCAGGCAACTACGTTAGAAAATCTGGTCTTCAGGCAGGAGACAAGAGAGGTCCTAACACATTATTTCGAGGATAATTGGGTTCGCCCACTTCCAGGCAAATCAAATAGGAGGCACTCAAAAGTGGTAATTAGGGGCCATATGCATTCGGGCGGTGGAAGGAGCTAGAGCGGATTCCCATAGAAACCTTGTAGAGACTGAGGTCACTGGGGTCAGTTGAAGTAGTGGCTAGCTTAAACCCTGCAGAGCAGTGCACCCTAACTGCGGTCCTCAAGCATCATACATGCCTGATAGAACAGTTGTGCTGCCTGGACTTGAAGCCCTATCAGGCTAAAATGAATGCAGAGGGAAACACATCGGGCCGATTGCTGGCGTGGCTGCTCTGCAGTGCGACACCCACAGTCCCCATCACTATGATTAGAGCATCTCTGACTCATGCACTCACTACTCAAGCTGAACTCCACTCAGCATTCGTAACGCCCTATAAAGAACTGTATGGCCCTCCCCCCATTAATCGACAATGTACATATAGAAGAGTCCCTACATGACATTGGGTTACCGACCCTAAACCTCCTGGATAGAGAGTCCCTGAATCCTCCTCTTACGCTTCAGGAAATCCGTAGTGCATTTGGAGGCTCCGCCCCGCAGAAGGACCCCGGGCCTTGACAAATTGCCGGTTGAGTTCTACAAAGTCTATGAGTCACTTTTAGCCCCAAAATTATTGGAGCTATACCAGGCTGCGCTCACGGAGGGCTGCCTTCCGCAGTCACTTTGCGAATCATTACTGGTGTCCATACCCAAGCCCGACAGGGACCCAATGTAAGTTACTTCTTACCATCAATTATCCATGCTGGGAACGGACTATAAAATACTCAGTCAGGCCATAGCGGTCTGCCTCTTGGAACACATGGTGCATCTGGTGCACTCAGACCAAAATGGTTTACTTTTTGGAAGATCTACCACCCACAATGTTCAACGCCTGCATAGAGTAATGAAGCTGGCCCCACCCTCTTGGCCGTACGCGGCCTGCCTAGTCTTATATTTAGAGAAGGCGTTTGATGTGGTGGACTGGGCTACCGTTTCGCTGTCCAAGGTGTGGTGAGTATCACTGGCTGACTTCAGATTCTCATCCGGCTCTTTTACACTGAACCCACGGCCCAGGTGAAAATTGGTCAGCTTAGGTCACCCCCGTTAACAGTGAGTAGATCCACCTGCAGATGATGCCCCCTCTCGACACTTTTATTCGCTGTCATGATGGAGCCAATAGCCCAACAGCTATGACAACGTGGCGAGGAATGGGGATTTCCTTTGAATGAGGGTGTGCATACAGTCTCACTGTTAGACCTGGCATCATTGGCGTGGGTCTCCCTCCCTCTGTTCGCTTCCTATCTTTTATGATTGGCTGGATTTAGATGCTCTGGGCGCTGTGCCACTACTAATCAGTGCCACAACACGAATACTTCCTGTGTAAAGATGGCTGTATGAATTGGGATAACCATATTGCCTAGGTCTGTGTAGCATGTTCTAAAAGCGAGTTACCCTCCATTTCAATGTTTACTATTGTTAAGTTATCCGATCCCATAGGCCACAATGGGCAGGCTGAGGATTACCTTCCCTAATCCTATCTGACCCCAGGAACTTGATAGGAAATTCGAATTTGATATGTTTAAGCTCAGGACATTGAGCTACACCTTTTAGTAAGGACCCTTTATATATTCCATGTTTGAAAATGCCTCTTCTGGAAATACGGTATTTTCTTGCTGAAGCTTCCCTGTAGGTTTTGCTAGTATGTGTATTGGCTGTCTGGTTTTGAAGCAGCAGGGCCAGCTGGGTCAGACCTGGCAGGGGAGAGAGATCGTCATTCAGCGCATGAGGAGGGGTGACTCTTTGATCTGAGCATGGCCATGCCTGGCAAGGTGAATGATGGCTCTACCTCCCACTGGGCGTCTGATAGCAGACCCCCTCATTCTGAAAGGGCAGGATGTCGCCTCGTAAACCAAGTGCTCCCCGATCCCACCGAACTGGTTCTGGCTGGTTTGAGTGATTTGTGACTTTAGAGAACAATGAATTTTTAGGTATAAAATGCTGCACTGGAACCTTGTTCAAGTGTGTTCCTTCTGGATGTCAAGACGAAACTCTGTCCGAGTGAACAGAGGAAAGGACTTTGAAACTTTCACCAAGCTTGCCGCGGAAACTACCAGAGGGCCTGAATCGAAAGCACCCGCTGCTGAAGTCTCAGGGACATTAGATTTCACTATATCAGCCATTGGACTCCCTGTGTGAGTAATTCTACTTGCAGGTGAGTCCTCTGTCGAGTAATCCAGAGCCTCTAGTTCTACTGTGAGGAGCGTGGACTGGTAACCCTTGTTAACTCTGTTTTTGGGCCTGCTGCAGCTTAGAGAGAGAGCTGCCGCCGCTGAGAGCCCGTCTTGAATTGAACCATTGGAACCTTCACTGAATCTGTGTGGGCCGCTGTAGCTAAGAGAGAGTTGTCGCCGCTGAAGGCCCGCCTTGATGTGAACCTTCAGAACCTTCGCTGAATCTGTGTGGGCCGCTGCAGCTAAGAGAGAGTTGCTGCCACTGAGAGCCCGCCTTGATTTGAACCTTCAGAACCTTCGCTGAATCTGTGTGGGCCGCTGTAGCTAAGAGAGAGTTGTCGCCGCTGAAGGCCCGCCTTGATGTGAACCTTCAGAACCTTCGCTGAATCTGTGTGGGCTGCTGCAGCTAAGAGAGAATTGCCGCCGCTGAGAGCCCGCCTTGAATTGAACCTTCGGAACCTTCACTGAATCTGTGTGGATCGCTGCAGCTAAGAGAGAGTTGCTGCCACTGAGAGCCCGCCTGGATTTGAAGCTTCGTAATCTTTGCTGAATCTGTGTGGGGCGCTGCAGCTAAGAGAGAGCTGTAGTGGCTGAGTGCCCACCATTGTGCCAACCTGGTAAAGACCATCCTTTGTCCTGTGGGCCGCCGCAGCTAAGAGAGAGCTGCTGCCGCTGAGTGGCTGCACCTTTGCCAGCTTTGCAGCAACGTGATTTGTCCAGTGGGCCGCCGCAGCTAAGAGAGAGCTAATGCCGCTGAGTGGCCACACCTTTGCCAAACTTTGCATCATATTGAATCCGCCACAGCTAAGAGAGAGCTGCTGCCACTGTAAGCCCATCACGGAGCTGCACGACGAGAGTCATCACCATCACCCACCCAGGCCGCTGCAGTTGCGTGCTGCTGCCGCTGTCCCCTAGTGCCCGAATCATTGTGGGTGCACGCTGCGAACCACTGCAGCCAAGACTTGTGTTCTCTGTGAGTCCGCCTGTCACCGCCTCCGCTTCTTCGAGAAGCTATGTGCTGAGTCCCCTCCCAACGGCAGGTATCTGGTGCGCAACGGGTCGCGTAGGCCCCAGCCTTGAATTCAGTCAGTGCCACGTTCTAGTGAATACGTTATTGCATTACTTTAGTCCCTACTGATTTACATGCGTGGTAGCTTGTTAAAACGCTTTGAGAGTCTTGAGTTAAACTTTAGATAAAGATACTATTTTTCTATACCTACTTGAGTTGTGGCCTTTTGTGGTGTTGTTACTGCCTTATTGTGCATGGTCATAAATGCTTCACACACTGCTTCTGAGATAGGCCTAACTGCTCGTGCTATATTACCACTGGGTTGAGCAGGGGTTATCAAAGGGGTAGCCCACTTGCCCTGACTTAGGAAGAAGGGTCCCTATTTGGGCATTGGCACCAGCCATTGCCAACTAGAGACCCCCATTTCTAACACTCACTATATGCGGATGACTTGCTCATCTACATCTAATATATCTGGGAAAGGATCACTGGGATTGCCTTGAGGCTATGGGTAAAGTGGACCAAGTTGCATGCGATCCCGTTGTGGGTGGGCTGTCCTCTACAACAGCTAATGGTAGACACCCACTTATAACAAGCATTTGCAATGCAATAGGTCTCGCATTAGGAAAGTTTGAGCTATTGGTATTGTAAATGTCACATTTTTTATTTATGTGTTGGTTTTGAAAATAGCGAAATTAATAGCTTTGTCATTTACAATGCCAATAGTTTTAACTTTCGCAAATGTGACACCTATAGCATTTGTAATTCAATATGTGTTGTATTTACGTGACTTAGATGCATTAATATTACAAATAACAATGGCATTTAATTTTTTTTAAATAATTAATACTTAAATAAAAGTTATTGTAATTTATAATAGCAATAGCTTAAACTTTTGTAAATAACTTTTGTGAAGATTATGTTCAGTGTCTTTTATTGTGACGAAAATCCAAGAAAAGAAGCTTGAAACAGTGAGAGAACATATTTGAACCAGTTTTTGTTGATTGGTTGCACAGATTGATGCTGTGGTGGCGCTGAGTGATGACGTGGTGGCGACGAGTGATGATGTGGCGTTCAGTGATGCTCTGGTAGCGCATAGTGATGTTGTGGTGCCCCTGAATGATGCTGTGGTGATGCGATAGATAGAGTGAGCACGATAGATAGATAGAGTGAGGGCGATAGATAGAGGTAGGGCGGTAGATAGAGGCAGGGAGATATGAAATTAATTTAAGCGGTGGAAATGTGAATCTGTTAGTTGGATTGAAAAGGACAGGGGAGGGATAGAAGGTCTTGAAAGGGTTATTTTTTTATCACAGCAGTAAAAGATGGTTTGAGATGAGTATTAGGGATGTGGGGGGGTGGTGTACCATGTTAGGCTAAGTCACTGTACACTGTCAGAGAGCCTAGACACACCATCATAGAGAAAAGCATTCAGAAATGAACTAAATTTGCTTTTAAAGAGGAGTTTCACTGCAAAACCTATATATAAAAAAAGACACGCTTGAGAGTCAATCAATACAGGGCCATCTCTGCACTGCCCCCACCCTCACCCCCTGACAGCCGAACAAGATAGCCATCAGGAGCGAGATCAGAGAGGATAACGCCTCTAACATGAAAGGAATGTCTAGAGTGCGTGGCGTAATTCAGAACAGGGCCCCGGGGAGGGAGGAGATATAGGAATAACATCTTTCCTCGGTTATCAAAGTGTGTTTTGTTGAGTACTGGTGATGGAGCGGTAATTTCTTCTGGTAATTTCTCAATGCAAAACCCTCATGCTACCTCTAATTTACCGCTCAAAAGGTGTTGGGCCCTTCACACCATGTATTACCTTCAGGAGACTTTAATAATCATGAACAGTCAAAAATGCTATTATTATTTTAAGCCAATAAAGAGAGTTGTTGAGTGTTTAAAGGGTTTTATTTTCTAGTCAAAAGTTAATTTTTCTCTGACCCTTTATTCATTAATAAAATATCAATCAGGTTACAGAATTTGGAAAACAGAAAAAATAGCATTAATACAGAACATATTACAGTCTGCATATAAGCATTTACATACAGGAATGTGGTGCAAAATGTCATTCAAGATTCTTAAAGAGTTTCTAAGAAAAAATAGTCCTGCAAGGCTAATCAAAAATCAAATAGTTTGCAAAAAAATCTCCCATAAAGAGAAATAAATGCAAAAGACAAATAAATCATTTCAGACCTAATTAATTAGTAAAGCATAACTGAAAGTTTAGCATCTAATTCTATTTAATCAGCTGTTCTTCTGCATCTGTCTGTGTCTAAAGAGCAAGCAGGGAGTGAGATAGCCCCTCCTTCACAAGACCTCAAAGGAATGCGCCTGCAGTGCCAAGGTATGACGTGGAAGCAAGAAACCTCCCCCTGAGTCTCCTCGGACGCACCTCCCCTTCAGCAATCTCCCGGGACGTTCTCGTACCTAACCCATAGGCTGTCTGGCCTAATCTGTTCCTTCTCTTCAAGAGCTCACACACCCCCTAATGAGCCTAGAAGCCAGCTGAGCTGAGAAAGCCAGCCCCTGTCAGTTTTTATACACAAAATTTTGGCAGACTACACAAAATGTTTCAACTTTCAGGAAAACCTGTACTGATTGGTCAGTTATGATGGCATGAGTTTTCATCACCCTGACGCATTCTAAAAACCTGACCATGCCAGTTTTTAACAAATGAAGCATACATAATAAATACATTTTATAAGTTTGCAACAATTGCTAGGGAAAATTTTCAATAGTCTTCCTTCCTTCCTGCCAAAGCGCAGTCAGATGGACACTTTTAACTAACACTGGTACATTTGGCAGAATCACAAGGATGTACAGTTCAAGGTGTTCTTGACTTCTTGGCATGAGGAAAGCTGCCACAGTCTGCGCATGCTCTCTTCTCTTTCAAAGCAAGCCATGCTGGTTTCACAGGCAGCCATTTAATGGTAGGCCCCAAAATAAAACAAACACAAGATAATATTAATTTCATGTAAATCAGCACATTATGTTTCCAAACTCCATACTAATACTCATTATAAATGTTTTCCTAGCCAAGCTACTAGTGTAAAGCAGCTTTTCTATTATTTATGACAAAATGCAAAATAAATGTGCAATGTGCAACAAAGAAAAAGAGGTGTTATTAACTGAAAATATTTATCCAAATATGCAACAAGTCAAAGTCTCTTTAGACAGAAATAGTGGATTTAGATTACATGGGATGCGCTGGGAAGAGAGAAACACATTCTATTAATCTTCAAAGCTAAAAAGGCCACTTTTCTCTACATTGCAAAAACACATGTTAATTCAGCAAAAGCATGTCAGACTGAATTGGCCTCACTTTCATATTTTTTTATGTGCCATGTTTTTAACTTGCACCAAAATGTGCGTGGCAATTTAAATGCAGTCTGTCTGAAGCACAAAAATAAAACAATGCCTGACTGCAGAGGAAATCTGCTCCATCAATCCACCCTTCTGATAATTCAAATCATAATAAAATGATTTATAATTAATCACACATTTCATTTTCAAAAGTGACTTTTTTTTTTATTTTTTTTTATTTTGCAAAAGCTGAGCATATAACAATTTTACATCTATTTCTAAGGCAAACACAAGTCTATCTGTAATCAGATCATATATAGCCAAGCTCAAATGTTTTAGTGCAGAGTTCTGTAAGTAGCTTCTTGAAACAGTTAGTCTTCTTTAAAATAAGTAACTAAAATAATAAAAAAGGAATTCAACAGGACAGTTTCAGCATTTCTTTTCTCTTTGTCACCAGCTTGCCATCAGAATGGCTCATTGGCATTCTGTACCTTTTTCAATGCAAATTAGACTACTTAGGTGCTGAGAAACTCTGACAGAGCACCATCAATCTCTTGCACTTTTTCAACCAATGCCTTTCACTCTTATCTTCACTTTGATCAGATTCAGATGATTCACCACTTCATCTCTCAGACCAAAGCCGTTGCACCATCCATTATGCAGATCTTGTGTAGCAGCTGCAATCTGGTGAGAAACTGCACACTGTACATCAACCTGACCTACACAGCCATGGCTAGTGTTCTCCTCAGTGTTTTCCACAAGTGCATTTGCATATGCATTTTCAAGCCACTTTGGTGTTGGTGAGACACCGTCTTTGGCAAAAGGTAACTCAGTGCTGCCATTGTGTTGCTTTATTATGCTTGACACTTCAGGCAGATAGCTGCAATCCATTCCTTGTCCAATCTGTTGTTCTGCACTCATTATCTTTGAGACCACATTATGATCTGATTTCAGAGAAACTTGCAATCTATACCTGGGCATCAGTCTTTGCAATAACACTTTTGCCACTATGCAGTTGTCACTTTTCTCAAAAATAGTTCTGATAAAACCCTGTTGTGCTGCTTCAAAAACATTTTCTTGAGCCTCTTTTAATTCACCTGTGAAGATTCCATAGAATGTACATGCTAACAAAACACAAATGTGTGCAACTGAATAAGCATTTCTCTCTCCCATGACAACAGTGACTCTCATTTGAGCAGATATACTACATGTTATGGTAAGGGCAATCAATTTCGAATTTTGGGCTGAGGTAACTACTGAAAGCCATGAAGCTTTGACAACATCATGTATAAGGAGCACAGCATGTGCTGCTTTTAATGTGTCACCTTTCAAACATGGGCCATCTACAAAGTGGACATTGTTGGGCTGACTCAGACACTCATCATTAAAGTCTGATTTTGGCTCTATGCATATTTTCATGATATTTAGACACTCATATTCGTTATCATCACAAACCAAATCATTTGCTGACATTTTTGTGAAGTTAGGGTCAAAGGTCATTGGGCAATACATCACAGACCTTTGAACACAGTCATCTTTTTGAATAGGCAATGAGAGAGTGCAGCCCTCCCTCTCACTGCAAATTGGTGTATTTTCTTTTAAATAAACTTTCATTCCTAGTGCTGGGGCGCAACATTCTTTCTCTTCCAACTCTAGGCAAGCTTTTGTGCAATTGTTGTCCAATGGAAGTGGATCATACACATCCTCATGTGTCAGCCTCAGTAAAGGCTTAGCCACTAGGGAAAGGTTTGGTAACCACTCTCTACAGCAGCTAACCATTCCCAAAAATGTCCTGACTTCTTTCTGAATTTGAGGTGGATTTTTCTTGGAAATCATTTCCACCCTTTCTGGTGACACCTTTCTATCTCCCTTTCCAATTTTGTGTCCCAGATATTCATCTGCTTTTTGACAGTACTCCTGACTATTCTCATGCAATGGCACTGTTACATGGACTTTGCAAAAATCAATAAAAGTAAGCCATTCTTCAGCACCTGGAATGTGAAAAAAGATATTGGCTGGATTCGGTACCACAGGACAACATGAAAACAATATGCTTTTAATCTCCTCCACTATTCTGTTCTTTCCATTTATTTTCTGTGAGCCTGTGATCAGAAAGTTACACAAACTCCCAATCAATTCCATCAAAAATCCTTTTATTTGTAAAATTTCTGCAACTGATGGTGTTCCTGAATACATGTCATTTTGTTCTAATTCTAATAAGACATGTTCTGCATATTTTATTAATCTGGCATCCTTCTCTGTGAACTCTCTAATTTCTGTTTTTTCCAAAGCAGAAGGTAATTTTTCAACTGTCTTTTCTGAAAATAATGCTACAGCTGTTTCTTGTTGGGCCATTTTAAAATGTACATCGTCATCAGGAATCTGAAAAATAACACTATCTGGTGTACAGTATTCTGTGCTGTTTAATTTGCAAAATAATTGTTTTTCTGCTAGGCCTGAATCACAGACAACAGTTTTGCAATCTTCCTCAAATGGGCCTAATTTTGGTGCAAATTTTTCTAAAACTGGGTTTGTAATTTCTTTGTTTAAAACTCCTGCATTTAAATCTGGACTTTCCACTGCCTTCACAATGGACTTGGTAAATTCAGAATTGTGAGTGTTAAAACTCTCATTTTCAAACACAGCAACCAGTTGGACTGGGTTCTGCTTTTGCCTCTGGAAATAATTCACATTTGCTCTGGACACCTTATTTAAATTAATTTGAGCTTTTTCCATATTTTGTGGGACCATCTTTGCTTGGAAAATTCCTGCCATAGGTACCTGTTTCTGAACTGACATTTGCATTTGCTTAGCTTGCATATTTTGCATCTGCATTTCTCCATGTTTTTGTGCATCATATTTAAATTTATTTTTCTTCTTCCAATGCTCAAATCTGCTATAAAGATGGCAAAAGGACACATTTTCCAGCAGTACAACATCCATACCTGAATTTTCACAAACCGAACCACCTTTACTTCCATCCTGTGTTCTTTTAATCTGTACCCAATCAACATCCTTTGCTGGCACTCCACCCTTCAGGAAAATAATCACTGCTATATTTTCCTCCATAACAACAGAAAATAATGGTGCATTCATGCAAACCCTTTTCACTGTCTCCTCACCTGGCCTTTGCAAAACTTTAGATTCAAACCACAATTTAGTCTGCATGGCAATGTAAAAGAACATTTCCAAATTAATACAAAACTCTTTTAAAATGTCATCAAATCCATCAACTTGTGGGTACCACAGCATATGTCTGTCTCTCAATTGAGGTAATGTGTTCAGAAATGCTGCAAGTTCACTTTTATTCTGTGTCATAGGAACATGCACTTCTCCCACCTTTTCTCTCAATGAGTAAGCAAAAGCTTCTCCCTCATTCTGCTTATTATTTTTGTCAACTAAATATCGTGGCTTCTTTTCCTCATCCAGTTTCCTAGCTAGGTCTGGTGGTTTCTTTTTCTTCTCATGTTTTCTTGCCCATTTGTCTCCTAATTTCTCAAACCCATTGCATTTAAAAATATATTTTATTTCTGTAATGTGCAGTTGCATTTCTGAAGAACACATTTTCTCATTTGCTTCATCATCCATATGTACCCTAAAACTTTTCTGAGATGGAAAACTTCCTGAAACATCAAATTCATAATTTTGAGCCAAATTTGTCAGGCCATTATGTGTAGTTAATGCACATGCAACTGTTTCCTTACTCAGGGAAATTAATTCTTTTTCCTGACACTTGTTCACATTTTCATTATTTAAACAGCATGGACTGTTATTTTCTTCATGTTCAAGTGCTGAGTTTAAAACACTAAACTGTTTCTCTTTTTCAGGGCCTGTGCTAATATGTTCTCCCATGTTTTCAATATTTTTAATCACTGCTGCTTCCTCTAAGCAGGCTTGAAAAATCACATTTTCAAATATATTTATTTTATTCTGAGCTGCAGATGTTGTAAATACCATTTTTCCCTCACCTCTCAGTGCTTGGGGTAATTTCTGTTCAATAATCTGTGAATTTTGAGTTTCTGAAATAAACTCTGCCATAATCACTCCTTCTGCAACTCTTTGAACCTTTTCAGTAGGGACCATATTAATTGGGACAGTCATCATTTTTCTATGCATTATCTGTGCATCTGCAGTTAGCAATTCTTGGACTGAATCAGGCACATTTGAAGCAGTAACACCTGGAGGTATCACTGTCAGTGCTGAATCAACCGGTAATGGGTCAATCTGAAATGTTTGCACAGTTTTCTCAATCTGTGTTTTTCTCTGTTCAACAGAAGCAGTAGCCACTGTAGTGCTTACTAGTACACTATTTTCAGTATTTTTAATGGGAACCACATAAAGTGGTGGACACTCAGTTAACAATGCATCCATTATTTCATCACCTGAATCATTATTTATTTGAAGCTCTTTATCATCATTAATTCTCTTCTCCTGCATTTGGTGCTTTACCTTTTTATCCTCACTTGCTTTCTCTCTTGCTGTCTTTTCCCACAAGCTTAAGGCCTCAAATTGTGCAGCTTTAGATGGTGTCTTTATTTCGCATAACACTTCCCTTAATTTGACAATAATTTGCAATTCAAAAGTACCATCTTTTGCAAACCTCAAAGCACCCTCTTTTTCAGTAATCTTGCACCATTGGTGAACCCACATACATGTATTTTGTCCCGAATTGGTAGACATAAAATGCACAGGTGTTCCTTCAGGAGCATCACCAATAAAAAACGAATTTCACTTTACCTCCTAACAGCTTCTTTAAGCCTTCAAACAATTTCATTTTTGCAATAGTTCAATGCAATTTCTTTTTTACAAAGCTGTCAGTCTCAATTTCAGTCAGTTTTACTCCTACTACTGACCCTCCACAAAATCTTACTGCAATATTTCTCTTAATCAATAAATCTGTTAGTAACAACATAAATACATTCGCTACTCTGTCTGTTGTGCTAAATAAAGGATAGATTTATATTCACTGCGAGTAACACATTCCGCTTACCCTTTACAAAGTAAGACCTTCCGTTTACTCTTCAAACACTACAGGTAAATCCCTTCCGCTTACCCTTCACACAAGCTCAGAAGAACCTGCTACTCCTTTGGACTTATCCTTCAGGATATATCTTAGGCCAAAGTTTCACCAGCGAACCCTTTTGCTGTCAATCAAGCTCAGAAGAACCTGCTACTCCTTCAGTGTGACCCTTTCTAGGTGATATCAGACTAAAGTTTCACCAGCGAACTCTTTGCTACAATCACTCACACAGAAAATAGTCCCTAATTTAACACTGCCAGCCCTACCTAGCTTCTCAGTGCTATTCCAACAGACAAGTAACCTCAGTGCAGTGTGGCTTCCATTTACCACCCCCTATTCCTTCCCGGGATTCCACAGGTGTGCATACCTGCGTGTTCAGACAACATGGAACACAACACTAACTTAACATGAAAAGTTAAAACATGTAATCAATAACCAAAAAAGTATGTCCTATGAAATTACCAATATATTTCAATAACACCATCAATTCAAAATGAGCAAAATGTCAACAACAGTAAAAATCCTTACTATTTTCAACACTTTAAAAAAAACATACATACATGCAAGCATATTAACAACATTTCACAACCCTATTCATACTCACACCACTTCTTGCATCACCTGCCAGTACTGCTTTGCCAGTCTTCAGGTTCCGAGCATTGGAGTCAGGAATCAGGACTTGGACATTTATCTAACTTGGGCAATTATTTTATTTCCCTCTTAAGGTCAATGATCCATTAGTTGAGTAGTTGATGGTGAAATCAATAATCATTAATCACCAAACTAATCAATAATAACCATCCTCTGATTACCAAAAACTGATGGAGCGGTAATTTCTTCTGGTAATTTCTCAATGCAAAACCCTCATGCTACCTCTAATTTACCGCTCAAAAGGTGTTGGGCCCTTCACACCATGTATTACCTTCAGGAGACTTTAATAATCATGAACAGTCAAAAATGCTATTATTATATTAAGCCAATAAAGAGAGTTGTTGAGTGTTTAAAGGGTTTTATTTTCTAGTCAAAAGTTAATTTTTCTCTGACCCTTTATTCATTAATAAAATATCAATCAGGTTACAGAATTTGGAAAACAGAAAAAATAGCATTAATACAGAACATATTACAGTCTGCATATAAGCATTTACATACAGGAATGTGGCGCAAAATGTCATTCAAGATTCTTAAAGAGTTTCTAAGAAAAAATAGTCTTGCAAGGCTAATCAAAAATCAAATAGTTTGCAAAAAATCTCCCATAAAGAGAAATAAATGCAAAAGACAAATAAATCATTTCAGACCTAATTAATTAGTAAAGCATAACTGAAAGTTTAGCATCTAATTCTATTTAATCAGCTGTTCTTCTGCATCTGTCTGTGTCTAAAGAGCAAGCAGGGAGTGAGATAGCCCCTCCTTCACAAGACCTCAAAGGAATGCGCCTGCAGTGCCAAGGTATGACGTGGAAGCAAGAAACCTCCCCCTGAGTCTCCTCGGACGCACCTCCCCTTCAGCAATCTCCCGGGACGTTCTCGTACCTAACCCATAGGCTGTCTGGCCTAATCTGTTCCTTCTCTTCAAGAGCTCACACACCCCCTAATGAGCCTAGAAGCCAGCTGAGCTGAGAAAGCCAGCCCCTGTCAGTTTTTATACACAAAATTTTGGCAGACTACACAAAATGTTTCAACTTTCAGGAAAACCTGTACTGATTGGTCAGTTATGATGGCATGAGTTTTCATCACCCTGACGCATTCTAAAAACCTGACCATGCCAGTTTTTAACAAATGAAGCATACATAATAAATACATTTTATAAGTTTGCAACAATTGCTAGGGAAAATTTTCAATAGTCTTCCTTCCTTCCTGCCAAAGCGCAGTCAGATGGACACTTTTAACTAACACTGGTACATTTGGCAGAATCACAAGGATGTACAGTTCAAGGTGTTCTTGACTTCTTGGCATGAGGAAAGCTGCCACAGTCTGCGCATGCTCTCTTCTCTTTCAAAGCAAGCCATGCTGGTTTCACAGGCAGCCATTTAATGGTAGGCCCCAAAATAAAACAAACACAAGATAATATTAATTTCATGTAAATCAGCACATTATGTTTCCAAACTCCATACTAATACTCATTATAAATGTTTTCCTAGCCAAGCTACTAGTGTAAAGCAGCTTTTCTATTATTTATGACAAAATGCAAAATAAATGTGCAATGTGTAACAAAGAAAAAGAGGTGTTATTAACTGAAAATATTTATCAAAATATGCAACAAGTCAAAGTCTCTTTAGACAGAAATAGTGGATTTAGATTACATGGGATGCGCTGGGAAGAGAGAAACACATTCTATTAATCTTCAAAGCTAAAAAGGCCACTTTTCTCTACATTGCAAAAACACATGTTAATTCAGCAAAAGCATGTCAGACTGAATTGGCCTCACTTTCATATTTTTTTATGTGCCATGTTTTTAACTTGCACCAAAATGTGCGTGGCAATTTAAATGCAGTCTGTCTGAAGCACAAAAATAAAACAATGCCTGACTGCAGAGGAAATCTGCTCCATCACTGGTACTGTGAGAAGACACCTTGATGCCACGCAGGATGTTTTAATACAGTACTGATAGTTCCTGTTAGACTTCTAGTCCTATAAAGAAGAGCCACGTGAATCAAGCAAGACAAGGTTTGTGTGGGAAGGATGGATGCAAAATACATCTATTTGTGGATGTAAGCCATGGCAAGGGGGGGCTTTGTCCTGCTACCGCGAATTAATGACTATAAAAAAACGAGAGTTTAAGCTACTGGCATTGTAAATGACAATGCCTTTTATTTATGTTTTAAAAAACAACATGTATAAATAAAAGGCATTGCCATTTACAATGCCAATGGCTCAAACTCTCACAACTGAGAGACCTATTGCTTTGAAAATGCTTGTTTTATCGTTGGTACGTCATTGGTAGGAGACATCAACAGAGGCCATGAAGAGGTTTAGAGAAATAAAATGAAGGAGCCTAAAACAGACCACCCTTGAGGCATGCCAGTTGCCCAAGTTAACAGCGGACTGGAGTGTTAACACAAATGTATTTTGGAAAGACATTGAGACGATGAGTACAGTAGTTAGCCGATTGCAGTAGGCAGTAGGTAGGGAGATTGGGTGCATGTGGGAAGGACGTTTCTGTACTGGGAGTAAATGTCAGACGCATCTCAGTCATGGAGATCCTGCCTGGACCATCTGCGGGGCACTGAGGAGAGGGTGCATATTTCAGTTTAAGACTTTCTCTTCCACATCCTCGTAACGGGTCTGCCTGGCCACAGTTTAGTTTTAGTTTTTTTAAATAATTGCAGAGTTACTTTAAACCATTGCAAGAAAAAGTTATACATGATATAAATACATAAATACGTGAAGTGCATAAAATTACTAATTCTAAACCCACCGGCTATATTGGCGGTTCAGTTTGGAGTCCGAGCATTAAACATGCAGTAATCAATATTCTCTCCGCGGAACTGGTGCAGAGGTGCTGGTACGACTGGGAGCGAGGAAGGTCAGGCGGAAGTGACAGCAGGCGGTGTGGGAGAGTGGGGTTTGCTTCCTATGTTCTCCCCCACTTTTTGCTGTGATTTTTTGGTTTTTCGAATTTAGTGTGGCTGTGGGCCTGCTAATCAGACCCACTGTCCAGCTGTTCTCTCTTTAAATTGATACCATGCACTTTAGGTACATACCAGATTGGGTATTGGGTCAACTTTGTGAGCCCCTGTATAGTGTACCATATGTGCACAGGGCATAGGTGCATCCAAGGCCTACTAGGGGCTGCAGCATGTATTATGCCACCCCTAGCTGGCTGTCCAAACTGACACCCCAGGCTGATCACTCAGCTTGGGTAAGGTGGTGTAATCACCCCTTACTTATATATATAGTATACCTATATCTACCTTATATATAGACACATATGCACCTATAAGTCACTCCTATGGTAGGCCTTGACAATCCTGGAGGCAGAGTGCTTGATTTTATGTGAGAGGGTGCCCTAGCATGAGCTGAGCCCCTCTGCACCTATCGGAACCATCTCCTTATAGCTGTTATATGATATAGCCATACCATATACTCTTAAGTGCATTATAATCCACGCGGATAATGCTAAGTCTGGTTTGGCTTTATCAAAACATGTTGTGTAAGGTGTCAAACACTTCTGAATACTACCCCCCCTACCCCACCAATTTTGGCGACGGGTGTAGCATTCCACCCTTCTACAGGGGAAAAGACATGTATGTTACTGCTTTACCCGGTTAAAGTTAAGCTGAGCCCCAGCATCACAAAATGGATGCTGCTGCCACAGACACAAATCTGACCTCCTGCTGCTGGACGAAACTCCGGCAGTGGAGGCCTGGACAATAGGTTTCCTGTCCAGGGAGGTGACAGCACCTCCCCAGACAGGCAGATGTGTATTGGGACAGGGAGGGCTGCATCCGCAGATGCTTTTTGAGACACTGCCTGGGAGACACAGGGTGCTCCATGCATAACCCGGTTCAAACCAGTTGCTGGGGCAGTCCAGCCCCAGCTCTGGCACAAAACTGGACAAAGGGAAAGGGGTGTAACCACTCCCTTCTCAGGTCCACCCATAGGAGGGACCTAGGCAGGTAATCCAGCCCCTTAGCTTAGTATAAGTTTAGGAGCTAAGTCCCTAGAACTTTAGATTATCCTGGAAAGAAACTTTGATACAGAACTCTTGGACCTTCGACATTCTATTCTGACTAGAAGATGGAAGACATCTCCCTTGTGGTCAAGGAGTGACCAACCTGTGCAAAAAAATAGTGGTTCTGTCGGATTGTACTCAATTTCTTTGCTCTATAGCTACTTGGCTCAGTATTTTCTCATATGTACTTTTTCTTAAAAAAACATGGAAATATTTTTATGAAAAATGCACACACCAAACGTTTTTTCTGTAAGCAAAGTTGTAATTATTCAGTTACTTTGCAAAGCTTTTTTTCTTTCAACATTAAAAGATCGGTTGTCCATACTCTATGTCCATACTCTGTATTTCTCTCCCGTTCACGAATCATTGATTCGTGAACGGGAGAGAAATACAGACTTCTGCTGTCATGCTCCTCAAGTGATCGCGGCTGCGGCACTTCAAACCGGAATACGTCACCGGACGATGATAAATTCTTTTACGAAGATACCACGCTCCAATATATGAGAGAATCATCCCACGGAGGTTACGAATAAGACACCTCAGTACCTTTCCATCAGGTTGTCCCCCCCCCTTGTCCTGATGAAGACCCGAAATGGTTGCTAATAAACCGGCACCATACCGCTGGGTCGAAACGTCGACGCTATTCCACCAATTGGTCCTCACTGCATCTCAAACAGAAAAATATGAATAACTATACTGATTGAGGAAATTGAAGTTATTGCTGGACCTTTGTTTCTAATTGCATTTCCACGAAACTGTAGCACTATAACAGTCACCATTAATCACAGATCACGTTTATTCACTGCTGCACTTATTTATTGTTATTATATTTTCAATTTGTATGGACAACCGATCTTTTAATGTTGAAAGAAAAAAAGCTTTGCAAAGTAACTGAATAATTACAACTTTGCTTACAGAAAAAACGTTTGGTGTGTGCATTTTTCATAAAAATATTTCCATGTTTTTTTAAGAAAAAGTACATATGAGAAAATACTGAGCCAAGTAGCTATAGAGCAAAGAAATTGAGTACAATCCGACAGAACCACTATTTGCATACTACGTAATACCCAGGTTCTGAGGGTCACTGAGTTACCCCATTAAAACTAATGGCACCCTGTGCAAACAGGCACCACCAGTAATTTGCTGGTCTGCTTTGTCGATGCTCCCACCGGAACTGAAGACTCAGCAACACAGGAACCAGACTCTCAGGCTTCTCTGACTCCGACCCACATCCACAGGAAAGCTGAGACCCATGGCGGTCACAAGAGATGTGGGACCGGACACCTTGGACATCCTGCATTTTGCTAACAGCTCAACTACCGAGGTGACAGGGTGGAGAGGGGTGGTGACCTGGTGGTGGGATTGAAGAGGTTGTGTGAGTGAGGACGGCAGAAGGTGCTGGGTTATGGGGAGCAGGAGAGGAGGGGGCGCTGTACTCCTGTAATAGTGAGAGAGAAGAGCAGAGGGAGGAAAAGAGCCGGTAGTGTGCTCTGCACCTACACTGGGAGGAGGGAGGGCTGCCCCCTTACCTACTGAGGGGAGAGGAGGTATCAGACGAGAGTGGGGGGGGCAGTGATTGAAATGTCTTTATTCCATATATTTTGCCGATCACCGATGTCTTGAAGAAACAAGTCCGGATTGCAGATTTTTTAAGGCAGCAAATAACAAGTGCCACACTGCACACGGAGTCGCGTCGCAAAAGTGATAGTAATGGCGGTGCCGTGAAAGTGAAAGTAATCGCAGCTGGTGATGCAAGTGGTGTGCACGCGCACGACTGGAAAAATTGCTGTGCATGTCGCGCGCGCGTGTGCGTGTTCTAGCAAGCTGGTCACCTCCAAGCTTGTGGCGGGTAGCACTTTCGAAACCCGCTTTCTAAATGTCTAAATGTCTCGCTGACAGTGCATGCACGCTGGTTCAGCGAGACCTAAAAATGGAAGCCTAGCTGTTTCGATACCTGCGGATCTGCATTTACCACGATACACAAGATTTAATTGATGGGAAAATCACTAGAACCATTGTCTCCCTGCGCCCTGAGTTGACTTTTTCACCTGTCACGGTTCAAGGGAGAATATTGTTATCCAAAATGGTGATGCTCTCCTGCCTCCTTTCTTTCATAACCTTCCAGTGCGTATTCCACGGTCCACCTTTTGGGCCCTGCATATAACACTCAGAGCTTTCATATGGAACAGGGGGAGGAGACGAATGGCACTAGGGAAGCTACAACTGCCTGCAGATAAGGGAGGGTTGGGGAGGCCCAGCTTCGAGCATTATTATATGACAGTGCAGCTGCAGGGGCCTGCGAGATCCCTGGCAGGATGTCAGACTGAAGAGCTTGGTCTGTGACCTGGGCGCAAACAGTGGTAGGTGGTATGCTGCTCCCACAGGCAAAACTCCCCAGAGAGTCCACCAATTTACTGCGCATAGCATATGAACGCTACAGCAGAGTGTTAGGATTCATGCTGCTCATCACTCCATACTCCCAAGAAATCAGGTTGAATACTATTGACCCATTCTGTGCATCACTTGGATGGGAGGCAGTAGCGATTTGGGCTGAGGCTAGAGTAGGAATGCTGGGTAAATTGTTCTGGGATTGTTTGCTAATTCCCTTTGCTCAAATTCAGAAGGAGTATGAGCTACCAGTGGGACACTTCCTAGCCTATGGCTGGTTGTTGGCTGAACTGGCACGGTTGTAGGGCATTACGGCTTGGAACCAAAGCAACACCTGCTCGTACATACCCTTCACAATATGGGTAATGGGCATAGGTGATGCAGAGCTCCTCCGGAAATAATTTCTAAAGACATGTCACCTCTCCCTGAAGTATAATTTCTAACATACTCTCAAACAGTGGGGTCCATATCACTGCGAATCACTCTCAAACACTTACACTTTACTTCATGGATCGGTGAAATTCAAAGGAAAAGCTGCTGTATCATAGTGGAGTGTCTAAAAACGAAATTGCATATTTATACTATTTACACCTTCAGTTTTAGATGTATTTACCATGGTTTCATAAAATACGACACTTTATTATACACACCACCATTGAGATCAATGGTTCTGCTAGTAAAAATTTAGGCGTAGGAAAACTCAAGACCAGCTTGATTCTCTATTTATCTAATTTTTATTAATAGCAAATTCAGCATTTCTAAGATTATTCAGTTTATTTATTTTATTTCAGAAAAATTCGACATTTCAAATATAAGGATTCAGTTTCAGGACAGTTAAATCATTTATTTAAGAAAACCCAAGAATCGACATTTCCATTATTTTTAATAGATCAGATATTAGCAAAAGGCAGATAGTTCCCAAAACATTGACCTATTCTCCTAACATCCCTAACTAGACTCTCAGATAAAGTGCATTTCCCTGAAAAAGAAAACACAGTTAGGCAGGTTTCTTACATCTCATGAAAAATCATCAATCCTGCAGCATCTTAGGAGGAAATTGAAGGAAGCGATCCACTTTAGTAAAATCAGCACTTTTTATACCTTTTTCACTAGCTCTATCTAACTAAAAGTGTATCTTTTGACTCAAATGTGAGTTCTGATTGGACAATTTTGGGGTGGATGAGCATCATCTCGTCATCGAAACTCAAGTTTCCTTCCGTCCGCAATTTTTCTAATGGGTCCATTGTATTATTCAGTGTCCAGCCTATTCTGGTTCCCTACTTGCAACGTTCCACAATTTTCCCACGTTCTGTACCACTGTGCTCATCACTTGGCAGCCATCTGCACTTCCAGTCCAAATCGACCTTGAACCTTAGTCAGTCCAGGCTCAAGCTGCTCGCATTCAATTCTCACACATGCGCAGTTCTTTTGTGGCCACAATAATCGAGTGACTCCATTTTCTTTTAGGCCTCATGACTCAGAAATGGGAACTATCATAGAAACAAACACAAATGAACATTAATTTAACTCTTCTGTTTACCTCCCCCCTTACTAAGGTTTTCCCAATTAGTATTTACCTAGCAAATAGCTACATTTAAGTGCACTATACTTACTTTATTTTCGCATTTTTACACAAAGACACATAAACAAAAGCACATTTATGCCGCATTCCATTAATTTTAAAGCTGCTTATTAGTTTAGGATATGACAAAATCACATAATTAGTTAATTATGATTGCACACAGGCAAAATTAATTTCCCACGTGTATTTGTGTAGGTGCATTTCTTATTCTACGTTGGTTATACATGCATGACGTTTCATTAATATGAGTTACGGTTATTGGAGTATGATTTCACAAGGGGTACACAACATTTTGTTTCACCACCTTGCTCCATCAACTCCCCCCTTTGGTGATTTATCACCAAATACCACCCAAAAATGAGCAATTTTAATTTTCCCAGAACATGTTCCAAATTCTTCTGGTTAGTATTTCTACACTTTAGTATTCTTTTCTCTTGTCTCTTTAAATACTTTCTCTTGAAACTTCCATTTTTATATCACTTTTTTCTCTTTCTCTTTCTTGTCTTTTCTAAATCATTTTCTTTAATGACTTTCTAACATTCCTTCTTTTTCTATATATGCAACATAACCTTTTCATCAAAATTACTAATACTATTACTGTTACTGGAATTAGTATTTTACCTATAACTGAACTACCTATTTCTTGAAACCAATGTTTAATTGCTGTTAATCTTTTACCAAATCGTTCAAGGATACCATCAACCTCCAGTGGTTCAATTTCTCTATGCAATTCCGTAATATTTGTAATATACTTTTCAATGTTTTGACTTTTATCTGGAATGTATGTACAGCAATGCTGTTCCCTCAAAATTCCACAAACTCCTCCTTCTTTTGCTAATATAATATCAAGTGCAAGACGATTTTGCATTACCATAGTTCTCATAGCAATCATTTCAGTGTTTACCATTAGGAATCCACCAGCTGTATCTGTTGACAAGCGATCTACTATCGTTGACAATCTCCGAATTCGATTGCATTGAAAGATATTGCCACTGCTGGTATCAGTGCTCCGAAAACATCACCTATTATTTCTATAACACTCTCTCTTTTTCTACGACTTAAAGGTTTACCTATCTCATGAATTCCATTTGTTCCTCTATCTACATGGAAAATTTTAGGAAAGACCAAAACCACATATCATGTCCCATACCAAAGGTCAGGCAACCTATAATAAGCTTTGTTTCCACATATAAAATATACTCCAGGAAAAACAGGATCATTCCCACCTTTAAATCCCCATCCCCCTAGGATGCGATAAGTATCTTTACATTGACTTGCTCCCACAAAATAATTGTCATACATGGTATTGTCTCTCCTAATACAAAATTTCCCTAACAATGGAGTGTCTATATTTATTGCTACATTCACATTTCTTTCATCAATATTTTCATGATTAAATGTCCAATATTTAGATTTTTCATGTTTCATTTTCTCTTTTCTTTTATAGGCAATTCTCCTTTCTTCAACCATGTCTAAAAATGCCTTCTCTTCTGCTCTCATCTTACATGTTAAATTGTTTTAAATGCATAGTCATGACTCAACTCATCTACTTCTAAAAAATATTCTCCCATAACTGTAGCAGGCTTTTTCTTATTTAATGCACTATCTATTTTCAGTTTTGCAAATACTTCATCCAAATTGGAATAATAATACTCCAACTTGCCTGTTTGATAAAACAAGCTCGCAATCACACTACACGTAACTCCATATGTAAGTGGGAGATGATGGTAGGTCACCCCCTCAGAAACAGATGCAGGCAACTTTACACATACATAACAGTCACTAGCATCCATTGTTTTAACATATTCAGTTAGCAATCTTGAAAAGGTGTTTTTCATAAAATCACTTATAGAGCTATCTTGATGCAATTTTGGCCTATATACATGAAGCTTATTTGGTTTTGATTTAACATTTTCTTCATTTGAGTTTTAATTATGTTTCAGTTTTACTAAGCTATCTTGGAAAGGAATAACAATAACTAAAATTATCCATATCAGTATTAATAATCCAGTACAAAGCAATCACATTCTACACCATTTTCTAAAAATAGGACATTTCGTTTTATGATCATTAGTAACCATTTTTTACACAGCGAGTTTTGCTAACAAGTTTTCTTCGACCTTATGTCACCTATAAGTTCTAATGCTTCTAACAAGTTTTCTTCGACCTAGTGTCTTTACAAACTTTTGTTTTCTAACAGGATTTCTTCGACCTTATGTCACTTACAAAAAATTTATTTCTACTTACAATGCCCTTCTATCCTTTCCTTCTTCTGAAATTTCAAAATGTTACTTTTGATCAATTACCACTTTTCTTCCTGGTTCAGCCTTTCACTCACTTTTCCCATTTGTCTTTGGGTAACTCAAATTCTCTTGACTGCTGTTTACTTCCTCAATTGGAGGTAGCACTATATAGGTCCACTCAGGTGATTCATACTTCTAATTTGGTTTTCTTGCTCTCTTAGGCCTTTGTACAACTTCTATTTTCTTTCCCAATGCTTCTCTTTGACTGGCTATTTCATTAACCTGTTCATCTTGTTGTCTTTCTTTGTTAACCAGTTTAAATCTTAGTCCAGCATTCCCTTTAGGCCAATTATCTCCTTTACAAAATCTTTTTGTCTTAGGCTCTGTGGTGTTATGTTCCACTCTCCAATCCCTTTTTCTTGGACTCTTCCTCAATAGAGTTTCATCTGCACTGTCATCAGTCTCACTGTCAGTGTCTTCAACAGTTTCATTGATAATGATTTTCCCAGTGTCTTCCTCCTTTTCAGAGTCAGTTTTATCTTTAGACAGTTCTTTCACTTTGTTAGGAACATCTCCTTAACTGGTACTTGGAATCTCATCTTCTTCATGAGCAACTTCCACCTTCCCAGTGTCAAGATTTTCGTTCCTGCCTTCAGAGCTTTCAGTCTGTCTTACAGAATTTTCTTCTTCACCAGTTTTATTTTCACTTTGCTCAGTGTCCTTACTGGTGTCTGTCTTTACTAATTCTCAATCTTCAGATTGAGCTTCAGAACTCGGTACTTCAGTACTTTCTCCTTCTCCTTCAGATGCAGAACTAGTATCTGATACTTCCAGATATCGACGTTCCTGTCGATCTTCAGTCTCTGGTTCACCTTCTGAATCTGGATCAGTTGTGCTTTTACCTTCCTCGTCAAGATTTTCAGGTTCAGGCACAAGGATGGTATGACTTGCATGTGCCCATCTCTTTACTCCAGCACATTTGACTGCAGAAGTGCTAACCTAAACAACCTGTCTTGGTCTCTGCCAGCGTGGCACCAGTTTCTTCGGCGGTGTAGCTTTATCCTCACCCTGTCTCCAGGGACTAGATCATGTGCTGGACTTTTCTCTTTGGTGTTTGATTCAGTTCCCACCTGATGGAATACAGTAGTTACTAAGTCAGACAGGTTTTTGCAGTAATCCAGTATGATGTCATCATTAATTATTAACAATTTATCAACTGGTACATACGCTTGTCTCATTACCCTGCCCATCAAGATCTCAAGTGGACTTAATCCAGTTTCCCTGTCAGGAATGCTTCTTAAGGTCATCAAAACAAGTGGCAAGGCATCAGGCCACTTTAATCCCGTTGCTAGGCACATTTTTGCAATCCTGTTTTTAATTGTTCCATTGACTTGCTCTACCACTCCTGAAGCCTCAGGTCGATAAGCACAATGCAGTCTCTGACGAATGTCCAGTGCTTCACATACCATTTGTATGAGCTCATTCTGAAAATGTGGACCACGATCAGTTTCAATCGTCACTTGGAAACCGAACCTGGGTATCATTTCCCTTAAAAGCAGTTTTGCAACAGTTAGCCCATCGTTCCTTCTTGTAGAAAAGGCTTCTACCCATCTGGAGAACAAACAGATGATCACCAAAACATATCTGAGTCTGTTACATGGCGGTAGTTCTATGAAATCCAATTGCATTTGTGTAAATGGACCTCCCTCCCGTCCTATGGTTCCAAAACTCACAATTGTTTTCCTGTTTGGATTAAATTGTTGGCAGACTAAACATCTCTGACACAGGCTCTCAGCTATCATCCTAAATTTGGGGTTATACCATGTCTGTCTGAACAAGCGAAGCATGGCATCTCCTCCAATGTGTGCTTGACCGTGGTACATTCGGGCCATATTTGAGATCATGCTATCAGGCATTACTGGTCTTTCATTTTTGTAAACCCAGATTTCATCTTCCTTTCTTTGTCTGCACCCTGCTTTTAACCAGACATTTTTCTCTTCCTCATCAGCTTCTTCTTGCATTTGCCCTACTTCCTGCCATGTTTCAACTACAGTGGTTAGCATTAAAGGACTTGGAACATGCTCCTTCTCCCGTTCCTTATTAATTGATGCAGGATTTCTGGCACAGTATTTAGCAATTGAGTCTACATGCCTGTTACCTCGGGTTATATAGTCATCCCCCTTTTTGTGTGCTGCACATTTTACCACAGCCACATTTGTCTGATAATTGGATGCCATCCAACAACATTCGTACAAATTCAGCATTACGTATGGGTGTTCCTGCAGAAGTCATATAACCTCTTTGGGACCACAGTTGTCCATAATCATGAACAACTCCAAAGCCATACTGACTGTCAGTCACTATGGTCACTTTGATTTCTTTTCCCAACTCACATGCTCGAATCAGGGCAACCAACTCTGCTATTTGAGCAGACTGAATTCCTTTCAAATAAGAAGCTTCCAGTACATCTGCCACGGTACAGACTGCGTACGCTGCGCTCAAAGCACCCTCATCTGTTCTCAAACATGAACCATCTACGAACATCACATAGTCTGATTCAGGCAAAGGCTCATCTCTGATGTCTGCTCTTGGTTTGGTACAGTATTCAAAAACATTCAAGCATTTGTGATCAACTTCATTTCTCACTTCTGTTTCCATTGTGTCAGGCAGAGTCAGAGTCAGAGTCAAAAATACTTTATTCGATTAGTTAAAATCATAAAAGTATACTACAACACACATAAACACATATCAACACATATAAGGCATATAAGGCATATCAAAACATATAAAGAAATATAAAGATGGGGATGGCATTTCATTCATATTTAAACAATACGGTTCAGGGATGTGGTATACATATAAAAGCATTTTAAAAGACATTAAAAAGAACAATTATGAAGGGGAAATCGGGGTCAGGTGTTACTTTTTCATTTTCCTTTTTCCTTTTTACTTTTTTCATTTTACTTTTTAAAGTAAATTCAAACCCCTTAATTCAACATCACATTTATATTCTATAAGTAATTCATTCATTGGCAATTTCAGAAGACAATTAAAAAACTATATGGTGCAAGTTATTTATACAAATCTACAGACATGGGTTGTGTAATATACTACACCTATATTTACGTGATTCAATCAATATTTATGGAATTCATTGATCTGAGACGTTTAGCTCTCATGGCTGCCACCAAAAAACTTGCCACCCCATACATCACAATAGGGGTCTCCATAATTTGTAAAAACAGCAATGCAGGTTTCACTTGCATAAATCCCCTATTTCTCATCATGCATAAATCCCCTATTTCTCATCAGTCAGGCAGTAACGTGGAAGGGTTTACATTTACAGATCTAGGGATGGTCACATTTTCTGCTCCTAGAATTACCTTTTCGTACTTGCTCATCCTGTTGTTGGTCAAATATTGTGTTTTCGTTCTAGTGAGGAGAATCTCCACAGAGTGAGGTACATACACTCCTACAGGAAATCCCATCACTATTCCTTCACTTTGTTCTAAACTAACGCTTGTAGCTGCTACTGCTTTCAGACAACCTGGCAATGCTTTTGCAACAGGGTCCAAAACAGCAGAGAAATACGCAGTAGGTTTTCTCAGTTTCCCATGTCTCTGAATCAAAACTGACAATGCACATCCTTTTCGCTCGCTGCAGTATAGCTCAAATTCTTTTTCATAATCGGGCATCCCTAAAGCTGGTGCTTCACATAGACTCGATTTTAGCTGCTCAAATGCTTCCATTTCAGTTTTGGTCAGAACTATAGGGTCTTTGATATCTGATTTGGTTAGGAGTGGCTTTGCAATCAATGAAAATCCACTAATCCATTGTCTACAATAACCTACCATTCCTAGGAACATTCTCACTTGTCTCTTGGTTTTTGGTGGCTGCATTCCTTGTATCATTCTGATTCTTTTTGTAGTTACTTGTCTGATTACTTTAGCAATTTTATGACCTAGATACTGCACTTCCTTTTGACAAAATTGCAATTTTGTCGGAGACACCTCATGTCCCTCTTCAGCCAAATGATTCAATAGTGCAATTGTATCTGTCTCACATGCATCTTTTGTCTTCGATGCCACAAGGTAATCATCAATGTATTGAACCAGTACTGACTCTCCAGGCATACTCAAACTTTCTAATGATTTCTTTAGCAATTGATTAAAGATAGATGGACTCTCAGTATACCCCTGAGGAATTTGGCACCATGCCAAAATACGGTCTCTGAATCTGAACGCAAAAATTGGTTGGCTCTCTGGGTGCAATGGAACCGTAAAGAACGCATTACACAGGTCAATCACAGTGTATCATTCTGCATCATGAGGAATTTGATATAAAATCACTGCTGGATTTGGTACAATCGGACAACATGGGACAACTATTTTATTAACCTTTCTCAAATCTTGTACTATTCTAAAAGTTCCATTTGGCTTTTTCAATCCCATTAAAAGAAGAAACAGGAACATTTGTCATCTCTCATCCTTCATGCGGTGCTGCTCACTGTTCTGGTTGCCCCTCACTTGCGTGATCTACCGGTCGCCCTTCCACACCTCTGGTTCTTTCCACTAGGAGGTGGGAAGATACATCCTGCTATTCTCAGAACTTTCACCCTGGCAGGGTGTTTATTACTTAAGTCACCTTCAAAATGATGCCTTTCGCTCCTTGGTCGCGTCCCTCTACTCAGTGTGATCTTGCGATACAAACAAATAGAAGTGCCAACACCCTTGAATGACTGCTTCTCACACCTCCGAGGCTGGTTAGGACTGTTTCCACTCCTTCAGGCGAGAAGTACAGAGCAGCCACCTCCTCCCCAGGCACAGGCCTAAAAGAGATAACGCCACCTTGCGTTTTGCTTATGCCTGCTTCACTTGAAGTAAACCAGGCAGTGGGTCAGGAAGTTCCAGACACCCTTCTCCTGAGACCGAACTGTCAACAACGGGTATTCAAATGAGAACTGCAAGTCAGTACAACATCACTAATGGCTGAACCCTGTAATCTCAGATGCTCCAAAATATTAACATGCACCCGCCTGGCATAACAGGTTTCAAGCGAAAGTGCCTCTCAAGCTATTATCACTATGAAATGTAAACCAATAACAATACTCCCTTTTTACCCCTCCATCTTGCTATCATTGCAGTTATGCACTGCTGAAATCAATAAAGTGTGGCAAAAAACTGTACTGTGTGCTAACTAGTACTGTCCTAATTCCCAGTGTCCCAATTCTTCATTCATTTTTCATAACTAACTGGGCTTCATGGTGCACACTTCATCTGGAAGTTCTGATGTGCAGACTTGTTGTTTGTCGGTACAAAAGGGGGTGGTGATGGACGTAGCATCTGAATCAATCAATCACTCACACCCAGTCAAAAGATCTGGGTTTAATCCATCACCGTTCTTTAGCCCACTCTGCCACCCCAGTTCAGACATGGGTATATGCAAATCAGTCTGACCCTGTGCCTCATGGGAACAGTCCAGCCCGAACTGCCAAGCCATGTCTTCCCTGGACCGGAAACAAGCTTCCGAGGACCGGTTTCTGGCATTCCAGCCGTCTTCAGCCCGGCTTGCTTGAATCCAGTGGCAAAGTGAGCAAGGGACTCACGTCTGAGCATACCCTGCCACACTTATGGCGGCCAAAAGCGGTACAAAAGGGGGTGGTGATGGACGGAGCATCTGAATCAATCAATCACTCACACCCAGTCAAAAAATCTGGGTTTAAACCATCACCGTTCTTTAGCCCACTCTGCCACCCCAGTTCAGACATGGCTATATGCAAATCAGTCTGACCCTGTGCCTCATGGGAACAGTCCAGCCCGAACTGCCAAGCCATGTCTTTCCTGGACCGGAAACAAGCTTCCGAGGACCGGTTTCTGGCATTCCAGCCGTCTTCAGCCCGGCTTGCTTGAATCCAGTGGCAAAGTGAGCAAGGGACTCACGTCTGAGCATACCCTGCCACACCTATGGCGGCCAAAAGCGGTACAAAAGGGGGTGGTGATGGACGGAGCATCTGAATCAATCAATCACTCACACCCAGTCAAAAGATCTGGGTTTAATCCATCACCGTTCTTTAGCCCACTCTGCCACCCCAGTTCAGACATGGCTATATGCAAATCAGTCTGACCCTGTGCCTCATGGGAACAGTCCAGCCCGAACTGCCAAGCCATGTCTTCCCTGGACCGGAAACAAGCTTCCGAGGACTGGTTTCTGGAATTCCAGCCGTCTTCAGCCCGGCTTGCTTGAAGCCAGTGGCAAAGTAAGCAAGGGACTCACGTCTGAGCATACCCTGCCACACTTATGACTTGTTGTTTGTCAGCTGCTTACTTACTCAAACTATCACATGCTGATGATTTACAGGCCTCCTTCAAATCTCTGAGCATTGCCTTCCTCAGCTCTACCATCAACATCATCAAAGCGCGCCACAACCCCTGCATCTGGGAATCCTTACGCATTTGCTGCCAACGTGATTCAAGTGGCCTCTGGACTGACATACTCACACCACTGATGAACCTGTCTCGCTAATATGACACCTCATCGTGGCGGAATATTGCCTCATCGTCTTGAGCGAACACATCATCTCTGTCTATGCCAACCTCTCCGCAAGCGCCGTCCCTGCTCCATCTGTCATCTATGCATCGCTTACGAAGCCTTTTAAGAGGTGCCTTTCTCTTGTTAAACACTGTAAATTGCATGGCAGTAATGCTCACTGCCTCTTATTTCCATTAGGCTATTGTAATTATAAGTCGTAAAACTTTAGCAAAGTTTCAGTAACTTATATTGCATAACTGCTCCCCAGGCTACTGCTTACAACCACAAGCATTTGCAATGCAATCGGTCTCGCCTCTTGGACTTTATATGTATTTAGCTATGAAGCACATTAGCCTGGGTGCTAATGTTCTTTAACATGGAGGGAAAGTAAGCAAATACTGCATGACACTCCAGGTATGGGAACACATGGAGAGAAATATTGCCTTTCAGTGGGAAATGGTATAGTCCAAAGCTCTGTTTTTAAAATAAAGCAGGGCCTTCGTGGTCATATATCTGAAAATACAGGATTCGAAAAAATATTATTGTCTAAGGGTGCTGGTGGAAGACAATTTCTATGGACTGGAATCTAGAGAATGCTAAAGTGATTCTGGTATTTTACTGACCTCTGCTGGTCAAGATAGTTAAAGTAGATACACATTACCTAAGTATATTCTAAAGTATATATACTAAAGTATATAAAGAGGTCTGGATGCTTGGACTACAGCTCCCAGAATGCATTAGGTCCTGGATAAACCCAGGACTGAAGCAGAGCATTCTTAGTGGGATGGAGTCATCTGGTAACCTAATACTATTACCTCTTTAATGGTATTCAGTTTACTGACCTTGAGATCACTTCAGACAGCTGCGGCATGTCTTAACTCACTCAGACTTTTAGACACCTGCATAAAATGTTACTAAAAGAATTAATGATTGCTACCAAATCATGCTGTTCCATCTAAAATGAGCTGCTGTAGCAGCTTTCATCACACGCACAAGCCGTTTCCTTGAGTGGTGCTCTGGTACATTTTGCTATCATAAGATAACAGAGTGTAAACAATATTATTAGAACATTGGAATGTTGGGCGCTCCATTGAAAACAATGGAGTGCTCCGGGCTTATAATGGCCGGTATAAGCCTGGAGCTCCAACATTCCAATGTTTCTTTGTTCACAGCTCTGGCTGTGAACCAAGGCTTCAGGGAGCCTGAGGGGATTCCAATCCCCTACCGCTTCCAAAAGGCTTTGTTTTTTTGTTAGAACATTAAACAACAATCATTCATAATAACTGTTTAATCTCTTTATGGCCAATTTATCCACCCACCTTGATCGAGTAAACTCAAATGCTCCAAGACTAGGTCCACTATCCATATCTCATCTGTGAGGTGTGTGGAGCCATGAGCGGTTTGAGCCAGTGGTGGCTGGTCACATTTGTAAGTGGTAGGGCGTAAACTTTCTGTTGGAGTGCACCTCGGTGACCGAGCAAGCCTGAACATCTTAAAGGGGGGGTGGGGAGGGGCAGGGGATCCAGGGAGTTCTCACCCAGAGAATTTCTTTCAGAAAAGAGTGGGTAAATGGTGCATTTTCAAGCAAATTTGAAAAGCAAGAAGGTTAATAAAGCAATTGTGACAGTGCAGTTATTACATTTGGAAGACCCATGAACTGTCATTTGCTAACATGTACATGCCGTTTCCACCCAACACACTTCTAAATGTACTTCACACAACACTGCAGGAGTAAATGTGATTCCAGGGTAGAAAACAGATGGGACCAGCCAAAAATATAATTAAAATAGCCACATGTGTTAATGCTCTCATATTTACAAAACCTATGCAAACTGTGGCAAACCGCAGGAGTAAGAATGCAGCACTGACATGAATCTAACAACGTTGAAAGAGGTCGGTTCGGGTACTTTTAAATATCCTCAAAAAGTCTGAAATCTAGCCAAATTCCAAGAGTTAGCCATACAAAAAGTATATTTCAGATGTTATCATTAAAAATAAAATATGTTTTATGCATCAACTCCATAAAGCATAAGGCAGAGACAATAAATATTTAATTCAAATTGTAGTTCATTTTACCACTGTAATTGTAAAAGAATAGGAAGATTAAAACACGTTTTACTAGGCCAGCAGTCACTGAAAGCCTTTCCCCTGAAGGTATACACACCAATCCCCACTGGAACACACCAGCACCAGAGGCTGAGGTCTCAAGAGATGGTGCACATGTTTTTTGCCATGCCATATGGTGAAATTTGCTTTTAAATAGGAACTTGAGACACATTCAATGATACCAACACTTGTTTTGCGAAATCCTAGCTCACAAATAAAACAAAAAAAGACATGCAGCAATCACGGTAATTTTAAACCTGCAAACTGAATTCACAGCTACACTTTGAGTTACTTGGAAACCTAAAATCGGGGCTCGAATACAATTTATACAGTGGGTAAATGTCATCAATTTATAATTTCAAATTAATCAAACATATTTGCTAATATAATAATATTAATAATAATAATACAGAGTTTCATAAAGAGCGTACAGCTAGCTCAACCGGAGGTGTCCGAGCGCTATGTGAGCAGTATCGTGAGAAGGTAAGTAGCACCTATGGTTCATATCTATTGAATAAAGAGCCAGGTTTTTAGTAGCTTCCTAAACCCAGTTTGTGATGTTGCCGACTGTATAGCAGGCGGGAGAGCATTCCACAACTTCGCCGTGTTGGCAGAGAAAGTTCTGCCTCTGAGACGCGCCCTTCTGACTCGCGGAGCAAGTAATTGAAGCAAGTAGTTGGAATGTAGGAGTCTCACCTGTCCATACCTAGGGAGTCGGGCTTTAAGGTAGTTGGGGCAGGTCCCATCAGGGGCTCGGTAGGCCAAAGTTAGAGCCTTGCATTTGATTCTGCTTGCCACTGGGAGCCAGTGCAGATCGCGCAGATGCGGAGAGAAATGCTGTTTAAACTGGATATGTTTTATCAGCCTCGCAGCCGCATTTTGCACGGTCTGCAAACGTTGAATCAAATATTTTGGTAGGCCCAAGTAGAGGCCGTTTGAGTAATCCAGCCTAGAGGTAACGGTCGCATGGATTACCATTTTTCGACAGTCCTTTGGTAGAAGCAGCAGGAATTTAAGCAGATTCCTCAATTTGCTTAAAAACCCTGCTACAACCTGCTGGATGTGGGAGGAGAAGGACATGCTGTCGTCCCACCTCACCCCCAAATTCTTTGCCTTTGAACTGGGCAGAGGCACGGGCCCATCTCAGAAAGCCACCATAGATCCGGGGAGGGATGAACACCTTTCCCGAAAAAGATCACCTCCGTCTTGCCCGCATTCAATTTTAATTTGTTCGTATTCATCCAGCAGGCTACATCAGGGAGACACCCCTTAAATTTAGCAAAAGCTGCCTCCAACACTTCTAAGTACAGGAAGACAAGCTGGGTGTCCTCAGCGTATGAAATTGCTGTGACCCCCCATTTAGCGATCAGGGTGAAAAGTGGGGCTAAATAGATATTAAAAAGCAGCGGGCTGAGTGCCGATCCCTGCGGAACCCCACACCCCAGCCGCTTCAGTTTAGAGGAGAAAGAGCCCAATCCCATGTGATCTATTAGTCAGATAAGAATGAAGCCACCCAAGTGCTTTATCCTGAAGGCCAAAATCCTCCAACCGCTGTAGAAGTCTGCCGTGATCGACAGTATCGAAAGCACCAGATGGATAACCTAGCACACAGTGACTACATATTAACAGCACAATCGAACAGAAGACAGCTCGACGTACCCAGACACATAAACCTAACTGACTTGGCTCCAAGGCAGGATGGAAGGCATGGGTTCTTTCGTATTCCCCTGTTGGTATGTGGGCATAGCGCCTCTTGACGCAGGCGAGCATGCGGAGCTGGTAGCCTGGATACCGCCATGCAATGCCCCGGCAATGTCGTGTCATTACACAGTATTGCCGCGCTGGTTAATGTAATTGGGTTGCTGTGTGCGAGCAATGATCTCTAGCATGTTATGCTATGCTTATGTGTTGCTGCAACAGATGACATTTAGAAAAGGACGTGTACGCTACCTAGTTATCTGCATGAAGAGCGTTTGCAGCAGATACCAGAGGTCAGGTGAGGTCACGACTAGGCAGGAGGCTATGGAATTCGATGCTCATGCTGGCTTTATTGCCTGAGAGGCCGGATTTTTAGCAACACAGCGCCCCGCCGAATGGATTAGATTTGCACACAGACATGTTGGTTGTTTGTCCTAGGATTAAATCATGTTACTCCCGTGTGCGCCGTGCACGAGATGGCACCCTGCCATTCCCTTTCTAATGGGGCATTATTCATAAATCCTCTCCACTCTTTCTTGAGCTCAGAGCTAGTACTACAAAACTGACTGGCAGGCGCCCGGTCGGTGGGTACGCATGGGGAGGGATGAGGGGTTTAATTTAATGATTAAATAAAAATTAATAAACTTACCAGCCAGGCATCTCCTGCTCAGGCCCCGCGTCGGATGGATCACGTCATATCTCACTTCTCCCCGTTCTTTTGCTTGAAGTTGACTGGCACATCAGATGACTGGGGGCGGCTACTGGGCTGTGTCCTGGCATGTGACAGGGCATAGTACGACTATACGTCACCGCCCGAGCAGGATCCCATCTTGTGACTCCAGCACTACACTAGGCATGCACAGCATACCTAATATAATGTGAATGGAGTAGGGAGCTGAAATGAAAAGTGCCCCTCGCAGATGTGCAGTCGGAGTCCAGTTCTGGAGTTCTGCTGCTCTCCCCTGCGTGCGCTGTGCGTATGTTGACTCTTGTTCACTTTCACCTGTGAAGCAGGCAGCTGCTAGCACAGGCCGGAAATGTGTCTGCTTACATTCCTGCCCGATTCAGTAAGCAGTTTTGTTCGAGTGATTGCCTAATGCGGCGCTGCCCCAGCGCCCCTATGGACCAGCCGCCCCTGGTTTGAGCTGTTCTGAAAAAACGCTGGGCTTCTCAATCTTTAATTTCCAGGAGGGCCTTGAAGTCCCGAACGGTGTCCCCCTGAGCAAGCTGAAATTCCCTCCTGCCAAAGACCTCCTTATTCACCGTACCTGCTGAGCAGCCGTGTCACTGGACTCCATGTCTCCCCCGTGGCACATTTGGTGTATTTCCCAGTGGCTCCTCCACGGTTGTGCGGGAGCCAGTTTACAGCGTTTCCACTTCTCCCGCTCTGAGGCTGGGGGGGCACGGCAGGCTGCCTTGGGTCACAGCGGGAGCCACCCAACCTCTCCGCCTATCTGCATAGTTTGTCTCCGGCCGATTGTACTCCAGCCGCCGAATTGACGTAAGTGACTTCCATTACGTTCCATTGCGGTCTGGACTTCTCTGCATCTCTGTTAGTGCCCAAGCCTGAGCACCCACAACAAAGAGTCAGATAAGTGCCTGGAGCTTGGAGCATGGTCCTGATTTCTAATCTAATTTAAATTTCTTTTATAGTTATATACTTTTATATCTTGAACTGATTCGTGACTCTTGACTCTGACTCTGATACAGTTAATTTGCTTGCTCGCTCGCTTAACCCAACCAACCTTCCTTCAGCCAACCTTCAGCCTGAGAGTTGTGACTGTACCCAGGAATCATGATGTGACTCGATTATTCACAATCGCAAATAGTGAATCTTGGAAGGGACGCACAGGCGTTTGTGTTGCAGTATTCTCGTTGGGTTATCTGTGCTCGTACTTTCTCAGATTTACCTCTTGGTACTTTTCTAAGAATTGACTTACCATTGAGATTTACCCTTTGATAATATAGCTAGACAGCAAGTCGGCAATACAGCAGCCACAATCTAACTTTTCAGGCCTACAACAGTCTATTAATTAAGATTTTTTATATCACGGATGCGATCTGGTAAGGTGCGGTGTAAGGCTCAAGCCCCTATGAAAAGAAAGCGCGAAAGAGAGACTGTTCTGGGAAATCTTTCTGCAAAAAGGAAGCCCAAAATACAACCAGGCAGTTCCGTTGTTATCATCGATCCCCTCCCCCAGAGTAATCAAAGTGCCCCTTATGACCCGGACCCAGACTCGGATGCCAGTATGGAGCTTCAGTCAGAAAGTAGCCCAAAGGTTCAAACTTCTTCAGTTCAATTTCAATTCAATTAATTTATATAGCGCGCTACATACCCAGAGGGTCTCAAGGCGCTTGAAGAAAGGTGGGGAATTACTTGTCGAATATCCAGGTTTTAAGATGCTTTCTGAATGCTAGGTGGTTCTGAGTGAGGCGAAGGTGAATGGGAAGTGAGTTCCAGGTTTTAGCCGCCAGGTAGGAGAAGGATCTTCCTCCCATGGTGGTTTTGTTGATGCGAGGTACAGCAGCAAGGGCTTGGTTGGAAGAGCGTAGCAGGCGGGAGGGGGTGTAGAAGGAAAGTCGTGTGTGGAGGCATTCGGGTCCAAGTTCGTAAAGTGCTTTGTGTGCGTGGGTTAGGAGGCGGAATGTTATCCTCTTATTGACGGGGAGCCAGTGGAGGTTTTTCAGGTGACCAGAAATGTGGTCTTTACGCGGGATGTCTAGTATGAGTCTGGCTGATGCGTTCTGGATGCGTTGGAGTTTTTTCTGAAATTTTGCGGTGGTACCGGCGTATAGGGTGTTTCCGTAGTCCAGGCAGCTTGTAACCAGTGCGTGGGTGACCGTTTTTCTAGTTTCGGTGGGGATCCAGCGAGAGGTTTTTTTGAGCATGCGAAGAATGTTGAAGCAAGGTGATGAAACGGCGTTGACTTGTCTGGTCATCGAGAGTGAGGAGTCCAGGATGACGGCCAGGTTCCGTGCGTGGTCCGTCGGGATGGGTGCTTTTCCAAGGGCCTCTGGCCACCAAGAGTCGTCCCAGGCGGAGGGGGAGGTACCTAGGATAAGGACTTCTGTTTTGTCTGAATTCAGTTTCAGACGGCTGTGCTTCATCCACTCGGCTACTTCTTTCATTCCTTCATGTAGGTTGGTTTTGGCGGTGTTAGGGTCTTTGGTGAGTGAGAGGATCATTTGAGTGTCATCAGCGTAGGAGATGATGTTGAGGTTGTGTTGGCGTGCGATGGCCGCGAGGGGGCTCATGTATACGTTGAAGAGGGTGGGGCTGAGTGAAGATCCTTTTGGCACGCCGCAAATGACTTTAGTGGCCTCTGACTTGAATGGTGGGAGGCGGACTCTCTGAGTTCTTCCGGCAAGGAACGAGGTGATCCATTCCAGTGCTTTTCCTTGGATTCCGATGTTTCTGAGGCGTTGTAACAGTGTGCTATGACAGACTGTGTCGAAGGCTGCGGAGAGGTCGAGGAGGATGAGGGCGACTGTGTCTCCATTGTCCAGTAGAGTTCGAATGTCGTCTGTTGCTGCGATGAGTGCGTCTTAGTGCTGTGTTTGGCTCGGAAGCCGGACTGTGAGGAGTCGAGGGATTTGTTGGTTTCGAGGAAGGCGGCGAGCTGGTTGTTGACAGCTTTCTCGATGACTTTGGCCAGGAATGGAAGGAGCGAGATGGGGCGGTAGTTTTTGAGTTCGGTGGGGTGAGCTGTGGGTTTTTTCAGAAGGGCGCTGAGTTCTGTAGTAGCGCGCTCTAGTGTACGCACGTCACGTGAGCCACGTGACGTGCCATGCCCGCGTAGGCTACGCGCGCTGCGTAAATGATTGGCGCGAAGAGCCGGTACGACAGTTGAGGCTCGCGCTCTTTAGGCACAGACGTATCTAATAAAGCACGGTTGAACTAGCACCACGGTTGCAGCGTCATCATTGGGGGGAAACCAGGACATTACAATGGCGACGAGGGTGGGATGACCGATCCCAACCCCCCTCACAGCAAACACCGACGGCAACCACCTAGCAGGTACCCTGAAGAGCGCGGCAGGGCCAAACAACCCGGAGATCCCTAGAGGTCGAACAACGGCGCAAGCTGAATAAGACACGGCAAGAAGTGCGCCATACAAGACCAGCGTCCACCGAGTCAAAGAAACGAGCTGGATACCCTGGTAAAGAGCGAAGGGGCTGACACAGATAGTCCCCAGGACCACGCATATAAGGAAGAACAAGACAGCTCGCCGGGAAGCCCCAGGGGCCAAACGAGCCACCAGCCCACGATCAAGAGCGAAAGGATGAGCGCACAAACAGGATACGCGACAGCGCCGGTGCAGTTCCTGCCCAGACCGGGAGAACCGCTGATGAAGTGGGAGGACTGGAGAGAGTATATCGACAACTTCATCGGGGTTCTGGAAGATGAGAACGAAGAGACATTTAAACCATCGAGGAAGAAGCGCATCTTGCTATTGAACTTAGGCCCTGAAGGGTTGAGAGTCTACAAAAGCTTGGTGCCGAAGCAAAGGAACAGCACAGATGATGACGTGTACGCTCATGCAATCGACGACCTCAATGAACATTTCAGACCGGCTGTGTGTGTGTCGGTGGACAGATTTAACTTCCAACAAAGAAAGCAACGCCCAGGAGAGACACTAGAGGAGTACGTGGCAGCATTAAAACGGCTGGCGGCTACGTGCAAGTATGACAATTGGGAGGAAGAGTTCATAAAGGACCAAGTGGTGATGCACACCACTTGGCCACAGTGGAGAAGTGTGGCTCAGGGGTTAGAGGCGGCAGACCCGGAAGCTGAGATCGGTACTGGACCAGGGTTCAATTCCCCGCCTTGGCGGGTCTTGGGCTAAAAATTCCACGGTCTTGATAATTCTCGCTCCGGTGCCTTCTCGACTCACGGGTTCACGCTCTGCGACTCTGGGCAATAGCTTGCTTAATCTCCACAACGGCCCCTCGCGGCGGGATGCCTGGCTTTCACCTTGTGGATGCCCTGCCGGGGTTATCTCACAGGGGAATACCAGGACGGGTTCCCTAGGCAAGCGCCAGGATGCCCTTTGTGGTGACAGGTCGCGCTATATAAGTATACCTACATTTACATTTACCACATGCACCTCCGTGCAAGACAAGCTGTGGGCTAGCGGAGATACCACCCTGAAAGATGTAATGGTCATTGTTAAAAGGGCAGAACTGGCAAGGAGGTGTGCGGACGCAACAAAGAAAGAGACGGCGTCCAGCGCCATGGTAAACAAGGTGGACGAGGAGGAGTCCCGTAAGGACCACCAGACAAAAAAGGCAGCAGACAGGAGTAACGCCAGGTGGAGCAGCAATGGCGGTCCACCAGGAAAGCAAGCGGGAACAAACCAGAAACCATGCTACAGGTGCGGAAACTGGGCACACAAAGCGCATGATAAGAAATGTCCAGCGTTTTGCGCCAAATGCATGTACTGTGGAATATTCGGACACTATGAGAAGGTGTGCAGAAAAAAGGCCTCCAAAAGCATGGTGAGATTAGTTGGCCATGACAGCGACACCCAGGAGGAGGCGACGGAGGAAGGTGTGGTCACTGTGCTATGCATATATGACCAGGTACTGGGAGTGGATGGACAAATAATGAGCATAGATGGCAAAAGAACCATGAAACCTGTCTTGGAGATGGCCATAGGAGGAATCATGATCAGCGTGGTGGCCGATACCGGCTCACCATACACCATTGTCCAGAGAGCAGTGTGGGAGAACAAGTTTGCGCCACGATTAGGCCCGGAACTGGAGAGACTGGACATCCGCCCAGTCACATACAACGGGGACCGCATTCCAATGGCGGGCTTCCGGCCGCTGAAATTCGAGTTCCGGGGCCGATCTGCCTACTGCAAACTCTATGTATCAGAGAAGGGTCCCTCTGTGCTGTGGTGGCTGGACCAGGGCGACCTAGGCATCAAGTTAGATCCTGGAGGCAAGGAACAGATCTTGTTAACTGAACAGGGAACATGGCCGGACCTGGACAAATGGAGAAATGGAGAAGGTGTTTGGAGGCACAGTGGGGAAGCTAGAGAAATTCTCGCACAAAATAATTCTGAAAGACAATACAGTACCTGTGGCTCACAGGGCCAGGAATATCCCCATTGTGGTACGGGAGGCAGTCCAAGAAGAACTCCAGGACCTGGAAAGGAAAGGGATCATCGAGCCCATCACGTGCGCGGAATGGCTGGCGCCATTGGTAGTAGTTAAAAAACCAAACGGAAAGGTCAGGCTGTGCGTGGACCTTAGGGAACTCAATAAGAACATTGTGGTGGAAAAGTTCCCTCTGCCAAGAATTGAGGAGATGCTGGCCAGCACCGGGCCAGGGCATCAAATGGTACTCCACCATCGACTTGACCTCCGCCTACCACCAAATTGCCCAACATCCGGAGAGTCGCCATCTCACATCGTTTATCACTCCGTTTGGATGTTATCAATTTCGCCGCATGCCATTCGGGTTGGCCTCAGCGGCGGCAGTCTTCCAGAAGTTAATGCACCAGCTCTTCCAGAAAACCACCGGTGTCCAGTACTTCCAGGACGATATCCTGATGATGGGCCGAGACAAGCCGGACCATGACGCAAAGCTTGAAAGGGTGCTACAGATCTTGGAAGGGAAAGGCCTCACGGCGGAATGGTCCAAGTGTCGCATTGGAATGGCATCAGTAACATACCTGGGACATGAAATTGGGGTAGAGGGAGTGACCCCAAAGGCTGAAAACGTCAAGGCAATCTGCGATGCACCCCAACCTACCAATAAAGACGAAGTCAGGTCATTCCTCAGCATGGCCGAATATTATGGGAAATTTGTGCAACATTTCGCCTCAAGGACCCACCACATGAGGCAACTGACGAGAGATAACACAGAGTTTCAATGGTCCGAAGAGGCACAGGGTGAATTTGAAGCAGTCAAGAAGGCAATCACTGAGGCCATTCCACTCCAAGGGTACGACCCCCAAGGAAGAACAGTCCTGACCACGGACGTCAGCGATAAAGGACTGGGGGCAGTCCTTATGCAGGACAGGGGACAAGGACAGATAGACACCATAAGCTTTGCATCACGCACGCTGTCGGACACTGAGAAGCGGTACAGGGTAATTGAGAAGGAGATGTTGGCAGTGGTGTGGGCTACATCGAGGTTCAGACAGTTTCTGTGGGGCACACGGTTCCTACTGAGAACGGACCATAAACCCCTGCTGAAGGTGCTAACGTCGAGCGGACATGCCGAGGCCACACCAAGGATCTCAAAAATGTCACTGAAATTACTAGAGTTCAGTTACGACGTGGAGCACATACCAGGGAACAAGAACAGAGTGGCAGATTACTTAAGCAGGGCGGCCGCCATGGAACCAAGTGAAGAGAACAATGCAGGAATGGAGGAATGGGTTGCTCTCACCGAGGACCAGGAGGCCTCCATCAGTCTCCCAGAATGGAAACAGGCATACGACGAGGATGTGGCGTTGAAGGAAGTGAAGAAGTTCGTTACCCAAGGGTGGCCTGAGAAGAGGACACTCGGAGTGGAACTTAAACCCTACTATGAAATCAGAGAAGAACTGTCGATGGACGACAAGGGAGTGTTTGTGCACAGGGGTGAGAAAGTAATACCACCCGCAAATATCATCAACAGACTGTTAGATACACTCCACGAGGGACACCTTGGAATCTACAAACTAAGATTGAGGACCAGACAAGACTACTGGTGGCCGGGAATGGACTTGAGAGCAGAAAGACATGTAAGAAACTGCAGCAGATGCCAAGGGGCCGATAAAGCCCTTAAACCACTCCGCCCCGAACTGGGTAAGTTCGAACTGCCAAAGAACCCCTGGGAGGAACTAAGTGTGGACATCTTGGGCCTGGTTCTGGACATACGGGGAGTCCAAAAGTACGTGTGTGTCGTGGTGGACCGGTACTCGAAATGGCCCGAGATAACGATAGGAGAGACCATGGACGCGGAAACCATCATCAAGTTCCTGCCAGATACATTCGTGAGGGAAGGCATTCCCAAGGCGGTGCTCAGTGACAATGGACCCCAGTTCAAGTCAGAGAAGTGGAATAATTTCATGAGCAGGAATGGCATTGTAGCCAAACACACAGCCATATATCACCCCGCCGGGAACGGCTTAGTGGAGCGGTTCAACAGGGTGGTGATGGGGTCGATCCAAGCTGCCATATCCGACGACAAGGACTGGGAAGTGGAAATTTGGCACATGGTCTGGGCCTACAGGATCACGCCCACAAGCACGGGTTACAGCCCGTTTCAAATATTGAGAGGACGCGAACCATTTACACAAGACAACAGAGTGTGGAAAGAAAAAACAGTCACCAGCGAATGGTCACCCACCGTGGTGCAAGCCAACCTTGAGAAGGCCCAGGCAGTCTACACCAAGCATTACGACAACAGAAGGAATGTACGGAGTACTGGCCTGGAGAAAGGAGAATGGGTGCGAGTGAGGTTGGCCAATGCGCAGAGGAAGGGGGAGAGCAAATACAGCAAGCCCATGCAAGTGGAAGAAGTCCTGGGCAGGGCAGCCTTGCTGAGCGATGGAAACGTGTGGTCGCAGGACCACATGGCAAGATGTAACAAAATCTTGAACTGGGACCAAAGAACTACAGACTTTGGAGACGAAGAGACTGAATCGGTTGAGCAGGAGCCCCCAGAGACCACGGCTGGGGAGGATGGAGAAGGCCCACAAGAACTAGAGACAGTGGTACATGATCAGGAGCAGAGGGCAGGAGGACGTCGAAATGAGAGAGAAGGAGGCGCGGCCGCACAGGAGTTTGAAGGAAGCAACGGAAGTGAGAACGCCAACACCCCGGTAAGACTGACCTGCAGGGGTAGGGTGGTGGTCAAACCAGCCAGATTCAGAGACTATGAATTGAACAGTGGACTATGAGTAACAACTTGCGCGTTGGAAAAAGGGGAGATATGTAGTAGCGCGCTCTAGTGTACGCATGTCACGTGAGCCACGTGACGTGCCACGCCCGCGTAGGCTACGCGCGCTGCGTGAATGATTGGCGCAAAGAGCCGGTACGACAGTTGAGGCTCGGCGCTCTTTAGGCACAGACGTATCTAATAAAGCACGGTTGAACTAGCACCAAGGTTGCAGCGTCATCATTGGGGGGAAACCAGGACATTACAAGTTCGGCGTGTTTCCAGCTTTCCGGGAAGGTGGCGGAGTTGAGGGAGCAGTTGATGACGTCTCGGAGGTGTGGTGCTATGATGGAATCAGCTTTGTTGAAGATGTGGTGAGGGCATGGGTCTGTGGGGGATCCTGAGTGGATGGAGTTCATCAGGCGGAAGGTGTCCTCAGTGGAGATTGGGTTCCAGTCATTAAGGATGTTCAAGGGGGGTGAAGGTACGGCAGTAGGTTGGGTGGGTTGTTCTCCGGGTTTGTTGTCAAAGCTGTTGTGGATATCTGCGATTTTGTCGTGGAAGAACAAAGCTAGGGAGTCGCAAAGGGTTTGAGAGGGAGTGGTGTCGTTGGAGTTGGCAGTGGGGTTGGTAAACTCTTTGACGATGTTGAATAATTCCTTGCTGTTGTGGGCGTTGTTGTCTAGTCGGTCTTTGAATGCGGCTTTCTTGGCAGCCCGGATCAGTTGGTGGTGTATGCGGGTGGCGTTTTTGAAGGCGTCCCTGGTGCTGGTGTTTGGGTCTTTTTTCCAGGCCTTCTCAAGGGAGCGACAGAGTTTCTTGGATTTCTTAAGATCATCATTGAACCAGGGGGTGTTTTTGCTGCCTAGTTTGATTTGACGTTTTTTCAAAGGTGCTAGGTTGTCGGCGCTGTTGGTTAGCCATTGAGTGAGGTTAATGGCTGCTTGGTTGGGGTTCGAAGAGTGGGCAGGGGGGTTTTGAAGAAGTGATGAGGAGATCTGGTCGATGGTGATTTTGTTCCAGTTTCTTCGCAGAGTAGGTTGAGGATGGTTGTGGGTTGTGGTCTTTTTGTAGATAAAGTGAACGCAGCTGTGGTCGGTCCAATGGAAAACTGTGGTGTGACTGAAGGAGATATGTTTGATGGAGGTGAAGATAGGGTCGAGTGTGTGACCTGCGTAGTGAGTGGGGGTATTAACAAGTTGTTTGAGTCCGAGGTTGGCGAGATTGTCCAGAAGGGTGGTGGCTTTGCTGTCGTTGCTCTTTTCCAGGTGAAAATTGAGGTCTCCCAATAGAATGTAGTCCTCGGAGGGGAGGGCGTGTGGGGTGATAAAGTCAGTGATGTCTTCACTGAATTGTGCACGGGGTCCTGGTGGCCTGTAGAGGAGGGTGCCTCTGAGTGTGGTCTTGGGGTCGGTGTGGGTCTGAAAGTGAAGGTGTTCGGCACTAGCGAGGTTAACCTCTGAGCTGGTTGAGATGCGGATAGAATTCTTATGGACGATAGCGGTGCCTCCTCCTGTTTGGTATGTGCGGTCTTTTCGGATGATCTTGTAGCCTTCCGGGATGGAAATGGTGATGTCTGGGGCTGAGGAGGCGTTCATTTATGTTTCTGTTAGGAAGGCGACGTCCGGAGGGATGGTGTCTAGTAGATTCCAAAGGTCGATGGCATGCCTGTGGACCGAGCGGGTGTTGAGCAGGATGCATTTTAGGTGGTTGGTGTCAGATCTCTGTTTGGTGTTAGTGGATGAGGAGTTGGTCTTGGTGCCGTCATACTTGCAGGAGTTGCATGTGAAGGGTCCATGGGTGTGTCCAGGAGCGGCTTGGGCGCAGTTGGGGAGTCGACCGGGGTTTAGGGCTAAGAGGGTGGAGGCGTCGTATGTAATGCGTGTGGAGTGGGTGGTACGGGGGCCAGGGGGTATGGCGCTGGGCACGGGCTTGGCGCGGACGGGCGTAGACGGGCTTACCTTTGGCGCACCTTCGGCGCGCATGGGGCGCAATCGCTGCGCGTAAACGCTGCGCGTTGAGGTGTATGACTTATATGGGCGAATTGAGAAGGGGGAGGGGCGAGGTGGGGTCAGCTGGGAGGCGGGGGCGGGGTGGGAAGAGGGGCTGAGAGGCTGAACAACAAAATGGTGGCAGCAAAAACTCGACCAGGACAACAACAACTGCAACAACACAAGCAGGGCTATGCAGGAATAAACAATTAAGTCTTTACAGTCAGCGCTACGATCCAATTCAGTTATTAAAACAAGTTAAGCAGAGCGGGTAGTTGGGAGCAGAGAAGCGCTACGGCCAACTCAAGCTGCACTTAAATATTTCTATGTACGGGCAGAGAAGCGCTACAATGTGAACAGGCTGCAATTAAATATATCTATGCACGAGCAGGGAAGCGCTACGATCAGATCAAGCTAAAATAAGTGAAGGGTTATAAAAACAATTCTGCGCTATGATCAGATCAAGCTGCAATAATTGACGGGTTAAAAATGCAATTCTGGAGCAGGGAAGCACTACGAGGTCTGAGGAGCACACGTAGTGGAGCGCTACGATACCAGTGCAGGGAGCGGCCGCTTCTGAGCCAGTCAGGGCGGTCACAGCGCGGGGTCAGGCGGGTCCTGCTAATACTATCCGTGGGAGGTGGGGTCAGCTGGGAGGCGGGGGCGGGGTGGGAAGAGGGGCTGAGAGGCTGAACAACAAAATGGTGGCAGCAAAAACTCGACCAGGACAACAACAACTGCAACAACACAAGCAGGGCTATGCAGGAATAAACATTAAAGTCTTTACAGTCAGCGCTACGATCCAATTCAGTTATTAAAACAAGTTAAGCAGAGCGGGTAGTTGGGAGCAGAGAAGCGCTACGGTCAACTCAAGCTGCACTTAAATATTTCTATGTACGGGCAGAGAAGCGCTACAATGTAAACAGGCTGCAATTAAATATATCTATGCACGAGCAGGGAAGCGCTACGATCAGATCAAGCTGTACTTAAATATTTCTATGCACGAGCAGAGAAGCGCTACAATGTAAACAAGCTGCACTTAAATATATCTATGCACGAGCAGAGAAGCGCTATGATCAGATCAAGCTAAAATAAGTGAAGGGTTATAAAAACAATTCTGCGCTATGATCAGATCAAGCTGCAATAATTGAAGGGTTAAAAATGCAATTCTGGAGCAGGGAAGCACTACGAGGTCTGAGGAGCACACGTAGCTTGCAATTAGGCAAGGTTTGTGACAAAGATAGTTGCAAAGAAGATAAAAAGTTGACGGATCACCATAACTCATTAAAAATGACAGATTACTTTCGACCGATAAATACGCATGACAAATCACAACAATTAAATAAGAATGTCAATTGTCAACAAGAAGGGATGGTCGAAACTTGCCTTGCTCTGACCTCTCCACCACCCAACTCAATGTCTCTACCAAATGAGCGGCCAAATGTGTATCCTTCAAGTAGATCACCCACGTATGCCAGAAGAAGAGGTTGATACAGACCCAACTTCAGATGGTATTGATGAATGGGTACCTAAATTCTTTGTTTTCCCGGAGTTCAAATTACAAAGCGAAGAGGATTCTTCACCTCTGTTAGTATCCGATGAGGTGTCTAATATAATCTTGCAGGAAGTAACTATAGAAGATGAAAGAAATAAAAGGGCACAGATAGTGACTCAGAGAGAAAACTCTTCAAATCTGTGGGCCGCTATACTGAGCTCTATGCAAGCAACAGTAGTGGCTCTAACTCACCACTCTAACAAAATGGATATTCAGGTGGATTTGCTGAACACAATGGCTGTATTTGTGTCCGGAATAGACGAGAAACTCGAAAAACTAAACGCTCTAGTTACAAGGGCCCAATCAAATCATTTAAATGACTTTAAAGTCTGTTCCTGTAAGGAGGTAGTTGAGAAACTCGTGCAACTTCCAGGTATAATGCAAGCCATACTGGGCGAAGTTAAAAACAACCTTGGCCCCAGGTTTTGGCACGGCACTATATTGAATGAGGTAATACTCAGTCCTAAGGACTTAACTGATTTGAGCGGATTGGTGGAAGAAACTGTGGATATAGTGGAGATTAACCCTGAAACTCCGTCCGTGGCAGCACATGAAACATCTGGGGACGGCAGCACAAAGCTATTGCTTCAATCCCACCACGACAAACCAAAAGGGAAAGGAAACATGCAAGAAAAAGAAGGAATAAATGTGTTCAGGCAATTTAGAGAGCTTGTTTACCCCCAAACTCCGGAACAGGATGATCAGGATTGTCTAGGGATGACCCAAATGAGCCCGAAGTCTCAGGGTGCCATCGTGTCCCTGTCTCAAGACGTTGTTCACAATAAGGCAGCTTCCCTTACAAATCTAAGGCCATCTCATTCCTCATCTAACAGACCCTCACAGTTATACAGCCTCCAACCAGAGGGTACACTTAGAGCCCACCAATTCAGCCAAGAGGACACAATATTACCCACGGGCAAGCTGAAAGCGAAAGAAGGCTTGGTAGAAGAATTTAATATACCTCCCTAAAGTGAACAGCCTCTCTTGGAACCCCAGTTGCAGGTAGAAACTATTGGTAGTCAACAAACCGTAAAAATCGGTGTTGGTCCTGATGAACTTCTTTCTTTAAACAACTTGGGTCAGATGTTGCTGTGGATCCCAGAATTTAAATCAAGGGGTTCTCAAGATATATTAAACCGTTCAAACATCTTAAAACTGCTCAAAGCTGTGCCGGGCCTGGCCCATGCAAAGTCAGATGACATTTTTTCAATTAAGTTTCTGCCTGCAAGAAGGCGTCAGCTTGCGGATCCAACTTTAGTCACCTTCTCATCCTCTGTGCTTCCAGCTGTGATTCTGGAAAAAAAAGCACCTAAAGGCCTGGGGCATTGAAGTAACAGCCTATCATGGAGATAGATATCCACACATATTGCTTGCAGGGCCAGTATCAAGTGAGCAGCCGGGGCCCTCTGTGTCTGTATTAAGAGGAGCTAGGGGAAGGGCCTCCCCTGAAGTCTATCACAAATCAGACTCCGATCTCACCAAAATGTTTGTTAGAGTAACTAATGACACAACTGCTGAGCGGCCACAAAGATTGGTTACACTTAATGAGCAGCAATCCTCTTGGAGTTCAATTCAATTCAATTCAAATATCTTTATTCGATTGTAAACCTTACAATCATAAAAGCACAATTCATAAGCATACAGTTAAATAAAAACAATCCAGCTATTACAATTATGAGATAAATATTTCTTTAGACAATATGAAAGACAGAAGCAGCAGGCAGAATAAACAATTTTTAAAAATATATAAATAATTACAGTACAATAAAAAGGTTAAAAATACCTAACGGCATTAGCAGCATGATTATCCCTCCATACTTTTCCTGAAGGTGATTGCTAGTTTCAGAAAACTACAAACAAATAAAGTGCAGTCGGATTTCAAAAGTTGAAGGTAATAAAGTGCTGGTTTTATCTGTGCAAAAATACATTTTTTGAGGCAAGGTTTTAAATATAGCCTCCGAGGTATTTTATAGGGCAGATAAATAAAAAGTGTGCCAGTTCTTGCGGAGACTTTCCGTCGCAGCTGCAATCTGGCAACACCTCACCCCAATGGGCCTCACTTGGTACCGCCAGTAAGAGATGAAACAGATCAAAACGGAACCTTATTAGTAGGTAACGTTCATAGCCAGTCATAGGCCATGATAAATATGGTTCCATTTGTAGACAGGTTTTAAGTAAGACATGTTTCCTAACACTGTCCTTCTGCAACTCAACCTCCTCCCGGGCAGTGTACCTGGTTGTCATAAATGCATTTTTCACAAAAATGACATCTGATTTGGTGATAAGGTTTGGGGTTAAAAACAAATCAGGCCGTCCTATTTCAATAAGGCGATCATAAATATACTTCAACCATGGGACCTTAAACCTGCCATCCAATGTTAAGGTTTCTTTTAATATTTCATGGGTGAGAGGTATATCGTTATTAAGCCAGCAATTTAACCAGCACAACACGGGGTTAGCTGCTATTCTATCACTTAGATAGGGTACACCCAACTCCTCATGTACTGAGAAATTACCGGTTCCCCTTGGCAGCCTCAGTATTTTCTTCAGGAAGTTGTTTTCTGTAACCTCCAAATCCCTCAATTTACTGTAGCCCCAGAGCTCACTTCCATAACAGGCAATGGCAACACTTTTTGCCTGATATAGTTTGAGTAAAGTGGCCACCGGGCTGTTGCCAATTTTTCTCGCGAAGCCAAGTATGGCCGCATTAACACGTGTTACCTCGCCCTTCTTCTTAAGAACTGCAGGGCCCCAGGATAATTTATGATCAAGAAGGACCCCAAGGTATGAAAATGTATTGGTGGTTGGAATTTTTTCCCCATTTATATGAAAATTGTTAGGCTTTCGTGATCCTAGGCCTGTCTTCATGACAAAGGACTTAGTTATTAATACTTAGGCCTCGGGACTCCATAAAATCAAAGAAAGAATTTAAAAGTGTCTGGAGGCCGATCGCTGTCCTAGAAATAAGGACAGCATCGTCCGCGTAGAGCAGAACAGGGACACCTTTACGGCCTACATAGGGGTAATCAGCTCCTGTTTTTAGCAGATGCTCCTCCAACTCGTTAATATACAAGTTAAAGAGGAATGGAGCCAGGATGCACCCCTGACGAACACCCCGATTTATTCTGAAATCCCCCGTCACTTTCAGGTCTTGAGTATATCGAACATTGGCTCTTGTATCGGAGTGGAGGTCGGCCAGAAAATTAATTAAATTCTTCTCTACGCCCATATTTAACAGGGTGTCCCATAATTTGCCTCTGTCCACACAATCGAATGCGGACGATAAGTCCATAAAGGCCATGTGAACGGTTCCCTGCTTGGCCAGGGTATATTTACCTAGGATCAAATACAGATTCAGGCACTGGGTGACTGTCGAGTGACCAGGTCTGAAGCCGTATTGTATCGGGGATATAACATTATTTTCATTTGCCCATGTGGTTAGCCTAGTCAAGATTATACCACCTACCACTTTAGCTACAGAGTTGATTAAGGATATGGGCCTGTAGCATAGCGGGCTGCTGCGATCACCCTTTTTAAACACAGGCACTATGGTCGATAGCCCCCATGACCTTGGGCACCCCGATACTGCAGCTGCGTTTACTACAGCAGTAAGGACAGGGGCCCATAATGAGGTACAAGATTTAAAAAGGTCCGGAGGCAGGCCATCCGGGCCTGGCGCCTTATTACTAGTTAATCCATGATTACCCTTTTCTACTTCATTAACAGAAAAGCACAGAAAATTATCTGCCTGTTGCTCGTTACTCTTAAAAATTGCAGTAAAATGAGTTACCCAGTCCTCTTCTGAGATGTTAGTGCCAAGTGCTGTGTCACTGGGATTGTCAAACAAAGGTTTATTGATGATTTGCCAGAATTTACTGCTATTACCCAGAACTGATGGATCAAGTAAAGACTCCAGAGTATTAGCCTTAATTTCTTTTTTCCGTAAGGCTAGAGATTTCTTATATGTCAGTCGCAGGTTTTTAATTTGGCCTTGGTCTCTGGGTTTGATTCTTAGAGCCTTTCTCAAGTTTCTGCTTGCCTTAGAGCAAGTATGGTCAAACCATTTGGGGTTATTTCTGGTTTGACCCCTCGCTGGAACTGTTAATAAGGAGCCTACTATTGATACCACGGCCTCAAAACCAGCCAGTGTTTGCTCTGGGGATGTAGGTTGTGACATGCAGGCCGCAAGATCCTCACCACATAACTTATTTATTTCAGTATACAGGTTCTCTTGATTTACCATTGACCATTTCAGTCGGCGTTTGCTGTTTATACAACTTAACGTTCCCCGGTCTTCACAGATCATTCGCTGTTCAAATAGTCCCCCTCCCCGGCTGATGGTTAAGGGGTTGTGATCACTATAGATGTTCGTTTGAGTGGTAAATCTCGAGACCCAGTTGACAAGGTCTGCAGATATTAGTATGTGATCTATAAAAGACCCCTGGCCTAATACTTTAAATGTGGGGACATCAAAAACCTTGGACTCAGGAACCATGGACATGGCTACAGTCAAATTATTTTCATTCACCATATCGTTAAGGTTAGCTCCCCGCCTGGAGTGGACAAAATGAAATCCTTCCATGCTATTACACCCCAGGGATCCCATAGGGGTAACACCTGGGTTGCCGCATGGGTGTATGTTGAAATCACCTACGATCATTAACCATCGTGACAATGTACTTGCCCCCTTCCTCAGCAACTCATTCAAAGTCAAAATATTACATTCCCCTTTACTGTTAGTAGCATTATAGAAATTAATTAAGGTCAAGGCATATTTGCCCCTCTTCAGTTCGAGCATTTGAATGTTCTGATTTGCATAGTAACAATTACTTATTTTACAACAGAGTCCCAGATTGATGAAAATAGCCAGGCCCCCCTTTGCTCTTCCACTAGTTGAGGGAGCTGCAGGTATAACAAAACTTTGATAACCCTCAATGAAGGCATTATTCTCTTCCATCCATGTCTCTTGGAGGCATATAACTGCATGTTTCTTAACAAATGCTAACCAAGCAGAATCACATATTTTATCAGCCAAACCTGCTATATTCCAGGAGACTAAACTCACATTAGAGTCACTAGACGCTATTCCAAGGACATCTTCTCTCATAATAGGGTCTGGTAACGGGTTGAGTTGTTCTGCATGTATGACTCCCGGTGTTCCTGTACTGGATGGGTGTAGTTCTGTGTGGATTAGGGGTAGATTAAGTACCTCAGGCGAATCAAGCAATATGCTATTGTCCTCATATGGTGCAGCTCTATCCTTTATATGATCTACACCTAGGTCTATCAGGCTGATGTTATCTGATTTGTCCATCAGGGAGGGAACGGTTGTAACTTGTGTATGTGCGGCCCTAAAATCCCCCTGTGAATGTTTATTTTGTGTAGGATCAGTAGACATTGGTGTAACTAGGACAGCATGAAGTCAGTCGATCCCCTCCAAGCCGCTCTGATCATAGAAGGTATCAAACCTATTTGAGATGAGTACATTATAGTAAGTGCTTAGATATGTTGGTTGAGAATGGTCGCGATGGTAATTCGACCCATGTGGGGCCTCCCATCTCTCTTGATAGGTTCCTGGCTTGCTGGCCTGTCTAGACTCCCAGGGTATATCTCTCCTATACTGTCTTGGTTCTTCTGCAGTATAGTAACCATGATTTCCTGGGATTAATCCATTGTAATGAAAATTGAGGTTATCTTGAGTTTTCTCCTGCTCTATGGTGGAATATGAGTGCGCTTTATTTGAACTGTGGTCATTTGAGGGGTAAAAATAACTTAGATCCATAGTGCGGATCAAGCTACTAATCGAGCCGTCCTTCCAGCCAGTTATGTACCTTGCCACACGACTGTCCTTAAAGTTGACTACAATACAGTCACCCTCAGTGGATTTAAATCTGTGGCCCACCCAATCGACCCTCCTAACGTTTGTTATTTTGCCACTGATGTGGGGAGGAATCGGTCTGTGAGCGGTTAACCAGTGACTTACTTTATTTTTCAAGTCCCCATAACTCTCTGTCTTGCCCGCTTCTAGTTGCGGTACACCAATCATTACTATGGTGTATAAGTGGGATTCCGGGGGGAGGTTAATGTGCATAACTCTTTTTGGATGTTTCAGCTTAGTTGTTTGTACTGGTCGTGTGTTTAAGGCCTCACTTTGTATTGGTGTTGGCCTTTCAGGCTCGGCCTGGTCATCGTGTGGGTCGGGGGGTAAACCTTCCGCAGCCCATTAACTCTCGTCACTGCCGGTTGAGGAACTCTCAGAGATGGTGGGCAGGGTCGGTGCTACTGCTATGTCAGTATTTGCACATATAGGCAAAATTGGAGTGTTAAGAGCTGTGACGGCCAAAGAAGAAGTAGGTGTCAAAATAGAGCTGTCACTTTGAATGTTATTCTTGACTCGTGTCTTCATGGTATTAGGTTGCTTATGGTTAACTTTAGGTGGTAAAGAGCTATCCTTCGGTTTGGGTGCGGTAAGAATCTTCAATATGCTTGAAGTGTCCTTTTTTTGGGATTTTTCAAACTTCGCTAAGGTTTGCTCCATGCTGATAATTGTATCGCTTAATGGTTGCAAGAGACATTTAACTAGTTGTTCCAATTCTGTCAGAGATATATTTTATCTGATAAACTTGCCTTTTCAGTCTGACTTGACTGATCTCTGTACATTTTAGTGTGCTCTGGCTGTGTTTCGTTAGGCAATGTTACGCTCTAGGTACATGATGTGGTAGTAGGATTAGATGTCCCGGGAAGTGGTTTAGCCAGTCTAAAGTTTAACCATACATCCTTTGCTGAGGGCTTATGGAGACCTAATGGTCTGTATATTTTCCGCACTATAGATTTAGTTTTAATTTTTTTCCCATAGCATCGCTTTGTCTTACTTGGGGATAGTGGTTTCTCTACTGCTGTTGTAATTATAGGAGGCAAACTTACAACAAAGACGTCCCCTGGGGAATTTGGTGAGATAGATCCTGGTTGGGACGAGCACATGTTACCCCCAGAATTGGAGGTAAACAGGGGGCTTCCTTCAATGCTATTTGCTGGTATAGGTGAGGCTAATTGTGCATTTTTCCTGCTACTTTTTTGGCCACTAGGTAGCCCTGTAAAGGATTGCATCAAAAGTGATTCCTCTAAATTAATGGAGGAATCCGCAGTGTTATTATTAGCAGTTGTATGCAGTGAAAGGTTAGGAAAACACATTTTCGGAGTCAATGAGAGACGCCTCTCCGTGTTTTGAATGGCATCTGCAACTACACCTAGAGTCTTTTGTAGCATTAAGTCAATAGCTGTAAGCGTCGGTAAAGGTGTAGATGGAACAGTTTTATTCCTGGTGTGGAAAATTAACTCAAACTTGGTGAACATTATCGGCGTCATCTTGCCCCTTTTCAAGCCCATTCGTGCGCGTAAGCGGCAGCCATTTTGAACGCCATGGCCTCCCTGCCCCTCGCTGATAGCCAGCGCGTCTCTCTCTCTCCCTTAACCTCGCAAGCATCCCCCCGCACACTGACAACCCCCGCTCTCTCATGCCTTGGGTCATAAACCCCTCTTCAGCGCAGCTTCACCACTGAATCCCATCCTGTTCCCAGCGCGACACCTCCCCTCATTCCTTTCATGGCCTCAGATCCTTCTGATGCAAACCCCTTTTCCTGTGTCCCCGTTTGTCTTCCCTGTTCCCAGGCCGCCACCTGGCTCTGCGGATACTGTTTATTACCCCGTACAGTAGGAAGCTTCCCCTCCCCATCAAAAGACCCCCGAACCGATCAAAGCCCCCACCCCATGAGATCCGACCAACCCCATGCATTCCGTGAATCGGCGGAATGCCCTGCTGTGCGACAACCATCACCTGTTGTGACCGGGGTGGGGAATCCAACTGTAAATGTATGTGGGAACGGGCCTGAAGGGGAGATTCCGAGGATGTTCTTTCTAATACTAAAATGTTGCGAGAATGTGTTATGTGCAATAAAGGTCATAAACCCTAGTATAAGAGGCCAGGCCTCAGAGATGTGGCTAGAGCACCTCGTGACGATACTTGCTGTCTGAATTGATGTGTTCTCCTCCGGAGAGAATAAAATCCTTGTTTCCTGCCTTCCAGTCTCCAGCGCCTGCTTCTTCATTGATTAATATTGGTGGGTCATAGAGGCGATACCGCCGGGCAACATAAAAAGGGTTTTTGGTTACCGGTTGTCTTTGGAACCCCTTTTTAACAATTGGCGTCCCAAACGTGGGGCCCATCAGCGACTCGTGGATCCAGTGGGAGAGGTCCTAACGACAGAGTGAACGACTGCAACGATCGGAAGGTACCCTGTCCGATAGACCCTCGTCTGACAGCCGATCATCCGAACTTCACTGGTTCCGAACAGACCTCTCTCGAGTGATCTGCGGTCCTGACTGGGAACCATCAGGAGTGCCACGAGAAGTACGAAGAGAAGAGGACGATCGGGCGCTGGATTCGGAAGACAAGAAACTGTCCATGCGGTCCGGGTAAGGTCGTGTAAACACGACGAATTGCGAAAGTGATAGATAATTGAAAGTGATTGATAATTGTTGAGAAAATACTAGTATTACTTTTTGTTAATTTATTGGAGATTCACTGTCTACAAACGGAGAAACAACAGGCTCTCCCTTTATAAACAGCGAAGGATAGGTACGCGCCCGTCGGACCTATCTTTCTCCCCCACTGAACAATTGCCCCTTCCCCCCATTGATTAACTGTTATAGATTGTTTTCTGGAGATTCTCTGTCTGCAAACAGGGAAAAATAGGTCCCCTCTTTACAGATAGTGAAAGGGTAGGTGACGCGAACCTTTGCGAGCCTACTTATTCTCCCCATTGACCATATTGATTTTTTATTTTTTGACCTAACATTGATTGATTGCTCAAGATTGGTTCATGAGGTATTCACTGCGTGCAAACAACGTAGAATAGAAATATTCTGTCTAGTCTTTGCGCGCAGTGATAAGATAGGTAGTGCTGACTATTATCCCATTGTGATCCGTCATGCCTGTCTTCTCCCCACTGGTTAGTAGCCTGTTTAGCCCGGACCGCTTATTAGAGATGAACCATCCGGCTCCGCTGGAAGGCACCCCTAATAAGGACATGTTCGTGAAGCATGGATTAATCGCTATAGCCTATAGTGAGCTGTGGCATAAATATACGAAAAAGGATCGAGAAAGACAGTGGCCACTGAGAGGATCCTTTGATCTCGACAAAATAGAAACGGTAGAAATAGCTCTTCGTAGGAATGAAACAACACCTGTTATGCTCGATAGTCTCGGTATGTGGCGCAAAGAAGCCACACGACGAAGGGAAGGCGACGAATTCGGAAAAGGTGAAGGGACACGACGGACAACCCTCCAAACGTCTAGTAGGCAAAGGGAAGGGCCAACGATGGCACAATTCCGAGGAATAGATATGAAAAGAGAACGGTGTAAAGGGGTGTGCCGACAAGTCAACCCCGGAACACAACGACCCGAAGGTAATCCCCCGGCACTATGCACAGGACGAACAGATGTAAAACAAAACCAATGTGCTTTCTGTAAATGTCTTGGACACTGGAAAGCCCAGTGCCCGACTCTGCAGAGCATAGGTAAGAACGGAGGGTCGGCAGAAAGAACAGGCCGACAGAAAGGGAAAAGGCACGAGACAAAAACCAATCAGACTAGTGCAGACAGGACCACCCCGTTTGATTATGCTCGATGGCACAGATTTCGTCAGACCAATTTTAACGACATGTTAGAGTTCTGGGACTGATTGCTCTCTGTTGCTCCCCCACTCTGAAAACCGAACACAATTACAGACCAGTGTAAACAACCCCCCGTTAGAGAAAAGACTCAAGGAAGCCAAGCGTCTATTATATAAACTTAGGATTTAATTACGGTAAAGAAAACACACAACCAACGGTAAATAGAATAACTAGTAGAACTCTCTCTAAAACAAACTTTACTAATAGGAAAAATACAAAACATATTATGCTCACTCCGGAAGTCCTCCAATGTAACAGTTTGATGGTCCCGCCCATCCGAAACACATAGCACGTGTGGGGCGGGGCCTGCCAGCAGCCATGGGCCAAAAGAGATCGCTGGCGAGAAGGTACTGGAGACTCCACAAAGCAGGCAATGAAATGGTCTTTCCATACTACCCTTCCAGGGATGGCGTCCCCCGGGCCGCAAGTAGGGAGGGGGCGGCTGCAAATGACCCCCTCCCTCGTATCTCCTGGTCCGGCCATCACGAATTCCTCCATCGAACGGATGCAGGGTGGGCAGGGAGGGAGAGGCGACGCGGACGAGCCTCTCCCACCTCCACAGGTAGGAGGCTTCCCTGCCCTGGCCCGGCGCCGATGTCCTCCAGCCGGGCGACGGCCATATACCTACGCTGCACAGGAAATATAATACCCGACTGGTATATTTCCGCAACACAGGACATACAATGCCCGACTGGTATATTTGCGGAGCACCGGATGTACAATGGTCCCCCAAGAGTCGGAATCAGGGGTGTAGGGTGGTCATCATGTGCACCCCTGATTCAAAAGGGACGGCGTGGGATGCACCGGGAGAGGGAGACGGCACAGACAAGCCTCCCTCACCTCCCCAAATGAAGGCTCCACTGCTGCACCCTGGCGCCCCGAACCAAAAATGTCCTGCTCCAGCAACATGATGCTCCGTCTTTCGCCATCACAAGAAGTTTCTTCCTCTCCTGATAGATACGACGAAGGGCGGTTGCTGCAGGGTCTCAAAATGGCGTCTGGGCCCTCGAAAGGCGGGTCTAGGCCGCTGGAGTAACTTTGTCCGAAATTGCAACTCGGGCACTCGCCCACCTGGGCGCAAGCCCCCACCATCGACAAACATCCCCTCGACTTTGAAGATTCTACCAAAGTCCCAAGAGCCCTCAGCCCCTTCAGGCTTCCGGTGAGGAACAGTTGCATTGATCTCAAATGAAATAACCACGGCACAGCAACAAGATGGCGGTGCTCTCGTGTCTGCATCAGCTTCCGTCTGAACCACCCAGGAACATTATGGGCTAACGAACTCGAGCAAGTTCCGGCTGAACATCAACATGACCCGGTAAGAAAGACTCTACCCCCTCCCTCTCTTGATTGACGGTCCACACCACCAGCCCCTCTGTTAGCACAGTTTTTTGGACTACCGAAAGGGACCCTGGTCCAACCGCCAATCGTCGGGGACATTTTTTTTTCCTCTGATGCTACTTCCGGATTAAGCCGGCCTCGCCCAAAATGGCGCCGGTATCAATGGAAACTAACGGATGCCTCGTGGTGTTCCTTAACTAATGAAACTTGATGTACTAAGATATATATACGAACCATTGTGCGCTCGATGGGAAAGGGAGGAGGGTTCACTTGGCGAACGTTTGAGAAGGGGTTCCGTAAAAATGTTGATTTCAATGAACGATTTATTTTTTTTGATATTTATTGTAACTGGTACATAACGTCGCTTATGATGCACACTCACAGTTTACATCTAGGAAATGTGATTCCGATGAGGTTGACTGTGTTTCCATTTATGAACTGAAATGCCCCTGATTCCCTTGTCACGCAATGAAATGTTTTCAGTTACTTGCAAATAATAGATTAGGCCTTTTTACATGTTCTTGTGTTACAAAATAACCCCCTACTGTATGTGCTTCCATCGACGACATGTCAGGCCAAAATATGAATTGCGCTCTCACCTTTTACGTACTGAATAATTCTACAAATAAAGGTCTTAAAAAGCTATGAATAGGCATCGCATACTTTTGTAAATGCGGGTATCGGTGGGAGGGTTTTTCTGTGCGCAACCGTTCTGCTTTTTTTAAGGTTATCCGAGAAATGGTTGTTCGGCCCCGGATTGATGATCGGATCCCAGGTATGATACGTTGCCTCCAAAATATGCGACTAAGCTCAGGGACTAACATATGAAGAAGGACCTCGACTTCTGAGAATGGGTAAAGTAAAGCGGGGTGATTGATAAAATGTTATTAAGATATGGTGGTCGAAGGTACTAAGGTACCGGGTTAAAACGAAGAACTGATATGCCTTAGAACCTCACAGCTTTGGGAATGATTTAAGGATCCCGAAGGCCGGATACATCTACAAAACCGGGTACCTCACGCTAGGCACCTCTGATTCCTTTTTAAGCGTTTCTCTACACACAATCCTTAAATGCCATCCTCGAACCTCCCCATAAAACCACCTATCACATTGCCCGCCCCCCTTGACTTTCGGAAACCAAAACCCTAAGGGATTATATCCCGAAGAGATAAGTACGAGTATGCGGTAAGTAAAGGACTTTCGTGCCCGTACATTTGATGTGTTCGAATGTTGTCCCCCCACCTCCCCCTTTCCCTCCTTTTTCCCTCTGCAGGTTACATTAGAATCCCGATTAGAGTATCGTAAGGGATCTGGAACCACGTCACGCCCGATGCATGAAAACGGACTAGCGCTGCAAAACGGCACAACAAGGACGCTCTACCTAATGCACGACCTTTCTGTACCTAATCTAATGCTCTTCTGTCCCAAAACTGCATGCTTCCTACATCCTAACACAGACCCGAAACGTCTAACGTTGGGTAACGCACTGAATAGCCCAAACAGTACACAGTCATTCTCCATGTCCCATGTGTACTGTTTTGGCCTATTGTCTCTCTCTCTCTCTCTCTCTCTCTTTCTCTCTCTCTCTCTCTCTCTCTCTCTCTCTCACTCTTTCGCCCCTCCACACTTTCCCTCTTCCTAGCGACTGGCACCTAATTGACGAACCTGGTGCACCTCCTGATTGGCCCCAAATACCACAAGTATTTGCACAAATTTGTCCTAAAATAAAGTTGTATCGGTACCACGTCACTACCTCTCCCTTTCTGCTAAATATGGATGAAATTTAAATTGGCCAATAGGAAAGGGACAGGTAAGACGACTGAGGTTCCCTAAATTTGACCCACAGCCAGGGAACTATTTGTCAGTGGCTTCTATGATAAAATATGCCTGTGGTAATGCGACCATCCCCATTCCAAATTGTCCCCATACCCCAAACAGTAAGATATGATCAAGACACCCCCGTCTTCCCAAAATGCCCCCAGTTTGGTGTCAGCTGCCCTGAACGAGAGCTTGAAAAACGCCCCCTGCTCTAATTCACTATGTTCCTAATCGTTTTCCATAAGATCCCACCTTTCCCGAGGATAAGTTTAATAATTATCGCAAACCACCCCCCGAGTTTTTATAGCAACCAGGTTGCGAGGACTTATATAGAAAGTTAGAAAGATGTGTGCAAAGTTGAAAATTAGATCGAAAGTCGAAAGAATTTGTTGCAGTAAGCCTTGTCGAAAATAAGATGTTTTTAGGTAATGCAGACTTGTTTAGCCTATGTTCACCCCTCAGAAGGATGCCTATCAGACTATGGTGAATAGCACGTTGCACTTTTTCGTAAAATACAAGGTCCTGAAGACCAGCCTAGCCTTGCAAGACTCGTACTAGGGAAATAGGTCTCTACCAGAAGAACTGACATCTACTATAATAGACGTATGCAATAAATGAGTACCAGACCTCGTACCTATTACAAATGAACGTAATAACCATCAAAGCGCCAAAGAATTAGCCAACGAAAGGAAGTTGTAAGGAATCCAGCAAACCCATCATCAATTGTTTATACGTTAGCCGCAAGAATCTCCAATGTAGCGAGTGCTTACCCCAGTTGCTTGGTGTTGGGAGAGAAATAGATTTATGTACTTACCTTCTTCTGCAATATCTCTAAAGACTGTCTTTTCAAAACTCATTTAAGGGTATCACTGTCGGAGGAGAAAGAGACCGGATGTGGGAGCACGCGGCCTGACTGCGGATTGTGGAACATCAGCGACGGAGGCCGAGGCGAGACCACAGCAGTAAGGAGACGCCGGACGGGGCACTGTTTCAGACAAAGCTAAGGAAAGGGCTGACCTGAAGCCCCTGCTCTATGATCAACGTGTGCCAAAAAGCCCCCGCTCTCTGAACATGGTTACGGACTCGCCTGTCGCAAACTCTCCGCCTCCCCCTGATCTGTCCCCGACTTGGCCTTGCTCCATCCCCTCCTCCTCCGACCTACCATAAGGACTGTTCACACCCGCACCTTTCCACACGAACTCCCAAGTTCCTCCAAATCCTACCGAGCTACCCAGAGAAGAGTACTCCCTGCGTCAGAAGGGAGGGAGCTCCGACTAAGTAGACCACGAACTATGTTAATCTTAGAACGGTGACCTAGAACTCCACCAAGGGTCGCCTCTAAAGAAAAGATGAACGAAGTATGTGGTTCTACCCGCTGCTGAACGCCTCGAAGATGATGGAAGCGACTGGAAATGCTCACCACACAGACCCAAGAAACAAACAGATCTCACAATTCAGGAACAATCGCATTTTTATTGCAAATCTATGCTCTGCGTTACAAAAGAAAGTGCACCTGCTCCAAACCCGTAACGCATTGCTCCTATGAGGTCTGACGAAACAAGACAAAATGTACCCCTGCCCGCAGACCTCCAACGACTCAATCCACATGAACATTCCTGTTGACAGACCGAATTGTAATCCAGGTGCTTAACAGTGCCAACAGAAGACGACAAAAGACAACGAGAACTCTGATATTTTTACTATCTCTCCTTTCTCTCCCAATCACCATTGGACTAACTATGCACCCGCCGAATGCAAAGAGGACTTACTTATATGATAACTTACCAGCTCCTATTTCGAATGACTATAAGCATCTATGATCTATACCCAACGCCCTCGCTACGTAATTCTAGTCTGATATTGCATTACGATGACTTTTTCTACAACCAACTTAACGATGAACCCGCCTACTAGATGATGAGATTTTTCAATATAATGTTTATAATGTGATGTTTATGTACAGCTCTTTTGCCTAAGTCCCCTCTCCCTTACTTATGATCGCTGCATATAGGTATAGATAGGAAATAGGCCAGCAAGATGTCTTGGAAATGTTAAAGGGAGGACTGTGGAAAATTAACTCAAACTTGGTGAACATTATCGGCGTCATCTTGCCCCTTTTCAAGCCCATTCGTGCGCGTAAGCGGCAGCCATTTTGAACGCCATGGCCTCCCTGCCCCTCGCTGATAGCCAGCGCGTCTCTCTCTCTCCCTTAACCTCGCAAGCATCCCCCCGCACACTGACAACCCCCGCTCTCTCATGCCTTGGGTCATAAACCCCTCTTCAGCGCAGCTTCACCACTGAATCCCATCCTGTTCCCAGCGCGACACCTCCCCTCATTCCTTTCATGGCCTCAGATCCTTCTGATGCAAACCCCTTTTCCTGTGTCCCCGTTTGTCTTCCCTGTTCCCAGGCCGCCACCTGGCTCTGCGGATACTGTTTATTACCCCGTACAGTAGGAAGCTTCCCCTCCCCATCAAAAGACCCCCGAACCGATCAAAGCCCCCACCCCATGAGATCCGACCAACCCCATGCATTCCGTGAATCGGCGGAATGCCCTGCTGTGCGACAACCATCACCTGTTGTGACCGGGGTGGGGAATCCAACTGTAAATGTATGTGGGAACGGGCCTGAAGGGGAGATTCCGAGGATGTTCTTTCTAATACTAAAATGTTGCGAGAATGTGTTATGTGCAATAAAGGTCATAAACCCTAGTATAAGAGGCCAGGCCTCAGAGATGTGGCTAGAGCACCTCGTGACGATACTTGCTGTCTGAATTGATGTGTTCTCCTCCGGAGAGAATAAAATCCTCGTTTCCTGCCTTCCAGTCTCCAGCGCCTGCTTCTTCATTGATTAATATTGGTGGGTCATAGAGGCGATACCGCCGGGCAACATAAAAAGGGTTTTTGGTTACCGGTTGTCTTTGGAACCCCTTTTTAACACTGGTCGACGATCTTGTGGCCACAGGGGTCTTTCTTACTTTAGTCATCTTGTTAGGGATAGCCGGTAGATGAAATAGAATAGTAGGATCTTTATTAAGAGCAGCTTAACAGCTATCACAGGCCTCATACACAGTGATGAAATCCAAAAAGACACTTTCACCTTGTAAAAAGTCCCACGGCGCTGGCGATGAAAGGGGGGTGGCCCGTCCCGTCTCCTTCTGTCCCCTGAGGGCCACAGAGGGCCCGCCCTTTGGCCGGGCTTAGCCCCGGGCGCTCCCGCGACGCGGGTGGTGACGTTCTTTTTAAGCGCCTCCTGGCGCGTCCCTGGCGTGTCCTGAGCACTGGCCGCTGGGAAATGTAGTCCCCCGCTCTGCGGCCGCTTGGTTGCACTCGCGGCGGCGGGGGGACTACAAGGCAGGGTCAACAGCGGCAAGGCAGCGATGTTACCAGCGGTCCTGGGGGGCAAGAAACAGGAGTCTTTAACAAGCAGCGTCCACTCCGGCGCTCAGGTCAGCAATTATTCGAGCACCCGCTCCCCCGGTGGTGACGTTCTTTTTAAGCGCCTCCTGGCGCGTCCCTGGCGTGTCCTGCGCACTGGCCGCTGGGAAATGTAGTCCCCCGCTCGGCGGCCGCTTGGTTGCACTCATGGCGGCGGGGGGACTACAAGGCAGGGTCAACAGCGGCAAGGCAGCGATGTTACCAGCGGTCCTGGGGGGCAAGAAACAGGAGTCTTTAACAAGCAGCGTCCACTCCGGCGCTCAGGTCAGCAATTATTCGAGCACCTGCTCCCCCGGTGGTGACGTTCTTTTTAAGCGCCTCCTGGCGCGTCCCTGGCGTATCCTGCGCACTGGCCGCTGGGAAATGTAGTCCCCCGCTCGGCGGCCGCTTGGTTGCACTCGCGGTGGCTGGGGGACAACAAGGCAGGGTCAACAGCGGCAAGGCAGCGATGTTACCAGCGGTCCTGGGGGGCAAGAAATTGGAGTCTTTAACAAGCAGCGTCCACTCCGGCGCTCAGGTCACCAATTATTCGAGCACCCGCTCCCCCGGTGGTGACGTTCTTTTTTAACGCCTCCTGGCGCGTCCCTGGCCTGTCCTGCGCACTGGCCGCTGGGAAATGTAGTCCCCCGCTCGGCGGCCGCTTGGTTGCACTCACGGCGGCGGGGGGACTACAAGGCAGGGTCAACAGCGGCAAGGCAACAATGTTACCAGCGGTCCTGGGGGGAAAGAAACAGGAGTCTTTAACAAGCAGCGTCCACTCCGGCGCTCAGGTCAGCAATTATTCGAGCACCTCCTCTTGGAGTTGGTTACCGCAGGCGTTGTCTCGAGCCCGGAATGCCCAAGACTGATGAGAGGGAAGTCCACCAAAAATAATTCAGAGTGGCCTAGAAGTGTGTTAATGGAACATTAACAGCTTACAGACAAAACTTTCAGACCCAGGTTTCACAGGTTTCCTGCGAACCTTCGATATCTAAATATTCCAGGAAATGTGGGCGCAGTCGTCTATCCCTCTCATTGGCTACAAGGAATACACACAATTAGCTGAATTAAAGAGTGCATATGGGAGGGCAAAAAGGGGTCTGGCAATTTATATAAATACAAACATAATTCTTGAAACAGTAGAAGTGTATGTAGACAACCCAAATATGTTGGTAATAAATCTGGAAGGTCGAGACAGTAACCACAAAGACTCAATTATCATCGTAAATCTGTACATAAATCCAAAGCAGAAAGCCACATCTTCCAGGAGAATATCAGCTCATCTATCTCAGTTAAAAGATAGCCACAACAAGGCACAATGGCTAGTTTCCGGTGACTTTAACCTCAACCTTTTTCATTTTCCTTCTGAAGAACATAGCGACGCAGTGGGTCCCCTCCCAGAACCAGCAACGCCATCAATCTTACAAAGGGACAACTCAGGTGAGGAAATCATAAAAGCCTGTGAACTATTGGACCTGCTGGTATTAAATGGCCGAAAACCATCTGATATTCCACCTGGCTGGTCAAGGGTTTGTGGCAACACGGTCTCAATCATAGACTATACTCTTGTTACAATTCCCCTTTACCATCAGGTCTGTGATTATAGGATATGTCATTGTGTGGAAAGTGACCACAACCCTCAAGTAATCAAGGTGAACACATCCCTGGGCAAACTTGAGGCTTTTCGTACATTGTTGGGAGAGACATACTCAGAAAATCGGAAACGCCTGAAGTGGAGCCCTGGCTCCATCAAGTCATTAGCGCAGGTCGGGATCACAAGTCTACAGAACCTAGCCCAATGTGAGCTCAATCCAATAGCGACTTGGGAGACCCTCACTAATAATATGACTAAAACCCAAAATGAGAGGAGTCACAAGAAGGAAATTCGACTCGATCATGGCAAATCGTTAATTCTGCCTGTTCAAATCTGGAACATGAGAAAGGAAACTGGCTCTTTCGGCAAGTACGCCAACATCCAGGAGACCCTTACTTACTACAACAGTTCCGTAATGAAAGACGACAGCTAAGAAAAGAGATCTGGAAGTGCAAACAAGCAAAACTGGAAACATTATGGGCCCAGTTACAACATGCCTCCAAAACGCATGACTCAAAAAGATTTTGGTATATAATAAATCGGAACGAGAAAGGCTCTGCAGCTGCAAATAATGCCAATATCAGTGAGACAGCATGGGTAAATTATTTAAAGTCACATTTCAAGAGTGATTTGATTCATCACGCTAGTACCTTCTGCCCAAATAAAACCACTGTGGTACAGCAGAAAATCACAGCAGCTGAAGTAGAATTGGTCATCAAAAAGTCCCGGACCGACTGTGCCCCAGTTCCAAATGGGTTACCACAGGTTTTATTTAAACATCTTTCCCAAAAATGGGCTGTTTTTCTAGCATCAATGTTCAATTTCATTTTATTTATTCATTTATTTATCCATCCTAATAATATAAAGAGAGAGCCTAAACCTTTGAGGCGGGTAATCTCAGGAACCGCAGTACCAATCACAACACCCAATACAGCGTTGGAAAGGGCAGTTGCAGCAGAAGGACATAGGCTATGCAGATGCCCACCATAAACATTTGAAAGGTAAAAGAACCTTACCAGCCAAGTAGTCCCTTTGTGGGCATGGGCGTGGGAGGGGCGCGGCATGACAACAAAAAAAGCGTTCCTTAAACGTGTGCGTTGTGCTGGGGGCGTGTGCTGGGGGAATGAACAAGGCCAATGGGCGCGGCAATTGCGCGGCACAAAGGGATGTGGCTAATGGGCGCGACAAAGAGCAACAATCGCGCAGCACATCCCCCCCAAAAAACGTGCCTTGAGGGCATGTGGAAAACAAACGTGCCTGTTGGGCCGGGGTCATGGCCAAGCCAATGGGTGCGGCAATTGCGCGGGAGAAGGGCCGAGGCCAATGGGAGCGGTATTTGCCGGGTTTACGCGGGGGGCAGACGCGACTGATCGTGCCTGTGTGGACAATAACTGCACAGTATCCTGCGCGCTGTCAGCCAGTCAACTCTCTGCATAAAGGACCGTGCCTGCGGGGACACTAACTGCAGCGTCTCCTGCGCGCTGTCACACACTCAACTCTCTGCATAAACTAATTGACACCAGGCGCACAACATCAACCAGGGCCGGAGCCGGGCTCAGGTGGCGGATGACGCGACTAAGCGCGCCTGCTGGGACACTAACCTTTGAACTGACTGCACTTTCCCACATGCGTCTCCAGCGCGCACTGTCACCCACTCAACTCTCTTCATCAACGACTTTACACCACAAGCACAACATCAAACAAAACTGGAGCCGGGCCTCAAGCGGGGGATGATGCGATTCAGCGTGCCTGCAGAGACACGAAATTTACAACTGAATGCACTTTCACACATGCTTACCTATGGACGTGGAGTACATACACACTAGAGACATCTGCTAATACTTCTTACTCCGAGGTATACACAGTATCTGCACACACATGCCTAACTATTGTGACACTTCATGCTAAAAATGTTGTCTACTGCGAGATTTTAAAATACATTTCCCTTGCCTATTACACACATTGCACATATTCTATTTCATACCCGGACAACGTCGGGACGGGCTGCTAGTTAAACTTATAAAGCGCACTATCACCTTGCAGGCATCCTGGCGCTGATGGCTACATGAGAGACGAGAAGTGTGTGTCGGGCGAGCACAAGAGGCTAGGACTTAGGAAACAACCAGGTTTTCACACATTTTCAAGTAGGGAGAAGTTCCCTAATTTGCCCAATCTCCAAAGGAAGGCTGTTCCACAGTTTAGCAGCTGCTATCCCAAAAGATCTCCCCCCTGACCTAGCTTTCCTAAACCTAGGTACTCTCACCAATCTAGGGGATGAAGAACGGAGCAGTCTAGTGGGAGAGTACCAAACGAATTTTGATTGCATTGCTAGGGGTCCTAGCCCATGAAGAGCTTTGAAAACAAGGCAGAGGGACTTAAATTGTACTCTCTGCCTAAGGGGGAGCCAATGGAGTTCAGCCAGAATTGCTTCCAGGCAGCCCTAAAACTAACCTAGCTGCGGCTGATTGAATTCTTTGAAGAAAACAACGTTATTCCCTATAGCTGGAGGGGCCCCATCCTTCATCTCATTTTCATAAAAGGCCTGGCCTGTTCGCCTAACAACTATAGGCTAATAGCGCTGATGGATGTTGAGTTAAAATATTTTTCAACGTTAACACTCCACGATCTGGAATTCTGGGTGCATGGCAATGGAAGAATTCCCCTAAATCAAACTGGCTTTCAAAGGGACCAGGGTACTTTAACCAATCTTATGGCCCGAGTCAAATCAGGAACCGAGCGAAAGCAACCAGGACACCTCTTTACTTGTGCTTTGTTGATTTTAAAGCCGCTTTTGATGGTGTCCCTCTGGACAAATTATGGGCTAAGCTTCAGCAATGGGGCATCCCACCTAGCATCCTACACGCAATTAAACTTGTATATTCCAACACCTGGGTCAAATTCAAAATCGGAGACGGCTCTTGCGTATCAAGGAAGGTCCAAACAAACTTTAGGCGTAAAACAGGGCTGTGTCCTAGCCCCCTTCCTTTTTAATCTATTTTTGGCAGATCTTTACACTGAGCTTGATGAACAGATTGCCCACCCTCCGACTGTCGGAGTGAACCAATTGTCACATATCCTCTATGCAGATGACCTTGTGTTGTTTAGCAACACACGAATAGGACTCCAAAGACTGCTCAACACTCTGGGAGCTTACACTGAAAATAACGGCCTGGAAATACATTTTTCAAAAACAAGTGTGGTGGTGTGCAATCGTCCAGTCAAGACAAATCGAAAATGGGTTATTTACAGAAACAAAATTGAGGAGGTTAAACTCTGCGTATACCTAGGAGTGAAAATAGATGCCAATTCCTCCTTTGTTTCCCAGAAGAAGGCGATTAGGGCGAAAGCGCAGGCCCTTAATTACGGTTTCTCGTCACTGGCCAGATCTATTGAAGGTCACGATCTAAAGTCCATGGGATCAGTTCTGTGAGAAGTTAGCCTGGCATGTGATGTCCACTATTCTAGTGGGCACCCTGCACCAGTCTAAACGACCCTTATTGATGGTGGTTGTAAAGTCAAACTTATAAACAAGCTATCCTAGTGGTAGCATGGACCAGCAGTCTTAGGCTAAAACCTCAGAGAGCATTTGAAGCAAGCTGTTTTACCAATTATAAGTCCTTGAGTACCAAATGAAAGGACACCACACAAGGTATATATCAAATATATATGTATTTATTTCTAACACAACCCCTCTGTACGCTTTATGAGGTCATAGATCGAAATACATCACAAGTTACTTATTAAGCCTACTATAAGTTGTACAAATACAGTTCTGCCCTAGGGGCCTCACAAACCATATACTAAGTAAGTGGTATAAGAACCACTTCAGGAATAGGGAATAGGCCTAGGGCCTAGGGAATCGCTGGGGCTACACTAGACAACCAAAAGTTAGGAAGTAGGAGACCCACAGGAGACGCGTGCAGTGTCTAAACACAGTCGCGAGTTACCATTGACTTACAATGGAGAACGTAGAAGTTACAAATTTACAGTTTTAAGACACTTCCGGATGGACTACGGTAAAACCCCTTTAAACTAGGACACTTCGAGAGTCAACACCCATGGGAACACCGGAGTACTCGAGTTACCTCACCCAGGGAAGTCGGGTGCATAGGTGTCTTTTCTTGTCGGGTTTCGTCAATGTTTTCTATGGAGATCTGCAAAGAAGTGCTGCAGGCCACCAGAGGAAAAGTGTCCGGGTGGATCCAAGGGTGGATCAGAGACAAGAAGAACCTGAAAGCAGAGGGGACAGAGTCTGGGTCACTAGCCAGTGACCAGGAAGGTACCAGAAAAGAACAAGACAATGTCGAGTTGATTCAGGTGAAGAGGTGAAGCTTGTCTCTGCAGCCACAAGGACCAGGAGGTATCGATGACAACCAGGAGCTGGATTCGAGCTGTGCCACAAAGGATCTAGTTGACTGCAGTGTCGGTATCCAAACTGGACCCAACAAGCCTTGGCAACCGCAATCCACACAGGAAGTGAAGATGGGCTTCGAGTCAGATCAGCAAGGTCTGGGGAGCTTTTCCTTTGGAGGGAAGCTGGAGCAAGCCTGGAGCAACCAGGAAAATGGTGTAGTTTCAAAGGTTCATCTTCGGAGGGCTCACTAGCCAACGTGCTAGCAACTGGGAAGACGCGTCAAGCTGAAATGCAGGAGCAGGCCTCAAGCCGCACTCGTGGAGTGTGGAGGGCTGAGCTTTGGTGAAAATGGTGCTCGGGTCTGGGGTTTCTCAAACCCCAATGCACAACTTTGAGGGTGCCTCTGTAGTTGCACTGTTAGCAAAATGCAGGATGTCCAGGGTGTCCGGTCCCACGTCTCTCGTGTCCGCCACAGGTCTCAGCTTTGCTGTGGATGTGGATTGGAGTTGCAAAAGTCCAGTTCCTGATGAGCGTCAACAAAGCAAACCGGCAAGTTACTGGTGGTGCCTGTTTGCACAGGATGGTCACTCCTTGACCACAAGGGAGCTGTCTTCAGTCTTCTAGTCGATATAGAACATCGAAGGTCCAAGAGTTCGTGTCAAAGTTTCTTCCAGGATTATTCTAAAGTCTCTAGACTCAGCTCCTATCTTTATACTGATTTTAGGGGCTGGATTACCTGCTAGGTCCCTCCTATGGGTGCACCCTGAGAAGGGGGTGGTTACACCCCTTTCCCTGTGTCCAGTTTCGCGCCAGAGCGGTGCTGGATTGCCCCAGCAACTGGTCTGAACCGGGCTATGCATGGAGCACCCTGTGTGCCCCAGGCACTGTCTGGAAAAGCATCTTTCCATTCAACCCACCCTGCCCCAATACTCTACATGCTGTCTGGGGAGGTACTAGCACCTCCTCTGACAGGAAACCTATTGTCCAGGCCTCCCTTGCTGGATTTTTGTCCAACAGCAGCAGGTCAGACTTGTGTCTGTGGCAGCAGGATCCATTTTGCGACGCTGAGGCTCTGTTTAACTTTAACCGGGTAAAGCAGTAACTACATGTCTTTTCCCTCTGGAATGGTGGAATGCTACCCCCGCCGCCAGAACTGGCGGGCGGTGGCGGGTAGTATTCCAAAGTGTTTGACCACCTTACACAACATGTTTTGATAAAGCCAAACCAAAGTTAGCATTAACTGTGTGGATTATAATGCACTTAAGAGTTTATGGTATGGCTATATCATAGAACAGCTATAAGGAGATGGTTCAGTACGCTGCAAAAGGGCTCAGCTCATGCTAGAGCACCCTCTCACATAAAACCAACCACTCTGCCTTCCGGATTGTCAAGGCCTGCCATGGGAGTGACTTATGGGTATATATGTGTCTATATATAAGGGTAGATATAGGTATACTATATCTAAGCAAAGGGTGATTGCACCACCTTGCCCAAACTGAGTGATCAGCCTGTGGTGTCAGTTTGGATGGCCAGCCAGGGGTGGCATAATACATGCTGCAGCCCCTGGTAGGCCTTGGATGCACCTATGCCCTGGGTACCTATGGTACACTATGCAGGGGCTCACAAGGGTGATCCAATACCCAATCAGGTATGTACCTAAAGCACATGGTACCAATTTAGGAAGAGAACAGCTGGGCTGTGGGTCTGATTAGCAGGCCCACAGCCGCAATAAAGTAAAAAAAACGGAGAATCACAGAAAAAAGTGGGGGTGACCATAGGAAGCAGACCCTACTCTCCTACAAGTTCTACAAGCCAAACTGTTGCTAACCCTTGCATATGAAATGGAGATTATTTTGGGGGATGATGCTCTTTTGTTAGAAAAAGTGATGATAAAAACAAAATTTTAGGCTCCCCAAGTTGGCTTCTCTGGCGCAAATCCGGCTACAATTTCTGCTTACAAAACAGACACTCGCTAGGCCAGCGGCGTTCGTAAAGCTGTGTTATAACTTGCGAACAGCAGCAGAAAACACTCTGGCAAATCTCGTCTGGACTGAAATTAACTTGAAAAGGGGCAACTGTGCTTACAAGACATTTTTAGAAAACAGCATTAAGACGCTTGATCTGGGTGACCTTTGGAACTCTAATATATCTAGGCAAATCTTTAAGAAGCTCGTAAATAAATCTATAAAATTGCAAAGTTGGATGGCAGACAAAGATACCCTGTCAAAACGTCGCCACGGGTGGCTGCTGTTGAAATCATATTCCACTTTAACGGAATCAGCCTTGCTAGCTGCACCTTACCACCGGAATATCAGACAGTCGTTTTTGGCCCTAAGATTTGGAGAAATACCCAGACTAGACCTCATGCCAAAATGGAGAATGTCCATTCAAAGTGAAGACCAGTCTTGCCGTCTATGCCACCAGGGGCCTGAATCTCTGCTTCACATCATCTGTGTTTGTCCCTCTTTGATGGTTCAACGAAGAGTTCTATTAAGACGGGAGTTCCTTGAACGGGAAATTAGGTCCTGCTGGCATGCATTGGTGGAGTCCATGGACTCAATCAACACCATGCTGAACATTAGACTGACTCAGTTATTGATCTGTTTTAAGAAAATGAACAGCTAACAGGATATGCGATCTGTAATCTGGGGGTGGTCCCTGAATGTAATCCTAAATTGTGATAAATCGGAAACCCCTAATGTTAACCGAGCACGCACAATAACTGTGAAGGACGGGCTGCCAGGGACTAAAACTTGTAGTTCCATATCCCATTAGACTCAGATAATTACTTTATTTATTTTTGTATTATTAATGATGTGAATATTTGTATCATTAATTTTTATAGTGGGTTTCATAGTCCATCTGGCATCGTATTCATACCTTTCTTAGTACTGCTTATAGGCATTTTAATTATATATTATTGTAATTGAGAGACATTTTAGTTATCTTATACATTAGGGTAACAAATGATTTCTGTTTAGTGACTTTTTTTCTAACATAGATTAGTGTTGGTATCCTGACTAAAAAGTATAGGAAGGAAAGTTGAAGAAAGCAAATGGTATGTAGCGTGAAGAGTCGAGGTTGTACTAGCTGTATGACATACCTGTTTTATATCCATTTTACTTTTTATTTGTTATGTACTTCTTAACCTTGTGATTTTGTTTATGGTTTTAATTGACTAATAAACTAAACTAAACTTCATATCTCATCTGGCATATGCTGATGACATTGTGTTGCTGAGTCACATGGAGGTGGGACCTAAAAGATGAATTAAGGAAACTGAGACTTTCACAAAAGTCAACAAATTGGAAATTAATATCACAAAGACAAAAACCATGTAAATAGGAAATAATTCCAATGTTCCATTGAAAATCAAACTACGGAACACAATTGTAGAAGAAGTCAACACCTACAAATATCTAGGCTTCTACTTCAACACAAACTTTACCTTTCAGACACACCAGCAGTATATGGTTAGAAAAAACAGCACCTTAATACATGCCTTTTACGCACTTGTAAAAAAACTTGAAGGACCCGCCTTTCAACCATTGCTCACGGTCGTCCATGTGAAATTGCTTCCCACGTTAACTTACGCGAGTATGGTGATGCATGCTAAAGATTCCAAAATGTTGGAAAGATTACAAATAAACACGTACAAAGGTCTTCCCTGTTATGCTTCATCTTCACAAATCCACTCGGAATTTGGATTGATGCAACAAGAGATAGCAAGAAGATACCCCACAATCAACTCCTGGCATAGGATACGAAATATTGAGTCTCGCCCTGCAGTCAACGCTTTTTGGCAGTCACTGATTAACAATACTTATTCGAGCTCCACCAAATATTTGCTATCTTCATTAGAAATAACTAATACAGTTGGTTTATGGGATCTAAATCTGTCTCATGCCACTTTCTGTCATGCGATCAATAAAGCAGGAAAAACTCACTTACTAGTGGAGGATAAAAACACATTTTTGGAGCAATCACATGCCTGGATGACAATCTAAACATACGTCACCTTGCAAGCAGCAGCATACCTTCTTTTAACTAATCCTGTGCATTTTAGGGATAAGTTATTGGCTCTACGCTTAGTAGAACTGCCATCCTTAGCAGATAAACCCTCACGGAGACACAAAGGCCCCACAATGGGCAGGTTATGCAGCGCCGCCAAGGAGGATTTTCTGCATTTGGTTTGCAGATGTGCCACATTAAGGAAAGCACGCCACGTATACATAAGACGGCTATTCAACGAGAGGAGGATTCGTACCTGCAGGACAGCAATCATGAGGAGCCTTGACTCCATGGACCCTTTTTACAATCACATGATAAATCCCTCGAACAGAGCTCCAAGGGCGTAGCTCCAGCCCAAGCAACCAGGGCCACATAATGTCTCAATTAACAGATGATTGTGAGTAAAAAATAACAATGTGATATCTATAAAATGATGGGACTCTAGTACCTTGTAGAATTTAAAATTAGAACTTAATTTCTCATTTTGATGCACACGCCACTTTATAACAACTTAGCTGAAAGCTATTGGCCATAATCGAAAAGAAATGAAGTAATAACATGTTTGAAATTCCAAATATTTTAATTTCTCGTATCTTCGAAATATCAACATGCACGTTTAAGAAACTGATTAATTAGAAAAGGGAAGTATTTTATTGCAAACATATTTTATTATGTTGTATTTGTTTTAAAATATTTTGACTTTTTTTTAAACTTATAACAATAAACATGAAAAACATGGAAAGATTCATAATTGTGGGTTGTCTCATAGTCCTTACTTCTGTTCATTGTCACCAAATCATGTGAAAGTGCATACAAGTTGCTGATCTTGAAAAGTAAACCATGGTCCAAGTGAGGGCTTTGGTAAGCCTAGCCTCCCGTACAGTGCATGTGCACATTGCATTTTTCTCAAATAGTAGCAAATCATGTATGCTACGAAACTGCAAAATGTAAAGTAGTGCTATACATTATTGCAGAGAAGGAGGTATTACTTCTAAATAGACATATCAGCAGCACTCCCACAATATCAGAAGTGAGGAGTGTTCAAAGTCTCATAATGTTTTTTAAGGGGGAGTGGTCATGATGTGGTGTGCAGATCATTGCAGTGGGAGATGTGGATTGGAGGGTATCAAAATGTCACTCATCCTTGGGTGGGCAATCTCTCTTCACCGCCCTGCCACGGTGGCCTAGATAGTACATTTCAGGAGAGGGCTGCTTTAGACCAGGGGGCCCAGAAATAGGGGTTGTCAGAGGGAGGTGTACCTAAAGGATCTACTATACATGAAGAAATTCAGGAAGGTAATGAAGTACCTAACTCTTCCTAAGATGGTCCCCAATGAGAAGACCAAACCACTGGCTGTTACTAGGAGAGGTGGACAATGATGGACTTGTGATGATTCTGGCTCGAAACTGGAACAACAGATGTGGAAACAGACACAGGTGCTCCTACCTTCCACCGTCCTTTGATCTAGTCCACACATGAGCGCAGTTGCATGTTTGCAGGGGTGAAATATGAGCGGCCTATCACACGCATACAATGCCACAACTCGTCCCACCTAGGCCACGTCAAATGTCCGCATGTCACATCCTCCATACACTAGTGTCTAATTGTGCAGGCATCCAGTACCACTACATGCCCTAGACAGAGCAACACAACACATAAGAGCATTGCTCCAATCCCCACATAGCACATGAAAGCACTAGTAACGGTGGCCACATGGCAAACATACACTTCTTTCGCCCAAGCCCACAAAACAGGATCAGACTTCTGCTCTTGTCCTCACACATGACAAAGATTGCCACCTGACCAGGGGCGGCTCTCCTCTAAGGCGGAGAAGCGTCGCCCACTGCTCTCAGAGCTGGGTAAAGAGAAAAATAAAATGATAATAAGAACGTTATTATCGTTTTATTTTTCATTGCTGCGGGGCTGGGTTAGGCTGGGGCTGGTGGCACAGGGAGGAGGGAGGAGAAGTGGTCAGGCTGGCCAAACTGTCATGCACACTTTGCCTATTCCTCACCAGGCTGTAATGCACAGCCTGGTGTGGAACATGCACAGGCCCCCTGTCCCGTTTAGTCGCAGAACCAGGGTGCTCAGACGAATCACAACGCTGTATTGCATTAGGCGGGGGTGGGGGGAGTTACGGGGGAAGGCACACGAGGGGTTCGGAATTCAATAAAAATAAAACTTCTTTCCTTGAGCAGGGTCCCGCGTCTTTTTTGCTCCTGCTCTCCTGTCTCTGACATCAACACAAAGCAGGCAGCCAGGCTTCTTCCCCTGACCAATCACAACGCTTCAATGCAACGTTGTGATTGGTCCAAGTGCCGTGACAAAGTGCGCAGCCCGGGGCTGGAGGGGTGGGCATGTTCTCAGTGGGCATGACTGGTTTGGGCGGCCAGAGAGTTCCGACCAAAGAGTAATTGCGCAGTCAGGAATGGGTAAACTACTCCTCCCCTGCCCTGCTCGTAGAGCTGAGCAGCCCGTCCACCCGCCCACCGCAAAGCAGCAGGAAACGAAACATAAAATGACAACTCTAAGTTATTGGCATTTTATGTTTTTCACAGCTTAATAGCAGTGGGGCGACCATCCTCCGCCATAGCAGAGGAGCCGCTCCTGTTTTAATTGCCTGGCTATAAATGCACTTTGGCAACTCGTCAGGGTCAAGACTTATGTACTGCAACTACAATGCACTACTAATACCGGGGAACATAGGAGTGACACAGAAAGGCGTGCGTGCAATCATAAAGTAAAATACACAGGCAGAGCTGGGGTCCGGAAAGATTTGCTACACAGCTCAGTCGCTCATTTGGGAGCTCCAGTTGTAAATAGAAAACCAGAAGTGCAGAAGGAAGTAACTTAAACGGGATCTCATCCCACGTCCGCACCCCGGAATTCTCATAATAAGCCTAAAGACGGAAGCGGAGTGTGTTTAAACGGATTTAACTATCACACGCCAGTCAGCACATGGTGGCATCGTTATCTGCAAAAGATGTGGTAATCTCCTGAACATTCGTTCATGAATATGGCAAAGGGACCAGACTGGTGTTTCACACAAAACGTATTGTGTTGCACTCCAGCCTTTATATAGCACTTACCACTCTTATGAAGTGAGTGCCTATGGTAAGCATGCTACCCCAGGTAGGGTGCATGGTTTGAAGAATGTTGTCTTTGTTTTCATCCTATGTGGGAAGTGTTTCCATGTCATGAGTGAGGACCGCCAGGAGTGTGGCTCAGTGGTTAGAAGCGGCAGACCCGGAAGCTGAGATCGGCCTGGGACCAGAGTTCAATTCCCAACACGGCAGGGTCTTGGGTCAATGTCCGCGGACTTGATAATTCTCGCCTCGTGCCTACTCTAACCTTGGGCTCCACTCTGCAACTCTGGGCAATAGCTTGCTTAATCTTCACAATGGCCCCTTCAATGCCGGGGATGCCTGGTCTCACCTTGGGGGTGCCCTTGAGGGACCATCTCACAGTGAAAGCCAGGACGGGTTCCCCAGCGGTATACAGAGCCGGGACACCCCGGTGTGGGTAGCTGTGCGCTTTACAAGTATACCACATTTACATTTTTATTTAAAGTTATCATGTTATGGGACGTAGCGCTTGAACAGCTCTGCAGGTCCCCTTATGGTGTTTCTTATGATCATAGTTCACTTAGTTGATTCCCGCACTGGGTTGGCCATCTGAGATATTTAGTTTAAAGTTTATGGTCCTGACCTACTGTAGCTCTCCAGCTATCTGGAAGCGCTCTCTTGTGTGCAGCCCAGCCTACTAAACTAGAAGCTTTTGTTGAATGAATACATTTAGCCCAAAATTGAAAAACATATGTTTGGGATGAAAATGTGTGTCATTTCAGAACTCATAAGCAGCTCTTTGAAAAAACAATGGATTGCCAAGATATACATGAGGGTGATATTTCAGTGATAAATCATGCAATATTCCTAATAAAATTACTTTGGTGCCTGGGGCATTTAATCTGTGGCAGTCATGTGTTATCCATGTAAAGGATTAGAGTTTTGTGTCTGAACGAGTGCTTGGACTAGGGCTATGATTGGCTGTAAGGTCTTGGTCTCCTATTGGTTTTAGAGTTTAGGGCTATTGTTGTGGTTGGTTAGGGTTAGGTCTAGGGTCACCTGATTACTAGGGCTATAAAATGTCAGGGTTTAGAGCGTCTCAGCCCGGGCGTCGAGGTTAAGGGCGGAGAGGACAAGCACAGTTGCCTGTTTGAGCCTTTTCGAGACTGGTTGGGACTAAGGCCAGAAATGCTGCACATTTTCCCATACATCAGCACACACTCCACCCCATCCATGACCAGAGCAACACACACACACCAAATATACTCCACACATTTACTACAAACCAATCCTATGCACAAATAAATGTACCAGCACACACTACAAAACCACACAAACCTCACCTATATACCCTTCTATCCCAGCTACCACACATTTGCACCATCACCTACAAACAGTATACAACTCTATGCCAACCTATCCACTCATCACGAACACAAACACAATCCATACCATACTTAACTACAACCCATCCAGACACACACTCTCCCCTTTACTTACTCCTAACAGACCCCCTTTTATCACTAACAAACCTATACTCAGCCTTCCAACATTTGTCCAACCAACTCTCCTCTTCTTTCTACCACAATAACACAACAACACAACAGTTACACTCCACAGCACCACACATTTTAACTCTTGCAGCAATCAAGTCTTAGCCAAACATTTTTAACTCAACTTCATCCCCTCCTACACACAACATACACTCTACTCACAAACACATCACCACCCCTTTACCTTACAACTTCCTCTCACAAACAATACTATACAAACAACTCCATCTCATAAAACAAATACATCAGCACCTTTTTTCACTACTCCTTATAAACAAAACATATCACGCACACCAGCACAACAAAATCTCTCAAGCGCAACACCTCCTAATACTTACAGTCACAGTATACAATCATACACCCACCTTTCAAACTACACAAATGAACAAACTACAATGCCAAGCTTTCTCTCCTCCATCGCACCTAACACACATACAGCAACTCTCTTCTAACCGCCTCTCATCCATTGGACAATTTAGAACCTTACTACATGACCCACATGCTGCACCACCACCCCTAACTCCTACACCTTCCGCCCTAAATAAACACAAACAATATAAGCAACGTGCCACACATCACAACTTTGCTTCTCCAAATCTATTGCACAACAAGTTTACACCATAAAAACAACACAGCGCACCAACTCACTCTCAAGCACTGTCTCCACCTATGCAGGCAGACCCATCAAAATGCCTTCTCAGCCTGCTAGACAAGGATCACATTACAGAATAGCTACACAATTCCTATCCTAATACAGCTAACACCAGCACTAAAAACACACCTCCTACAAACCCACACAATCCTGATCACTCTTCTACAAAACAAAGTCTCATTGTCACCAAAGCACATTTTCTAGATTGTCTACTAATAAATGTTCGATCTCTCTCTAAAAACAAATATCACATCTACGACCTTCTCACTGACGCAAAACCAGACCTATTATTAATAACTGAATCTTGGTTGGAAGATGATATGGGTCCAGTCCTGCATGAAGCCATTACTCTAGGCCTTCAAATGATCACCCAAAATCGTAAAGGCAAAAAAGGAGGATGACTAACTGTTGTATTCTGGCAAACATTACATATCACTAAAGTTGACAATATCTCCATAAAGAATTGTGAGGCTCTTCTCACCGGTAGGTAGCCAAAATATCGAAATTAAAATATCGATATACAATAATATCGATGTTTTAATTCCGATGGTATAGAATATCGATGTGCAATAATATCGATGGACAGAATATCGATTTTAAGGTATCTATGTTATTAATATCGAAATTTTGTTTAGTGTTATGTATTTTATTATGTCTTTTATATGCTTGTTAAACATGTTTTTTAACCCCTTCGGTGCTCATGACGAGCTCAGCTCGTCATGAGGCACGGTGCTCGTGTGCTCATGACGAGCTGAGCTCATCATGACCACACCCATTATCATTATGGCCCAGCACAGCAGAGGAATATCCTGCGCAGCCAAGGTGTTAATGTATGTTTAGAAATTGATAATTTTGTTTACATTTTGCGTTTTAGTATCAGAGCGGGTTGTGGGTTTATAGGGGAATAGGGTGGGAAGTAATTTAATTATAATTAATTAATTTAAAAAAATTTGATTAATAATTAATTGTTAATGAATAATTAATTGGTAATTATTTATTATTAATTAGTTAATTAACTTAATTAGAGTTAATGTAGTAATATTTCTTATTAGTTGTTATTGTTAATTAATAATTAATTGGTAATTAATTAATATTAAGTGATTAAATGATAGTTACATTTTTTATGTGATTTATTTATGTGTAGTGGGTTGTGTGTTTATAGGGGAATAGGGTGTGAAATAAATAAATTAAATTAATTGAAGAGATTGTATTTATTTATTGGTATTTATTATTAATTAATTGTTAATTCATTAATTGGTAATTTTTTTAAATTAATTTATAATAATTATAAATAATGTATTAATAAATATTGTTTATTCTTGTACATTTCTTGTTAATTAATTATTAATTAGTCATTAATTATTAATTGGTAATTATTATTTGTCAATTAGTTAATTCATAATTAGATCAATTTAATAATATTAATTGTTATTAATTAATTAATTGATATTTAGATTAATTATTTTTTTTGTATGTGTAGTGTGTTGTGTGTTAAAGGGGGAGTAGCGTGGGAAGTCATTTTTTGTTATTTTAGTAAATATTATTTATAAATATTTGGTATTTAGTAATATATTTTTGTAAATAAAATATTACATATTTTTTTCTTTAAAAAAATATGTAATTGATAAGTATGTTAATATAACACCTACGCTATACTGCGCTTTCGCTACTAGTGCACCCTCTGGAGTGGGAATAGTAATTTTTACCCCTACGCTATCCAGCGCTTTCCCTACTATTGCACCCTCTGGAGTGGGAATAGTAATATTTACAAAGGATTGATGTGGATGGGTGCACAATGGAAATCTGGGCCATGTAGCGTTGTTGTGTTTTCCTGGGAGCGTAAGCGGAGTGGGCTGGCCTGACGTATGCCAGTACTGTGCGAGGTTGTGAACGATGACTCTGGAGCTGTGGGTGTGGTTCCGTCGTGAGCTATATGAGGAATCAACTGATTCGGGTGTCCGTGCAGTAGTGCTGCCGTCACCCGGGTCTTAAATGCAAATGTGCCATTATGTCTGTAAAGTCCCACAACATGGCCAACATGGAAGGTACGGGGTATCACTGACCCTATATTCATCCATAGTTGCACACATAAAAGATGGTAGACATGACGCATTTCTGAGAATATGAATGTTTGTTGTACATTCAGTGAAGTGTTGTAGCTGTAGTAATACAGGGCTGTGAAAGCTTTATGTTGCAGTTTTTGGCACATGAAGGGCAGCTAATATATATATGTATGTACTCATTCAGGTATACTGCCGAACTTGGTGCTGGAAATCAGTGTTTGAGGCGCATCCACATCCTGTTATTGTAGAGAAATTATGTAATCTATGCATGCTTGAAAATGTACTTTAAATACGGTGTTCAAGTAAATTGCTGATATAGTTTTGGGTCGACTTCGCTCTATATAAATATGCTAAAAAAACGAGAACTAGCACACGCTTATAAATTTACTATACACTTTTTTTGCAGTATTGTATTGATCCGGTTTGTACGTTCGGATTTGTAGAATGAGCGAAAGAAAGTTGTATAATCAAAGTTTTTGTTACTGGCAAATGGTTGCATACGCTGTTTACAGTACAACATAATGTGGTAGGGCACAAGAGCAGCATTTTACAAACACAATAAATACTCAGACACAGATACATAGTTGAAGTGGGTATGGGCACGTGTGCTCGACTACATTTTATTACATTGCTGCTGGTAACAAGTACAATAGTAATCATGATATCATACTCAGATATTCAATCCTAAACGGTTTATGACTTCTGCTGTACAAAGGTAGGAGCACTATGTGTGAAATAATACACAGAAGATTCTATCGTAAAGGCTTGATGAGTTGTGGTGCAGTAAGGTAGGGTCGGTTTGTGTGGAACCTGCGATGATGCATGGTTCATGCAGACCGCACTGGTAAGAATGTCTTTTGTCTAGTGAATTTTGCCTTAATAAGGCCACGTGGCGATTATTTATGGTGCACTGAGTTAGTGGTACGTATGGTTATCAGCGTGTTGCCTACTGGACTGTATCATCTGTAATCACGATTGAAATAAAAGATGAAACATGTATGGAATACATTGTCGAAATATGTATTTTCAGGGATATTATAGTTCAAGTTGTGACCTGTGCTGTCCGCAGTGTAGACTACCATTGAGTGTGCCTTTGCACTTGCAGCGTGAATTTTGTTTTTCTACTAAACCTAGAACTGATATAAAAGAAGTTTTTGAAAGAAGGCTACTAAAGGGATATTTTGTAGGTTTGAGGGACGTTATACTTTGTTTGGTACTGCACTCTATAAATAATGAATGAAGAGTCAGTTGAATTCTGCCTGAGTATGGCCACGTGGCAATGACTAATGGTGCACTGAGTTAGTAGTACCTTTGGGACTGAGCGTGTACGTAACCTGTGATGATGTGTAGTCCGGGCAGGCCGCACTGGGGGTAATGTTTTTTGACTACTGAATTTTACCTTAATAAAGCCTTGTTGCGATTATTTATGGTGTATTGAGTTAGTGGTACGTCTGGTGTTTAGCGTGTGCTCACCCTGCGATGATGCGTGGTCTGAACGGGCTGCACTCAAAGCATTGACTCTTGCATACTGGACTGCATGTACTTTGAGGGGGGGGAAGTACCATCGATGGTTATCAATTCTTCAGTAACAAAATGATCAGAATCACATGATTCTTCCAGTGGTGTAGCCATTTTTGTCTCCAAAAAAGAAATTCAGGTTTCCAATGAAGAAAAAGTGAGTTTCAAATTGTGACCTATGCTGTCCGCAGTGTAGACTGTCATTAAGTGTGCCTTTGCACTTGCAGCATGAATTTTATTATTCAACTAAATCTATAAGTGATATAAAATAAGTTTTTGAAGGAAGCATACTAAAGGGATATTGTATAGGTTTGATAGGTGTTATACTTAGTTTGCTATTGTACTTCGCAAATAATGAATCAACAGTCTATTTAATTGTGAGCTCTGAGTAGACAGTGTAGGCAGGAGGCTGCGCTTAGCAAGAGCCACGGCCATGTGGGGTTGACTAAAGCTGCACAGTATTGGTAATTTAGCGTGTGTGCAGCCAGCGATGATAAGAGGTGCACTGAGTTAGTGACACCTGAAACAACAAGGTTCTGTGGAGTCTGTGATGATGCGTGGTCGGGGGGGGGGGGCACAGTAATTGGAGTAATGTCTTTTGTTAATTGAATTCTTTTTTTTTAATAAAATGTTTTATTATTGAAGTTCTTGTATCATAATTTCAATATATAGAAAGAAAATAACATACATTGGCAACCAAAAAGTAAGTGTACAAAACAACCTAATTTACAGAATACAAAAGTCCAATATTACTCAAAATACAATCTCCAAATTTTATCAAATTTCCTTGTCCCACCAATTCGCTGTGCATATCGAAATTCACTCGTTCTAACATTTCTCATTTTTTGAAGCAAGGTATTAAACGAAGGAGCTTGTATTAATTTCCAATTCTGCAGCACTAGGGACCTTGCCACTGCCATTACAATAAATAATAGTTTAACCATCTGTTCTAAAAATCCAAGATCAGAACCATATCCATACAGTATTAATTTAACGTTGTAAGTAATCTGGATCCCACAATACTTTTGTAAATATTCGAAAATCTCATTCCAAAAAGGCACAATTTTAAAACAGTGAGATATAATGTGAGACCAATTAGCAGGAGTATATTGCTGACATCTAAAACAGATGGCACTGGTATTAGCATACATTTTAGAGATGGCAGCAGGAGTACGATACAGGAGCCATTTACTAAAAAATAACATTCTCCTCCAGTTAGATCCTCGAAGAACACTAAAGTTCAGCTTCTTTATACTTTTCCAGGTATTAATAGTAAGAACATGATTCTCCTGTTCTTGCCATTTTTTGATGGCTTTCATACTAAGATCTACCTCAATATGTTGAGCTAGACAACGTTTCCATGCCCCTGGCTTCCTCATCTGGGGAATCAAAAACAGATCGTCCCATAACTGGCTAGAGGAACCAATAATTCTTGGCTCAACTTGTTCCAGTATTTAAAAAATCAAAACATAGGAACCTAATAACATAAAATTCCCTGAAATTAAGTGCTGCATCTCTCCTGGTAACAGCCAAACCCCCTCCCTTAAAAAATCTGATAGGGTGTAGAACCCAGCCCGTTCCCATTGCAAAACAGGGTCTGCTTCAATTTTCATTCCCATGAAAATGAGAGCATTCCTTAGGGGAGTTCTAGAATTAAACTGCGGGAGAGAATACCTTTTAAGAAAAACGTCACGACGTTTGAAAAACCAATACATCATCTTATACCGACTGAGTTTTGGTGATTTAGGAATCTGCAAAGGAACTGGCGTCTGAGCCTCTTGACAAATTTGATCAAAAAAGAAATTAATAAATACATTTGGACTCTGCATTCCGGAATTAAATCGTTCTAAATATTGGGCAAAATATGCACTATAATAATCTCTGAGATTAGGTACGGATAAGCCTCCCAATTCGGTGTCCACATAAAGTGTCTTCATTGCTATCCTGGGGCTTTTTTTTGCCCATATAAACCCTGAGAATAAAGATTCTACTTTTGAGAAAAAGCTACTAGGCAAAAAACACGGAATAGCGGAAAATAAAAAATTAAATAGTGGAAGAATAGACATCTTTATAAGTGCCACCCGCCCCAAAATAGTAAATGGCAATGAATCCCATCTAGTAAACAAAGATTGTACCTTCCGTAAAAGAGGATCAAAATTCAACATAACTAAATCGGAAACCAAAGTAGAAAACATAACCCCCAAATACCTCTTCGGTCTTAAATTAATACAGCCAACTAAATCATCATGTAAATCCACCTCCCCCCCACCGCAAACTAATATTTCCGTCTTTTTTTTATTAATTCGATAACCTCCCAAGGCCTCGAATTCTTCAAAAAGCTGTAAAGCAGCAGTCTGAGGTTGGATATCCGTCTTAATTAGCAGCATAATATCATCGGCATAAAGTTTAATTTTTGCCATAGACACGATCGGTGGCGGGATATTTACAGATTCACGAATTGCTGTGGCTAACGGTTCAATAAAAAAAGCAAAAAGAATAGGGGATAAGGGGCAACCCTGCCTGGTGCCCCGTTGGACCGACACTGTGCCCACCATAACTGAATAAATAATTATGTTGGCTCTGGCATCCGTGTATAAATTTTGGATTAAACTAATAATTTGTGAAGGGATTCCAAAGTGCTTTAAAATAGCAAATAAAGTTGTCCACACCACCAAATCAAAAGCTTTCTCAGCGTCTAATAATAAAATTAAAGCCGGGATTTTTTAAATCTGAAAATAATCTAAAGCCTCCGTGAGAAAATGTGTATTGGTAACTAACTGCCGGCCTGCCACAAAACCGTTCTGATCTGAATGAATAAGATCCATTGCAATAGAATTAAAACGTATTTATAGTAATTTAGTGAGGATCTTATAATCAGTATTGAGTAATGTGATAGGCCTGTATGAGTTAAGGTCTTTTGGATCTTTACCTTTCTTCGGAAAGCTAACAACTGTCCCCTCCCCAAAGGAGTCTGAAACTTGACCACCCATTAACATATAATTAAATAATTGTAGAAATAAATCGGAAAAGGCGCAAAAAACAATCTTAAAAAATTCAGATGGGAGGCCGTCCGGACCACAAGCCTTACCAATTGGTAAGTTCTTAACCACTAATTCTAATTCTGATTTAGAAAATAAGCGCATCATTGCATCACTATCTACCTGAGATAAAGAGGGCATATCATATCTGGTTAAAAAATTTGAGAGCCTAGAATGATCTATTTTTTGCTGCTGGCTGTAAATCTGTTTATAATGGGAGAACATAATAGTCCCAATAGCATCCGGCTGTGATACTTCTACTTGAGTAACAGGGCACTTTAGAGAGTGAATCAAATTTGCGTCAGCTTGCTCTTTTGCCTGCCATGCGAGGAGTTTACCAGAGAAATTACTCTCCTAGTAAATCCTCTGAGATTTTATCAAAAATTGCTGTTCACTCTGTGTGAAAAAAAACGTATTAAATTCACGTTTGGCCTCATTTAATTTTTTTTGCACATCACTAGAAGGATTAGATTGTTGAAGCAGAGTGAGTGAATGGATTTTTTGATAAAGTAGAATCTTAGTTTGTTTAATAGTACGCCATTCTTCTGCATCTTTACTAATTATGATGCCACGAATAAAGGCTTTTAATGAGTACCAAACAATATGCAGCGGGCCGTGTCTAAATTACGAGCAATGAACTCGGCAATCTCGATTTTTAAAAAGGAGATCCAGTCACTATCTTGTAGATACATCTTATTAAATATCCATCTCTTAGAAGGCTTAATTTCTTCCCCTACTTCAAATTCGATTAACAACATTGCGTGGTCTGAGAATCCGTTGTGTAAGAATTTTAGATAAGAACATTTTAATAACCTAGAGGCCAAAAAAAAATCCAAACGAGAAGAGGATCTGTGTCTTCCTGACCAACAAGTAAATTCTTTTTTCTGTGGAAATTTTGATCACCATGGGTCACAGAGATCCAATAAAGATATATTCTGCATAATAGACCTTCTTGACTTTAGTTTAGATTGTTTCCTCGAGGCACCAGTTGAGTCTAATTTTGTATCCATAAGAATATTAAAATCCCCACCTATCACTATATCCCCCCTAACTAACAGCAATGATTGAAATAACTCCTCATAGATTGGGGCACGATCTTCCACTGGGGCATAAAAGCTAACAAAAGTGATTGGTCTCTTCCTATCTTTTATTAAACACGTGACCCAACACCACCGCCCTGCCCCTCCGTCTTCAAACTGTATAATTTCCGCATCTAAATTCTGATTTAAAAAAAGAGCGACCCCGCTTTTAGATTCTTGAGCGCATGAAAACCCTCGATATAAAGACCAGGTTTTAAACATAGTAAAGGAATTCATTTTAGCCACAGGAATATGAGTTTCTTGCAACATTACAACTGCTGGTTGCTCTGACTTGATCCATAGCTCAATGGCTCGCATTTTTTCCGATTATTCAGCCCATTAACATTAAAGGAAATCACTCGAAGCCCCCCGATAGACATCTATATAAATCATTGATAAATCATTGAAAAAAACTTCTTGCCAACTTATTTTTCCATCGCAGCCCAACAAGAACTTAAATTTTTCATTTTCTCCCCCACCCACCCCACTCCCCACCCCAGGTGCTCCCCTCCAGCACCTAGCCCTGTGGCCCTGAACTACACCTTCACCTCCTCCCCACGCTGGCCACATGGCACTAACCCCTCTCATAGAGGTGCCTTGTTGTTGCGCCCCTGACCCCATGACCCCCCTGTTCCTCACCTGCCCCCCCCCCCACAATCATATCTAATCACATCCAATATCTAATTTGGGCCTAACCCTGTGCCAGCTGGTTAAGCATCTTGCGCGCCTCATCAACTTCAGTGAACAAGTAGAATTTGCCTTTGATCAACACCTTTAACTTTGCCTGCTGTGCAATCGAGGCTTGCACACCCTTGTCCTTAAATAATTGCAAAATCTTTACAAAGTCTTTTCTCCGTCTGGCAGCGGCAGCCGACATGTCTGAAAAAATCCGACATTTAGTAGTTGGATTGGCATGAAATTGTCTTTGCTTAAAGGCCTGTGATAGAATTGTTTCTTTAACACGAACATCAGCGAAATTAACAATAATAGTCCGGGGAAACGGAGAATTAGGAAATGGACGAGCTGGAACTCGATGCGCAAGTGTGATTTTTAAGTCTCCCTTGAACTCAGGGATAACCTCTCGAGAAAAGAAAGAAGTAATCCATTGCATCATATCCGAGCCCTCAATATTCTCTGGTCCGCCCACTACTCGAAGGTTTGACCTATTATAATTTTCTAACTCATCCAGTTTAAATTCAAAGGCTTTCGAAGATTTAGATACACTAGACATCTCTTTCTGCACAATAGTCATATTGTCCTCCAACCCTGAAATTCTGGTCTCAGATTCTTGAAGTTGAATTGGAAAAGAATCCATTGAATCTTCAATTTTATCCAGACGCTTACCAATCACTGCCAATTCCGCCTTTTGAAATTGCTTCATCTCTATTATTTCTCCCCAAATCAGATTTAACATATCTTTCACTGAAATCTGAAAGTCCCCAGTAGTCCCAGTGTCCATCCCCAAAATCGGACTCTGTGCCATTGTATGTGCCATAGTATCACCAATAGAGTCTAGATTGGATTGTGGCAAAATATTAGAGGCGGCTGAGGGGGCGTAGAAGTACTGGTAGAAAAAGTGGAGACTTCATTATCACTCAGAAAAGCAGTTTTTATGTTTAAAGATGGAGGGTCTATTAAATTGACTAAGTCGCTAGTCGACGTCATTGAGTCTGGACTCTCAAAATCTTTCAAGGGAGGGGTAACTGTTGGAGGAATTAAAGAGGTTGGGGCCCCTGATAGGACGGCCCGAGTCCCGGCTGTATTAGCAGAAATGTGTACTGTGCCCTTTCGCTCGAATAACGGAAATTGTTTAGAGTATTTAGGAGTGCAGACTGTCAGAGCTTCTTTAGATACATGTGAATCCGGTGCAGCTGCTGGATTAACACATTGAACCAATTCCGACGATTTCACTGCTAAGCCCGACAAAGCCATATCCATTCCCCCCACGGGCAACTCTAATACTTCCTTCCCCTCACTAGTGATAGAGTTACCAGGGTTCTATTGGTGAACCTGTATTGCGTTGTCGCCCGGGAGATTGTCCTCACCCTCCCCAGAACTTTCCGAATTGCCAACAGAAGAGTTTTCTTTCTCCGTAGCAGATCCTGCCCGCTTGGCTTTTTCTGATTTATCTTTTAGTTGTTGATGTCGTATTATCGCCCTGGCCCTAGCCGTCAATTGCTTGCCCATAAGCAGAGCTGATTCCCTCTGCGCCAGAATAAGTATAGCAAGGTGATGTCTTCTCACCTCAGGATCTCCAACCTTTCAATCCTCAGCCACAAGCAGAATTAGTCCAGTAAACACCTAGAAGAGCCAAGTCGTCGGGAATGCTGGGACTTGTAGTTTTACCCACACAGTGGCTTCAACCCTAAACCATAAGGCTGAAGCGGCGGTGCAGAACGGTTTCAATCACCGGCAGGACTGGACCCCCAGTCACTCGCAATCCCTTCAGGTGCGCCCAAGCACCAGGCGATACACTCCCATATAACCAACGGCAGAAACACCACAGCCGAGTCAAGAATTAGTCAGTCGTCAATTCACTGCTGCTTCGGCTAATTGAAGCCTCGAACATCCAGGCTCTACAGCGCTCTACAACGCATCTCACACGCCGCACCTATCTCTCCTTATCTCTTCAGCGGTAATGAATGTCTTTTCTTAGATGTGTCAGCTAACCTTCGCTACACCGCGAACACCGTGAACACATCAGAGACGCCAAAAAGCACCACCAGCGCCATCACCCTCGTGGAGCAGAGTGAGGGGGAGGAGCAAGGAACAGAAACCCTGTCACTCGTTTGCCTGTTAGTGACTGAATTATCCATGTACAAATTATGAATATAATTGGTTTCGTAATACTTGTAATGAAAGTGCTATAATTACAGAGGGTGGGCGGGGCACTTATGTAGGAGTGAGAGCAAAGGTTAGAGAACAGGAAGTGCATTAGCACTAGTATATATCCTGGGTTCAGTAAAATAAGGAGTATGCAGGAGTGCATTCTGGGGGTCGTAGGATTGATGTTCACGGGAGCTCAAACTATTGGTCAACCTAGAGGGGAGGTCTCTGGGGATTATGGGAGATAAGAACAGGCTTGTGGCGGGATACTCGTAGTAACCTGTTAGAGACGGAGAGAGTCTGATGTGCATAATCGTATCACGATGAATCGAGGTAGGCGTTGAGAAATTGTGACAACTCCGTGAGCGGGAAGCGTTAGATGCGTGCAGGCAAACGAGTGACAGGGTTTCCTGGGTTGATGTATGGTTGGGGAGGGAACGAGGGGTGTCTGAACTGAAGCAAGATACAGGATACATAGGTGATGCAGATAGGGAGATTGGGAGGGGCAGGGTTTATGAAAGTTAAATGCATATTTGGCGGGAAAGCGCGCGTTACAAAGTTACCACACAAGGTAGAATGTACGTATATTTGAAATGTGAATGTGGGGTCGCATAGGGTCTAATATTGTCCTTTTTAAATATTCACAGTGAAATCCCTGATGAAGGGCGAAAAAGGGAGCCCGAAATGCATTGGATATATGATTCGTTGTTTCTATGGAGGAAGTTCGTGTATATTTTCGTGTGGCAGCACAAAAGCCTGGATTGGCGTAGCCGTCATAATTAGAAATTTACTATGCATGAAACGTTGGACTTGTGACCAAAGATGTAAAAACAACATGTAAATTGAGGAATACAAGGAATAAAATCAAAAAACTATGATGAATGTAAACGAAGTACTGGTATTGCTTGTCGAGCAACGCATGCTGTGCATTTGGTGCAGGAGTGACACGTCGCTCCTTTGGAAATCTTCTTACATTTCTTGGCACAGGGCAGACCATTATAAAACCCGAATAGCACGCAAATGGAATAACAATTTGAAATTGTTGATAAGGAAGAAAATAATGAAGACTTGGTGTGCATAACGTCACCTTCTCTGGATCATCAATTTATAATGCCAGACTCTGTGGTTATAACCATGAGAAGGTTAAAAGAGGAAAGCCATGGTCCTAACCAAAAGCGTTTTAATCACTTTAAAAGAAATGTGGTGGCAATTAGCTAAACATGCGTTGTTTTAATAAAAAGTTGTTCATCAACAATGTTTGAAGAATGGAAAAATTATATTAGCCCCAGTGATGTTCTTTGTGGCTTTTCTTTGCTTTTTTTTAGCTTTTTTTAGGCTTTTTTTACCCCAAGGAACCAGGTAAAGAATAATGAGAACCAAAGGTAAGTTAGTGCTTTGCTAAATTGGCTACAGGCAAATTTTTACGTAGGGCTCTGGGGTGGTGACTATCGTAGGCAAGTAAGGAATTTCTTGACTTGGGTTTTTTGAAAAGTTCACATTGTAATCTCCCATTCTCCTCAAAGATGGAGATATCTAGAAAGGATAGTCTAGACTATCCTTTCTAGATATCTCCATCTTTGAGGAGAATGGGCGATTACAATGTGAACTTTTCAAAAAACCCATGTCAAGAAATCTGCCTGTAGGCCAATTTCTAAGAGTACGCAGAAATTGCTCAACAACAGCACTCCTTCATAAGCATGCCCAAGTTTTGTCATCACAACTCGAGGCCCGAGAGTACCCCAAACGGTTGGTACGAAGAGCGTGGAAGAGAGCCTCCAACTTCAATCGGGATGCTCTGCTTGATCAAAGCCTCACCAAACCAGCAACAGAAAGGCTCACATTTGTCAACACCTTCTGCACACTGTCCAATAAAATACAGAAGACGGTTCGCAAACATTGGCGCATTCTCAACATCGCCACAGATAAGATTCCGCCATCACTGTTTGCCTTTAAACGAGGCCCCAGCCTATGTGACAGCCTTGTGCACACTCGGCCTAGGCGACATGTGACACCTGAATCTAACACCCTCTGGGGACTCCCACCGGTACGCGGTCACTATCCCTGTGGCTCGTGCAGTGTTTGTCCACAGACAATGAAGACTGAATCCATAGATATCGGGACTGACCGGCCGTGGATTCTACTTGATCACACTAATTGTAACACTGATCGTGTGATTTACATGATTTCTTGCCCTTGCTCCTTGAGATACGTGGGCCACACCATCCGCAAAATTAAGTTACCTATCAGCGAGCACAAAAGCACTATACGCTGTTGTAAGCAAGCTACATGCCTAACCAATCACTTCTTAAGTGCTAAACATCAGCCCGACGACATGAGATGGGTGATACTTGAACACCCCACGATTCCGCAACATGTGACTGACATCTCTAGATTTCTCTTCATCGGGGAGCAAAGATGGATTTTCAGACTCAAAACTGATACGGAAGGTCTGAATGACAATATTCCCTGGGTGCAGATCTGAGTTCCATACTTGACACATTTGAAGTGCCACATTATTAAGTAACTGTCAATTATAACTATTCTGACAGTACAATCATACTAGACACCTGCCACACCTGTAGGGTCATACTACCACTGAGAGATTAGGAACCAGATTAAGGACTAACAACTGCCCCAGCAACGCTATTCTAGCAACTTGAATACCGTTGCAATGCATCATTGGAACCACCATATGGTTATACAACCTATAGGTGACCTTCATAGTCATCAATGACTAACGGTAAAAAAAAACACCCCTCATGTTAATTAGTTGAGCTGTAAGACAAATCCTTATTCAAAGTGACCACGATCTGGACTGAAATTGACAGCTGTGGACCACATGACACCTAGAGTATGATCCCACACAGCTATTTTCTTTCGAGCGGTCACATTCCTTGACCCATGTATTTGCTTAACAATTGGGCATGCAAAAAGAAAAATATAGATACACTCTCAGTCCCATCTTACAATGATCAGTAAATCTGGAACGACCTTTTGATTCGTCTCTCTGCACATTCTACTCGTTGTGCACAGTCGGATGCTGGTTCTGGATTTTCGTTTATTAAAAGTTTTTCTAGAGTTGATCAGGATCACCTCTGCGCAACTTTAAATACACATCAATTAATTTCGCCCACGTCTTTTTGACACATACACAAGGCGTACCAATCACCACTTTCTCAGAACTTGTGCTGACGCTGCCTAAACCTCCTCGGCAGCGGGCGCACACGGGTGATTGAACACACAACACGCAGGCGCACAAAATCAGTGTACCACATAGCGCGCACTCCCCTTCGCATCATTTCCACCAGTAGCGCAGGGCAATAACGGCGCACACGCACAATAGAGAAACGAAATGAGCATGCGTGATACAGTCAGTGTTACGGGCATGCGCATGCGCGGTGTGCCCTTAACGATTGAAACAAGCCGCGATATTTCAAGACAACGCCGCTACCCGATTGGATAATTGATTAATTAACCCTTGTCTTCCAATCACCCAATCACCGTCTGTATAAAAAGGGACTCCTGACCTTCCTCGGTACCTCCCACACTGCTCGCAGACGGCGCTGAGGTACCGACGGATAGGTAAGCCCTGAGCCTTGTTGCTTAAGGAACTCCAGCCTGGGTTGTTGTTTTCTTTTCTTTAGCCAGTTTTACTGTTCTTTAGCCAAGTTAGCAAAGCACTAACTTACCTTTGGTTCTCATTATTCTTTACCTGGTTCCTTGGGGTAAAAAAAGCCAAAAAAAAGCTAAAAAAAGCTAAAAAAGCCAAAAAAAGCCACAACGAACATCACTGGGGCTAATATAATTTTTCCACACTTCAAACATTGTTGATGAACAACTTTTTATTAAAACAACGCATGTTTAGCTAATTGCCACCACATTTCCTTTAAAGTGATTAAAACGCTTTTGGTGAGGACCATGGCTTTCCTCTTTTAACCTTCTCATGGTTATAACCACAGAGTCTGGCATTATAAATTGATGGTCAGATTATAAACACCACCTTTGATGGGGGTCAGTTGGGTCCACTTGTTGGAACAACACGGCATGTGGTCACTCAAGATAAAGGTTTTCAGTGAGTTCTCTAGGGGTATATAAGTTAGATTATGTAATCACTTGTTGTTCCCCCATGATTTGTCTTTTACCACTAGAGCGGGGCCTCATACGCCGAGCAGTTGCCGGGCGAGGTGAGGCTTACCCCCACAAAAAGCTGGGTGAGTACCTTCATTTCATTATAATTATAATTCCCACCATCAGCACTTCATGGCTAAATGGGACTAGTTGTGTACAATGTTTTGCACGACCATGTGACAGATTGAACCTCCCTGTTTTTGAGCACTGTTTACTGTTTACCTCCTCAAGCTGAGTAGCATTATCCTTGATAATATTTCTTTTTTCACAGGGATGAAGAAATAACTTTGGAACCACACACATATGAGATATATGTCTGGTAGGGTGGTTAATAAACCACTGATTCATTTTCTTCGTACTATATATTATTTTTCTCACATGAATTGATATATTTGCAGTAGCACATACCACCTTTTAGGTCCTGAAGAAAGCCGGGTCCTTAACCCTCTCGGCTGAAACATGTTGACCTCACCCCTAGCCAAATGAGAGTAAAAAAACTTTCAAAACTATCAGGCGGTTTTTATTACTTGGCATTAGGACAATCCTTAATAAACATATTTTTGTCCTTCTAGTCATTTTTATCACAGTTGCACATATCACTTGCACTGCACTCCACCGGTCCTCAAACCTTGGACAAACATAGAGGCTGAGTCATCTAGAGAGTAAGAGGTCCATTACCTTTGTATATGGAGCCTGTGTACTACAGGGCTATATGTGACCCTTCTCTCCTGGTTCTCCAAATGACGAAGCTCCGCCAAATGGGTGGGCTGATGGAAACCTTACTCTAGCCTGGGTTGGGACAAGTTTTGTATAACTGGTGAACTGTATTTGCTCCCACATAGGTACCTTCTGTCACACTCTCCAGACCGTTGTTCTCCCTTCAGTCAGTCAAGGCCTCCCAGAGACCATGATTTCCACCCAGCACCCTGCCACGGTTTGTTAAAGGAGCCTGGGGCATATTACCAAGCATAAGCGATAATTATCGCTATGCTTGGTTAGCGGCTATTATTTTAACGCCGTGCATCGCCTATTTTTATCGCTTAGGAGCCTTGCTATTATCAAGGTTTATCTCCTAAGCGATAAAAATCGGCCGAAATGCATGAATATCGCTGAAAAGTCAGCGATATTCATGCATTACCGAGCTAATGCTCTTAGCCATGTTATCCACCTACCATTGGATAACATGGCTAAGAACTGCTCTGGGCAGGCGTTAGCTTTTGGAGATATTCACGCTTAGCGCAAATATTTCCAAAAGTTGGTAATAGGAGATAGCGATGTTAGCGACTGTTTCCAGTCGCTAACATCTTGGTATGCCCACTTTGCATGTCATTAGCGATAATTATCGCTGACATGCAAAGTGGGCCCCAAGATGATCGCTATCTCCTACTAGCTGTCGCTAACTGGTGTTAGCGACAGCTAGGTAATATGGCGATAAAATTATCGCCGCTTTAGCGGGAAAAATTCCTGGTAAAGCGGCGAAAAGGCCCTTGGTAATATGCCCCCCTGTTCCTGTTATCATACAAATTATGAACTGCTCCTCAAGGAGGTTAGCGTTACTGACTACTTGAAGCAGACACAACTGTCACCACTACTACAGAAACCATCATTGAGCCCAGTAGAGCGCTACAGCACAATATTATATATCCCTTGTTTTGTAAAAAATATGGGCATTGTGGTCTCCTTTCCCGTGAAGAATTGGCTTGGTAGTTTGGTCTGCTCTGTTCCCATGAGGCACTGGGTCAGACTAATTTGCATATAGCCAGGTTCTGAACTGGGGTGATGCAGTGAGCTAAATAACGGTGATGGATCAAGCCCTGATCTCTTGACTGGGTAAGAGTGGTCTGCTTAATTCAGACACTCTGTTCATCACCACCCCCTTTTTGAATCATTGTGGTAATAAAGCAAGTTTTATCACACATGGAATGGAAACCCTTGGTCTACTAGAGGACTTGCAGCCTCGGCTTAGATCCCTCCTCGATATATATATAAGGGAGCCCTTTTGTATGATCGAAGACCAGGGGGAGGCAGCACTACTGTTGTATGACCTCTCAGATGTGCACTTTGGTACCGTTGATCATAGCACCCCATTGAATCAACAACATTTTGATGGCCAGGGCATCGCATCAGCAAATACTTTTAACTGGATAGACTCATTTGTCTCGGACAGGACTTTCCAATAGATGGAGTGCTAGAGTGGCCCAGTGTTTGGGTACATTTTTATCGTAGCTTCCACTGGGTCAGAATTTATAGGTTTGTTAAGTAACTCCCAATCACAAGTTTGTCACAATTAATAGGAAATAACGTGAATTGTTACGCTTAATGCACCAACATCTTTCTGCCCTGGAAACTATCAGGCATTTTTCACTTGACAAATTTCACCAGGTTTTACCTGTCGAAATGTATTGAGGGAAAGCTATGAAAGTTCAGTGTTAGCCACCAGCCTCCTATTTGTGATATTTGACTAGTAACAGGACTTACCACACATATTGTAATTAATTGAATCACTCGTTATGAGAACCTATGAGATGGTTGTTATGAAAACCAATGTATTAAATAGTGTTTAGGACCTAGACCTGGGCCCCCCTCCCATGAATGCACAAGACATTAAAAGTGTATTGTTTCCTAACAGGGAGCCAATGTAGACTTTGGCAGCAGAAGAAAGAGCATCATAGCGTGTTGTTGCTAGCTGGCAGGCAAGAAGGCAGAGTCTCTAAAGACATTGCACAGATCAGTCATACCTTGTAAATAGGACTGAAAGTATATGGGCCAAGCTTTCGAAAAACCTCTCAGGTCCAACCCTTTCGCCCCTCCTGGAAGTCCTGAAAGCGAAAATCGGCCCCACCCTATCATACGGGATAGAGTCATTCAAGGGTAAATTGAATACGGCCCTAAACCAACATACCACCAAAATCTATAAAAAGGTCCTCCAGTTGCCAACTTCTGCATCTGCTGCACAGATAAGACTGGAGATGGGGCTACCAAACTATGAGGTTTTCAATATTGGTGCATACCTAAACTTGTGTCACAAGCTGAGGCAGGCTAACCCAGGCTCACTAGAATCTCTAGTCTGGCTGGAAATCTCCCAGAAAAATCCAGGTGGAACGTTTGGTCGCCTTTTTAAGGACTACATTCAACAAATGTCAGCAGGTGACCTATGGGCTCTTAACCCCAGTCAGACAGCGTTTAAAATCGCCATCAAAAAATGTGTAAGAATGAGATCACTCATCACAGACAAAGCACTCTTCTCAAAACGCAGCCATTCTTGGGCCCTTGTAAATTCTTACAGTCGGCTACTCCCCGCCGCTTACTTTTCCTGCACATATCCACTGTATCTAAAACGCACCCTTATAGCCATTAGAATGGGTGATTGGCGTTTTCTGCAAGATTTACCTCCTTGGAGACGGACAGTGAAGATCTAACCTGCAGAGGGTGCGGTAAAACAGCCGAAACATTGCTACACGTGGTTTGCCTTTGCCCAGCCTTTAACCTCCAACGCAGGTGCAAACTAAAAGCCGAATGGAATAGGTTGGGCGCCCGAACCTGCAGGCAAGCCATCATTGTGGCTCTGAACCCTGAAAACACTGACTTGAATATCAGACTTACAAAGTTCATCCAGCAAGCATATCGTAATTTTAACTTAAAGAGGTCCTGCTAAATCCTCCCTCTTATTTCCTTTTTCCTTTTTATTACTTAATGATCCTTAAGATACATCCCAAATTTCTAGGGGGATGAAACGAAAAGAATATGAGTAGTACCCCTAGGAGAATTGGGTCGTTTTTTAGTTGTTTGATATCCAATTCAGTGAGAGTAAAGAAAATGGGGTGAAGTTCCCTGTATATTAGATTTTAACTTTTGTATTATTTTTTCTTCTGGTTTTTATCCTTTATTAAAAAAAAAAAAAAAAAAAGTTTTTTTATGGACCTAGGAGGCTGAGGATGCGGAAGACCCCTATTTTTATCATGCCTGGCTAATTGACTGTCTTGTTGTTTTTATTTTTAATAAGTTGTATACAACGTGAACTATGTAATCCTCTTTTAAAGATATCTGTGTTATATCTAAATAAAGAATTTCTACTTATATGGGGAGTAGAGGGTTGAAGCAGACAGCCAAACGTCAGGGGAGTCGAAAGAATCTGAGGTCAATATGGGAAACTTACTCAAAAACATGTCCGTCTGAGGTGGATAGAAAAGGAGTAACGAGGATCTCACTCAGTACCTTGGTATTTTAAGAAGCAAGTGCCATGCCCCTTTGTTTCTTGCTGGCTGCCACTGCCAGTCGCCGCCTTCTTATAAATGAATATAGTGCCAAATACGATACACATCCATCTGCAGCGCAGTGCCCATGCCTACCCTACAACCGGCGGGTTACTACACCCGCACCCCTCTGGGTGGGGCTCTGACTCCCTTACAGAACCGGAGCGGAGGACAGAGGCTACACCCCGAGTCGCACCTCTCATGGTGGGCTGCCCCTCGGTATAATCTCGTCTGCTTTGAAGGGTGCCTGGACTCTCCCTGACGCTTGGAATGTGCCTGATGATAAATAAGTGCTTGAGAAGGCCAGTAATAAAGTGCCGCCACCATGTGAGAGGCACTCTGATACAACCGCATCGTGAGTGAGCACTGTGAGGGACAGGACTGCTCACTGCCACTGAGTGAGAGGTATGAGTTAGAACACTGAGACCCTGTTAACACTATCTGAGAGATGTCTCCTATTGGAACACAGATTAAGGCTTGCTGCTGTGATGTTAGAGAAACTCTTGAAACTCGTGGTGTTGCAAACCGTCTCCCACCCAAATACAACTTATGCCATCAGGGCACACATAGAGAGTACTCCCGTCGTAATCACACTTGATTCGTGATTGCGACAGGGAGTACTCTCCAAAACTTGATACATTGATTCAAAAATGTGTTTACTGGAAAATATAAGTAACTCTGAGACCCATGCTGAATGGGGCCACTAACAGGTTTTGCCTGGACTGTAGCGAATCTGCTTATGAATCTACGTTTGCCCTGAGGAAGTCATTGTGAGATATACCCAAGCCGAAACACGTCTTGGCTACATCTTGGCTACATCTTGGCTATACCAACTACACCATCCTGCTGTCATGAACCATGTGTAATACATCTACGGTTGTGAACAGGATGCGAAAATTAAGAGATGAGAAAATAAAGAAGAATATTAACACACAAGATTTGGACTGATACTTTTGTGGATTGACTTTCTGATGATATAACTTTGATTACTCATTTGTCTTTTGCTCAGGAACAGTATTTTGGTTTGCATTTGTTCTTTGTGTACCCATGGTAACAGAGGATTTCTGGATACGTGGGTAGCCGTCTCCAAACTGTTCCCTCAAGCATTCTTTTGATATTACTGGTATCTTGACTATAATTTTGGTATTACGCAAGGTTTGACCTAGCCACGTTTCAAAGTTACATACTCATATATATGATCTGGAACTAAGGGTAATATCAGAGCAAAGAAGGGAAAAGCACGTTCAAATGGTATCAGATACAGAAGAGGTTTTAGATTGTAAAGCCATAAAGTTCGTCAAAAAATGGTTCCAGTAAATGAGTGTGTGCATGAGTAGCCTGACATGTTTGCTAGGCCTTTGTAAAATTGCATGGCAAACCGTCCACAATTTGTATGTAACATAAAACAAGACCAACTTCTGTTAGACATGATTCGAGAAACATGTTGCTGAGAATGTGCAGAAAAGATAAATGAATGTTGGCCCTGCAAGTAGCACTCACTAGTCTTGAAATGTGAATGCCAATGTTTAGTCAGGCGTTACAGTCATACATCGAAGAGAATGCAACGCCGCCTGCTGACGCATCGCACATTCCACTGCAGTGGTGTCCTGTGCACCTCCTATGGTGAGTTGTCTTTCTTAGTAATACACATAGAAGTTCAATACATTAAAAATTACACAATAAAAAAAATGTAGATATGTAACTTCATACATGCATACATTTTACACAGCATTATCAAAATCTTTGTCCCAGTGCATTTCTGGAAAAGCAACCCCTCCATTAGGGTGTCACATTGACCCAGTACAGGATATCTACATCCCAGTTCGTGCATCATGCCTGGGCCGAGCCTCGTTGGTTCATTCTCCGAAACCTGACTGGTGCACAGATGACTATCTTCTGTGATGGGAATGTCCCCTTCATGATAAACAGGCACCTCTCCCAGCCCTGGTGCTTGTCTCTATGTGAAGCTTGTATTTCTACTTTAATTTGGCCCAGGCCCCAGACTGATCTTCATGTTTACAGATGTCCAGGCCTGTTCCTGGTTATGCAAGAACCTGTTCTGTGCCCTGGAGGGGAGCACACACCATGCCCTCATGATGGGCGTAGGACATCTCTCCATGTGCTGTTGAATCATGCAAAGCGGCGCTGGCAGCATGCTGAGTTTCTAGGATCAGAAGTATAAACAGCCCTTTATTATCTTTGTCAGGAGATCCACTGACACATCTCATGTAGAGCTCTGCTGTTATGTGAACACCTGCAACCTTGCTCTGACATTCCCCGTGTATGTGCAGTGACTGTATGGCACATGTATGGTACTCGGATCATATGTGTGCTATGAGTCCGATTACTGGGAGCAGTGGGATCCTTTTGTATGTCCCCTGGATTAGCATGGCTCAAGATGGCGGGGGATGTGACTTCCGCAGGCAGTGGAAGTGAACTGACAGCATTCCAATGTGTGGAAGGTACAGATATTGTGAACCTGAATTGAGAGAGGATGGAGAAGAGACTGACTTTAGAAATGAAATGGAGACCTTGTTAGTTACCAAAAGGCTGCTTATCAGCTCTTCCTGAGCCCTGCCATTTGGTCGATGGTAATGGTGAGACTGAGAGTGGAAGTACAGTTTCTGCTGTTGAGGACGAGGAAGTTTCTAGGCTGGCCTGTCCCTTATCAATGTTTCAGGAAGGCTGCTCGTGGCCAGGTGCAGAGATCTCACACTTCATTGTGCTCTTGCTTTGGACATTGCTGCTTTTAGATGGTGATAGTGGGATGGGTATTTGCAACACACAAACTTGGAGCAAACTCGGAACTCTGTTATATCTACGAGGATGGACATTTATCTCAAGCTGAGGCTGAAATCACACATTTAATAACATCTTGATGACAGTGAAGCAGATTTTGCTCCACAGTAAGGACACAGAGTAGTAAGTTTACAAACCATCATGGTTTAGTAGCACATTATTAAAATTGCAAGCTCAAATTGAATCAAGTAAGCATAAACCATTAGTCACCTGAATGCAGCATGAATAAATATAGTCCAGGCAATTCAAAGCAGCAAATAGATGTACGCATTAATAAATAAATCATATGCAAAATAGGATAACATTCTATTCCCTTAAAGGGAAACTCCCCAATGCTAATGTAAGATTGTGGATAAGTCAGGAAATTTAGAAGCAACAGGTATCAGCAAATACAGCACCACATGTAGAACCAAATGGAAGTTCTTGAGAGTAAACCTATGAACAGAACAATAATAAGCATAGGGTCTCAAGAGATCCATCATCCAAGTGATACATCCTACAGGTTCTCATGGGGTAAATGTTAAGATGTACATGTTCTAACTATCATTAATAGACAACATATACATCACTCGTTTCACTAAATCTAAGTGTAAAAACACATGTGCACACATGTGAGTAATGGTCATGTGTGTTACTCTGTCTGACAAAAAAACATCCCAAACTGGTCCTAAAATCTTAAATGAATCCTCTGTCTGGAAAATGAGTATAAAAGTGGAATCCAAACCACCCCACTTTACTCCAGTTACAAGTATTTCCAGACCAAAAAAGGGAGTGCTCTACAGAGTACCCATAGGACTGCTGTGTGAACAGGGCTGGTGTCTGCATGACAGCTACTCTCACAGATGGGAGGGCAGCACATGAACTCTGCATCATTTCTTGCAGAAGTTGATGGTCTGTCTAATTCCTAGAAGAGGGAGAGAGAAGGAGTTTGCCCAGCCCTGCAGGAGGAGAGAATGTCCAGGAGAAGAAGCCAGTTGTGCCTCAGTATGTGAAACACCCAGAGGTTGCTGCCTGCCCTTGGGAATAAAGCAGGAGCCAACAAGTGACATCTGTGTGTTGGACCTCCTGGTCTTCCATCACTGCCCCTGCTGTATACAAACATCGAGCCAGAGAAATAACCATGTGCTGTCAAAGTCAAAAAGCCAAAAAGATTTATTTTGTAATTAATTAAAATTGTTACAATTTTTCACAAGATAAAATGGTAGTACAAAATGTAAACATTTTACTAAAATTGTTACTGCGCACAGCTGGAAAATAATATAAAACAATATTTAAAACTTTCACCCAGAGACGTTCCACCTGTCTAGAGTTCTCAGTCTGTTTTTGCAGGTTCACGATTTCCTTTACCGTCCCTGGAGGTACTGTGGCCATAATGTCCTGCCTCATTGGCCTTGCCCCCTGTTCGCCTTGGCCCAGAAGTTTTTTCACCTCTGCCAGAAATGTGATTCCCCGGCACGCCAGAATTATAGAACTGCCTCCCAGCCAACTTATTACGGATTGTCTACAGAAATGGATCTTTAGTTCGTTCATGGTGGGTTTCAGAAGTCGTAGCCTCTGTGCCGTAAGTGTCGGACATACACGAAGAAAATGGGCTAAAGTTTCTGTTTTGTAGCCACATAGCCGACATTGCTCTGTCTTGTAGGTACCTTTCCAGGATGGTAGTAAATCCTTTGAGATGTGCATACCCATCCTGTACTCTGTAAAGGCTCTTTTTAAATACTCGCTAAAATGGGAAGTTAAGAAAGCATGTGGTTTTCCTGCTGTGAAAGAGTTGATAATAGTCCAGCCGTGCCGACGTTTTGTAAGTATACGTTTATCTTCTTGAAAGGATTTCCTTTTTGCTGCCACATTGGCCGATCTACTTAGGCCTGCTTTATCCATCCCGGATTCCCATGCTGATTCCAGTTCCAGCTCTTTCAAACAGGATTTCAAATACTTTCCCCAGGTACACGGGGTTCCGGTCTCCCCTTGGTTTTTAATTTCTTCCCAGTTTAGCCAGTCCATTGTATCTGGATCTGCAGATCTAAGTTTGTAACAGAGTTTCACGAAGCCGCTCATGCTCCTAAATCTCTGGGTTTGCAGTCCAAATTCGAGCCTGACTTGCGACGCAGAAGCAGATTTTGCAAGGTTAAAAATGGCTTTATAGATTTTGATTTGTAGCTCATTTAATAGGTCGGCTTCCTTGCCACACCAAGTAACCAGACCGTAGGATAGGGTGGGTAAAACTTGGGCCGTCATAACTTTTAACAAGTGCTGATAATTTGGGCAGTCCATTCTTGCTTTTAGCAAACGGTAAGCGAAGATTAAGGATTGGGCTTTGGCTTGTATTGCGATTTTGTGCTCCGTTCGTTTCGCTCGTTTCGATATTATAATTCCAAGGTATTTATAAGACCCTTGTTCTTCCACCTTTACGCTGTTCGCCGTCCATTTATACTTAAGCTTTTGAGGGTCTACTAGACGGGCCACTTTTGTTTTATCTTTGTTTAATTCTAGCCCTTCCTGTTTCAAGTATGCTGCTAATTTGTTTAGTGCTCTTTGTAAGCCAATTGGAGTTTTACTCAGCAGTACTATGTCGTCTGCGTATTGTAAACAAGGAATTCGATTGTTAGCCAATGATGGTGGGAGAACTTCGGCCGACTCCAACACACTTGAAAGGTCCGAGAGGAAGAGATTAAAAAGGGTAGGAGCTAAAACACAGCCTTGTTTTAGACCTTGGTACGTTGGTATACTTCTCGCTGTACAGACTCCATTTCCCAATTTCACTCTTGCCCAGGTATTTTTATATAATGCTTTAATTGCCTTTACAAGTTGGATCGGCAAGCCCCAGTTTTTTAGTTTTCCCCACAAACGCTCTCTGTTGACCCGGTCAAATGCAGACTTGATATCAACAAAACAGGCGTACAGCCGTGCTCCCTTTGCTACCGCTCTGTCCATTAACAATGACTGGCAGGCCAGGTTGGTTATTGTTCCCATTCTCCGCCTGAAGCCTGTTTGAAACCGGGGAATTCTATTTGTTTCTTCAATCCAATCCTGTAAGTTTGAGAGTATGCAAGAGGCGTAGAGCTTAGCCTCCACGTCTATTAAAGATATAAGCCTCTAGTTAGCTGGGTTGCGTTGGTCACCGTGCTTAAATATTGGATGAATAATATTGCCCTTCCACGAAGCAGGAACCTGTTCTTGCTTGTAAATGTGGTTGAAAAGTGGCGTTAGGGTCTCTGCCCAAAAGGCCGGATCATGTTTGAAGATTGCGTTTGGCAGCCCATTCGGGCCTGCTGCACCTTCTGTCTTCAATCTAGATATTATTTTGCTCAATTCACCACTGGTGGTTAAATCAAGAAAATCAGTAGGCGCTTTTGGATCCTTCTCCGGCTCTGAGTCTTTGGTTTCCGTGTTCTTTCTTCCAATTATTTCCTCCTCGTTTGCATTTATTGCCCGTAAGCCATTCACGAGGCCTGTGGCTGTTTCGCAATATAAGGTTTGCACGTGCAGGGACCAGGAATCGGCACCAACACCTGCTTCCTGATAAAGTTTTGATCCTTTGTTTAGTTCGTTTATAATGCCCCAAAAGTCACGACTGTTAGGGTGTTTTCCTGCGCTTAGGAGTTTGTTCCAGAGCATTTCCCTATAAGATGACTTTGCAACCCTCAGTGACTTCCTGTACATGCTCCTTGCTTCATTCAGGTTACCTTTGTTTATCTTTAACCCCCGTTTTTTCTGGCAAACAAGTGCTCGAACCTCTTTGGCGACCTTTCTTTTTTTTGTTCATAATTCCATATTAAACCAAGGCTCCTTCTTGAAGTTTAAATTACCCTGTTTCACTGGCATTACTGGAAACTTATGAAGCAAGTCCAAAATCATTTGCTCCCAATTGCTTACAAGGTCTTCATCTTTTTGGGGCCTGAGGTCAAATATTTGGGCTTTTACGGTGGACTGAATTTTTTTTCAACCCTTCTCTGCGCCATTTTAATTTTTTTAAGTTGAATTTTGAGGCGGGATGTAAAAGAGAGTTCATATTTGTTGCCAGGGTGGGCGCGATGTTCAGGCTTGTTATTTGGGGGAAATGATTGCTTTCTAGACGTTGAGCGATATAAAATGCATCAATGCCTGGGATTAGCTCGTCACTTACTATGGTGTAATCAACTGTTGAGTGGACCCTTCCACTCAAATATGTTGTACCTGCCGACCTGTCCCCCTCTGTATTACCATTCAGAACCGACAGACCTAGTTCTCTTAAGCTGGTTTATAACTTGAGTCCGCCAATAGTCGATGATTTCTTTGCTTTTGCCCGGTTTTTACCAATTAGATCGCAATTGAAGTCCCCGGAAATAAACAATGGGCATCCTGAGTATGTTCTTTGCATCACTTTTATCAGTGATGTTAGGCTTACATATTTTTCTTGATGTAATTTCCTGTTGGGATGGACCATGTGCTGTCTTGTATTCATGCAACACCCGAAGGTCCGGTGCTGCTGCTGCACGACTCCAAGCAAACCTAGTGGAAAAGATGACATTGTGACCCAAACAGATCTTTTTTTTATATACCGTTATTAGATTTTATTTGCATATAGTATGCTTGCAACAAAAAAATATCACGTTGGCTGTTTCACAATAGCCATAACGCACATCTCTACAATCCTTCCTTTTTCATATGCACCTAGTAAAGTTTAACTGGACTTTTAGCTCCCACCTCAACTTGCTTCCAGTAACCAATAATTCCACATGTTACATAGGGTAGTTTTACAATATGCTGCAAGTCTATCAAATTGCATGTTGCATGAGTCGGGATGTCATTGGTGTGGACAGCTGTCCCCTGGCTGACCTCACTATCCTGTCCCACCCACCTCTCATCCTCCTGCTGTTTACTCGGGCAGGGCCTATCAACTCTTGTACCATCGTTCCCCAGACCAGTAGCACTTCCGGCAATTTATCGTCCCTTCTTGTATTTCTCGTGTGTTCCTCTTCTGCGGTCACCCACTCTTTGAAGCCACCCTCCTATTTGTCTCTACTAGGCCCTCGTGGGCTTAGCCAATGTATTGCTATATGTCTTTTTGGCACAGTCAGACCCAGTACTGCAAATCATCTACTGGTCTTACGCTTTGGGTCTCTGGGCAACAGTCCCAGAAGGCAGTCCTTCACCTCCAGCGGGATCGACCAGCCTGTTACTCGATGCAGTTGCTGAACCATTTTTGACCAGTACTCCACTATCAGGGGGCAGCGCCACACCATGTGCACAAAATCTGCTTCTGGGTATTGACATCTGGGACAGAGAGAGTACTGTGTCGGGTATATGGTATGCAACCATCTAGGAGATAGGTATGTCATGTGTATGATGTTGCATTGGATCTGTTTGAACTGTGCACTAACCCTGGGTGAAGCTGGCGGAGCAGGACTACGCGGAGGTCCACGAGTTGGCAACAAACTCCGCTCCACTACCCACCTCCACCCCCAATTAAGAATTTAATAAAAATACATTTAAAGGTAAAAGAAAGAAGACTTACCTTGACTGCGTCGTCCCCGGGCTGCCGTCCTCCTCTTCCTCGCCATCTCAGGGTGATCTGATCATGCGCCCGCACATGCGCATTTCTAGCAAGGAATGCCCATGTGCAGGCGCATACGCAGATCACCCTGAGACGGCGAGGAAGAGGAGGACGGCAGCCCAGGGATGCTGCAGTCAAGCTAAGTTTTTTTTCTTTTACCTTTAATGTATTTTTAATTAGTTCTTAATAGGGGGGTGGAGGCGGGGACTGGACAACTCCGCTCCGCTGCGGAGTGTGCGGAGATTTACCTACTCCCCGTTCTCCGCAGAGTAGGCAATTGTCTGCATACTCCGTGGGCGGAGCGGAGCTCTCCGTCCGCGCCTACCGTCCACACACTGAGACTTTCTGGTCCTCTCCATATATGCAAGACCACAGGAGCCCCTCAATCACTGCCTGCCATCTCTCCTCCGCTTTTAGTGGCTTACCCTGCCTGTATGCACGTAGTGACCTATATAGGTGACTTACAAATTTACGCCATCCCGCCATAGTGATCATAGTGTCTAGTATATACGTTTGGTCTCGTGCCTCTGAAAATGTTGGAAAAAGTTGTCGCGCAGTAGCGGCAATCTTTTCGTATTGTAGGAATTGCCCCTCACCTTGTGCAAACGCTTCCAATGCATGTGTTAGTGTGATAAATCTCCCCTCGGGGTACACATCAGAAATCATTAAGCAGCCTCCTTCTTTCCATCTTCCCACTGACATTGACTGTGGTATCTGGGCAAAAGGGCAAACAATGCAAATGTCCATCTTTGAGGCATAGGGTGCCTTTCTTATTACGGTCTGTACAATGCGTTCCAATATCCTAGCCGTTAGTCTGACCAATGGAGGAAATGACCACTGTACACCCCTGCCCCTCATCAGTAGTGTCCCCAATTGATGGCCATCACATGTACCTGTGAACAAGGATCTCTCCAAGTCTGGGTCTGGGTCTAGCCAGTGTATCACATGTTGGAGCTGCGACAACAGGTAGTATAATTGCAGATCTGGTATCTCCAGACCCTCCTTGCCCCATATCTGTTTCATTGTGTTGAGTCTCACTCTACATCGATTTCCATTCCTCAGTAGCTTCAACATGAGGGTGTAGAAAGTGAGCCCATATTACTATCGATGCCCGGGCTGCTGGCGCAAGTCGCCTCTTAGTTCCCATTCTGAATAGTTACCAAATAAAGAGACGGGCGCTGGAAGCAGGAATCACAAGAACAGGATTTATTACTCATGAGGAGAGCCTGTCATTTCGGACACGAAACACAGTGTCTTTCGGGAGGTGCTCTACCAAGTTCTCTGAGACATCGCCTTTTATACCTTACAAAACATTCCTTATTACAATAACGACATTGTGACATCCCCATAATCTTCGTGTCAATCCCACCCCACATACATCCACAATAGAGGCCCTTAGCCTGCCGATAAGAGGAGGGGGCAATCACGCAGCTGAGTGTTCCGCCGATTCTTTGGATGTGTGCGCCTGATCGTATCCCATGGGGTGGGGAGGCCAGGATCAATAGTGGGCCCTTTGAAGAGGAGTGACTTCATACAATAAGGGGCAGTAAACAGTATCTCCCGGCTTAGACGATGGCCTTGGACCTGTGTGGACAGTCAATTGTGGAGGGAGGGTTTATAAACAGAGGGGTTATTCATGAAAGGAAAGGAGGGTGTTGGTCAGGCGCGGCCGTGACTCCCAAGGACAGGGTCATGCGGACTTGTGCATGTGAGAGCGGGGGCAGTCAGGTACAGCTGGGGGGGGGGGGTTTGTCAGCTGAGGCGAAGGATGCTTCTTCAGGAGGAGATGGGGGGTGCGTGGGTCAGGTACAGCTGGGGGGGGGTTTGTCAGCTGAGGCGAAGGATGCTTCTTCAGGAGGAGATGGGGGGTGCGTGGGTCAAGCAGGAGGGTTACTTCTCAGAGCAGGGTCGCGCAGAGGGAGAGGGTCATTCGAGAGTGGAGGGGGGTGTTCAAATGCGCGCAGGGGGGAAGCCGGGGATTTCAATGAGCGGGCAAAGAGGCCATGGTGCCTAAAATGGCTGTCAGGTACATGCGGGCATGGGCCTTTGCTGAAGGAGTGATGCGGTCAACCTCTCATGACATTCATGGTGCGCACAGGGAGGGGAATGGGAAAAGACAAATCAACGCTGTTTATGTACATCAATTTCGTGAATTTCCACAGTCGCCTCTTTTTACATAACAAAGTTCATTTCCTAATTGATGGGGGTACATATAAACATGTGTTGTTGATGAAATAGCATTTGTCAATACTAACACATTGCATATAATCATGAACAGTTTGATGCGATTGGCGGAATGCAGCACATAGGAAATTGTATTTGCAAAACGTACTACATAGTATAAATGCTTCTGACTTTCTCAAAAAATGTGACCAATGAACATTTTGACCAAGTAGTTGAGGGAGGAATTCAGTCCAATAAGATCTCTTCGTCACAGTGTCTTTTTAACAGTGAGCCATCACTGGTAGGCTCTAGTCCGTGTCCTTTTGTTGGCGCTGTTGAGCACCGGCGGTGGAGCTATAGGTCCAGCTCGGATTTAACCTTTCGCGTTGCAAGGTGCGGTCTGTCCTCTGCTGTTAGACCACAGTCCTGTTCCCTAACCAATCCATTTAGTGGCGCCTTATGCTCGGCACCTATATTTCCGCGGCATAACCCCATTTCCACCTAAATGCTGTTCTTCCTTTCGGCAAAAAGTCACGTGGGAAAGAGGGTATGTGGTTCAATAGTCGGTGGGAGTGAGGGCGGAGTGGGGTCAGATTTCCTGGGACACACCAAAGGGACCAAGGGAGCAAGCAAGCAGGCCCATCAATCGGGCTTGAAAAAGGGGGACGGAGGCTTCAGGCACACGTGCGTTAGCGGACAGAAAGCTTCAGGACAGCCCTTCATCCTTTCGTTTATCGCCTTTGAGAGTGCTGCCTCGTCCCGTATCTTGTTGCGCTGCGGCTCCACCTTTGGTCGAGGACGCATGTGTCTCATGATCTGCAGCCAGGCTGTGCGCCACGTCCGACCCTTCTCCTCCGATGATCGTATATCTTTGAATGGGTAAAAACAAGTTTTAGAGAACTGGCAGGAGAAGAGATTTTTACATTTGAATTTCACTCGCAATCCTAGCACCTGGGGGTTATGCTCATTGGTCATAGTCAGAAGTCTATTACCATGAAGTAAGTATGTGGGTATTTCTACTGTGTTCGCACCAAGTCATTCATTCATGACACATATGGACAGAGGTCAGACTCCTACCACTTGCGTATTTCATTAAAAACTCCAAAATTGGCAACATTCAGGGGAGACTCGTCCTTCTAAACCGAGCCTTAACAGTCTTACATTTCCCTTTAGAGCTGGCTAACTCTTTCAAGCAGGGCAGGGGTGCAATCACCGAAAGACAGTGTTAAACAGGCTTTTCTCGAGGGGCGACAGTTGGTCATGGTCATTAGTTATACATCGGGGACAGCAGCTGGGGTCAATCAGGTGGGGCGGGGATGCTTCGGGCATTCGCGCTTGAGTGCAAAGGGGTGGGGCAATCTGGGCATTGGGGGGGTCAATCTGGATATTGGCGCTTGTCTCTAACGAACTGAAAAATAGGGTGCCGTTGACATATAGTTCCCCTATAAAAGGCCAGATTAGGGGACCTTAGTCGTTTTACCTGTCCTTTCTTTCTTAGCCAATTCGAGTTCATTCATTTTGCAGAAAGGAGAGGTAGCAATATGGCAAGTTATGATCTTTTTAGTTTCTGTCAATTTCGCTGAACACCTTCGTGTTCAATAAGTGTCCAATCAGACTGGTGCCAGCGGGGCACAATTTTTACCACAAAAAGGAAGATGGAACAGGGGGACTCCCATAGAGAGTGAGAGTCGTCCGCAACCTAAACGAGCCATTCGGTACACGTATGACATGTAGGGAGAGAGGGAGAGAGAGAGATAGATAGAGAGGGAGAGAGAGAGAGAGAAAGAGAGACGTGTACGGGAATAGGTCATTTTAGTGCGCTCACAACACAGAACAGCAGGGGTCAGGTAACAAAGAGACGCGAACAGAGGGGAGACATAAACCCATACAGTACATGAACACAAACTCAGACGAAGGAAGACAGTACATGTATTACATACACAAGAGATTCACGACAAAACATAGAACAGTTATTGGCCAAAAAGATCTTTCTGCATGCTGCGCATCTTAAATATTCTGTTTATCTACGGGCCAAGCTCTTTTTACCTTTTCCTCCTCTTTCCTCTCGTTTGCTATCTTTGCGAGTGTTCTCGATTACTAATACTTACACCTCGGTCAGCTGGTCAGAAATTAACCTGGTCAGACTATTGCCCATGGTTGGATCTTAAACCACTTTAGAGTTTCTTCTTTTGGTGAGAAGTTCTCCAGGCTGGGGCAACGGAGGGTATTGATCGGGAGAACAGTCGGACAGCTTGGCTATATCTATAAGAGTGCGAGAAGGAGGTGGTACATTTTGAACATCAACAACATTCCTACTTTCCCAGACGGGTGGTGCCTAGGTAACCCTTACCCCGGGACTTTTCCTTGTCCTTTCTCTATCTAATTAAACGTCATAGGTGCACTATCTGGCGTGCTGGTCGGAGTCAAATTCCGTCATACAGTACTAACCCGTCAAGTCTCTATGTCAGTCCATCCTCCCAGTCGCTATGTTCTAAGGAGGAACAGTCATATCTAAGTCTATGTCTTTCGAAACTCGTTAGCATAAGTACTATGCTCAGATCCCCTCCTTCCCCTTTCGTCGGTCGTTCGATCATCACTCTTCCATACTTCAGCCGATGTTCCGGCGCAACCTGCAGAAGGGAGGAGAAAGAAGGGGGCGAGGGGGGCAGCATTCGGAACACATCAACGCGCATAAATCCGAAAATGTTTTTACCTACCACATACTCGACCTATCTCCACGGGGTGCATTCTCTACCATCTCGGCGTTTAAGCCCAGAGGGACCAGTAGTGTTTAGATAGATAATCGTCGATGGTCTGCGTATCTACATGAATCACTTGATCGTGGCCTTTTAGGTCATGTGCGAGGGTGGTGGTCAAGTGACATTTCTTTGGTATCGCTTAAGGGCGTCTAAAACACTTTCCGGCTGCCTGCGACACATAATGTAACTGTTAAGTATCGGGCCCTTTTTTTTTTTAACCTTCAACCTTAATCATGCTGCATGTATTTTACTTATGTCGGTGACAGTAGCCATACATTTCGACAACATTCATCAATACAAACGCTACGATTATATTTGCGTGTTCAAAAAACTTTAATGAAAATGTTGGCGCACAAATACGGGCCTACAACCCAGGGGGCCGGCTACGGAGCAGACTGGAACTGTGCGTAAGAGGAACGAAGTCGGTGGTCATTCATTTCGTAACGTGCAGCGGTGCAATAAAATCGTATCGAACTTTTTTAAGGGGCGAGTATAATGCGTGTCAAGAATTCAAGCTTTCAATAATATCATCTCATTGTCCAACCATTTACTCAAGACCTAACGTTTATCAATTCATTGTCCAAATGTTTAATCAGTGCTTATTTTATACCAATCCATTGCTTCCAAACATAATTAGTACCCACCCTAAATCAGTTCACTGTCCCAGCACATAATCAATATCCATCTTATATCGCTTTCTTTTCCAAGCACATAATCAATATCCATCTTATCTACTTTCATTGTCCCAAAACTGCATACATATCTTGGAGCATCAAAGCTGAGCAATCAGGGTGCAACAAGGATTTTTAAAAGTCTCATTTTGTATCGGCGCCATTTTGGGCGAGGTCAGGCAAGTCCCAGTATAGTCAGGTTGCCTCCACTGACTCGTGGTTGGACCAGAACCTCTTTTGGCAGTTCAAAAAGTTTTTCGTAATGGGGTAACAGACTAGCAATACGGACCATCAGTCAAAAGTGGGGAGGGCGGCAACAATCTTTCCTACCGGGTCATTCTGGTGTTCCACCGGAACTGAACAAGTCTGTATCTTTGCTGCATTTTAGCCATTTCCAAACTGAGGCTGGCGCCGGCAGGAGTGCGCCGACGTCTCGTGGCTCCATCGAAGGACGGGGGTGGGGGGCGCCTCGTGGAGAGGTTGGCCCCCCCGGCTCTTTTAGAATCTTCAAGGTTGAGGAGCACAGGACGTGTGCCCGTCCCGGGCAAAAAAACCCGCTTTTTGATCTGGACCCTCTTCAAGCAGGAGCGTTGGGGTGTCGCTGGAAGCCTCCACCTGGAGGGAGGTGGGGGAGGCTCGTTCGCGCCGCCTCCCCCTTCCAGCGACCCCGCGCCGTTCTTCGGCTCCAGCGCTTCGGTATTGGCCGTGCCAGGCAATGAAGATGGGGGGGGGGGTCGGAGGCAGAGGCAAGACATCCCCCCCTTTCCGTGGCGGGACTACCTGCAACTATCAGGGGTTGCCACTGGCGGGACTGCCTGCAACTCTCCAGAGTTGTCCAAGACATAATTGAAAAAGCGCTGCCGACCTCGCCTTGGCTTCGGTCTTTGATGATGGCCGGATCAGGCAAGAGAGGGGGTGGGGGGGTCGGTGGCTGAGGCAAGACATCCCTCCCCGTGGCCTGCAGGGCAGCAGAAGAGGGGAAAAGGGGAGACCATTACGATTTTCGGGCCGTCCGCCCTACAGCCTCCCCTTCCAATGGCTGCCAGCCAGGCCCTGCCCTGCACGCATCGAGGCCTCGCCTTCCGGATGGGCGTAACCGCGGACCCGTTGCACTTCGGGAGCTTCCGGAATGGGGGTAGGTATCTATTGATTTGTATCTATTTCATGTTACCGTTATTTGGGCGTGGTGGGCAATGAGGCAGACATGTTTGGAGCAGGAATAGGCAGTGGAGCCTAGCTACCTCGTGACTGTCTTGCCGTCAAGCTTTCGCCATTTTATATTTCTTATTACAAACTATTCCTAATGTTTCTTATTTTTAGTGAAGTCGAAAGCTCATCAGGGGGTTACTGACTTAGCCCGATTTCTTTTATTTTTTTCTTCCTTTCCTTAGCGTGTTTCAAGCTAAAGTTTCTGTTAATAGGGTACGGTGATCACTTCATATTTTTATATGTCCTTTCATTAGGGGTACTCCTGGACGGACCAGATGAGTTACCTCCAATAAATGGTCCGGGTGGAACTAGATTATCAATCAGTGGGGAACACATGTCCCTTCATTATGGTATCATCCTGGACGGACCAAATGATGTACCTCCAATCACTAGGGTAGCCTCCTGGACGGACCAGATGGCCTACCTCCAATAAATGGTCAATGAGTGGGGAGCATATGTCCCTTCATTAGGGTAGCTTCCTGGGCGGACCAGGTGAGCTACCCCCAATAAATAGTCAATCAGTGGGGAGTGGATAGGCCTGACGAATCATAAAGGGGCATAACCTACCCTTTACTACTTGCAAAGACTAGACAGAATATTTCTATTCCACGTTATTTGCAAACAGAAAATACCTCAAACGAAAAATTCCTTGGACAACAATGCCCAGTCAATCAATCAATCAGTGGGGAGAAAAACAGGCATGACGGATTACAACGGGGACAAACGTCTGCATTACCTGCCCTTCGCTATCTGCAAAGGGAGACAGAATATTCCTATTCGTCTCTGTTTGTGGACAGGGAAGATCTCAAAGAGCAACAATCGATATTCAATCGATATCAAACAATCAGTGGGGAGAAAGGTAGGCATGACGAATCATAAAGGGGCATTACCTACCCTTCTCTATCTGCAAAGAGAGACGAACGTTCCTATTCGCCGCTGTTTGCAAACAGAGAATGTCTCGTTCTCAAGAAGAGAACCAATATTTCAAGTAGCAACCAAAGCTAAATGAACCAATAACCAAACAATATCAGTATTTAAATACCGATTCCAATACAATCAATCAAACAATCAGATGGATAAAACCATCCTACCAATCAGGCGTAAAAACACCCTACTTAATCTTACCCAGACCGGACCATATGGACAGTTCTTTGTCTTCCTCCTCCAGCGCCCGATCGTTCTCTTACTCCATGCAGCATTCCCGTGGGATTCCAGTCAGGACAATAGGTCACTCGAGAGAGGTCCATTCAGAATCGGTGAAGTTCATTCAATCGGCAGCCGGACGAGGGCCCTCTCAAGGCAGGTATACTCCAATCATTTAGATGTTCACCTCATCGTCTGGATCTCTCTTACTGGACCTTATGTCACTGATGGACCCCGCGTTGGGACGCCAATTGTAGAAAGTGAGCCCATATTACTATCGATGCCCGGGCTGCTGGCGCAAGTCGCCTCTTAGTTCCCATTCTGAATAGTTACCAAATAAAGAGACGGGCGCTGGAAGCAGGAATCACAAGAACAGGATTTATTACTCATGAGGAGAGCCTGTCATTTCGGACACGAAACACAGTGTCTTTCGGGAGGTGCTCTACCAAGTTCTCTGAGACATCGCCTTTTATACCTTACAAAACATTCCTTATTACAATAACGACATTGTGACATCCCCATAATCTTCGTGTCAATCCCACCCCACATACATCCACAATAGAGGCCCTTAGCCTGCCGATAAGAGGAGGGGGCAATCACGCAGCTGAGTGTTCCGCCGATTCTTTGGATGTGTGCGCCTGATCGTATCCCAGGGGGTGGGGAGGCCAGGATCAATAGTGGGCCCTTTGAAGAGGAGTGACTTCATACAATAAGGGGCAGTAAACAGTATCTCCCGGCTTAGACGATGGCCTCGGACCTGTGTGGACAGTCAATTGTGGAGGGAGGGTTTACCAACAGAGGGATTATTCATGAAAGGAAAGGAGGGTGTTGGTCAGGCGCGGCCGTGACTCCCAAGGACAGGGTCATGCGGACTTGTGCATGTGAGAGCGGGGGCAGTCAGGTACAGCTGGGGGGGGGGGGTTTGTCAGCTGAGGCGAAGGATGCTTCTTCAGGAGGAGATGGGGGGTGCGTGGGTCAGGTACAGCTGGGGGGGGTTTGTCAGCTGAGGCGAAGGATGCTTCTTCAGGAGGAGATGGGGGGTGCGTGGGTCAAGCAGGAGGGTTACTTCTCAGAGCAGGGTCGCGCAGAGGGAGAGGGTCATTCGAGAGTGGGGGGGGGTGTTCAAATGCGCGCAGGGGGGAAGCCGGGGATTTCAATGAGCGGGCAAAGAGGCCATGGTGCCTAAAATGGCTGTCAGGTACATGCGGGCATGGGCCTTTGCTGAAGGAGTGATGCGGTCAACCTCTCATGACATTCATGGTGCGCACAGGGAGGGGAATGGGAAAAGACAAATGAACGCTGTTTATGTACATCAATTTCGTGAATTTCCACAAGGGCATGTAGCTCGTTAAAAATCCTGCAGGGTAATTCATATAACGTCCCCTGCGTTAAGCATGGGCGAATTTTGCGGATCTCGCGTTCGCGAATTTTGCGGATTTGCGAACTCGCAATCCGCAAAATCCGCGAATTCCCGCGAATTTGCGGATTTTTTTTTTTTGTGTTCGCCCGTGTTTCTGCCAGTTCGCGAGGGTTTTTACAATTTCGCAATTTGCGAACTTACCTGTCGGGTCGCAAGTTTTGCGAACTTGTTGTTTCTACGTGTCCAGCCTGTTTGGGACACTCTTCTTCATCACTGCCACTCTCTGTCACCACTGCCACTCTCTGACTACTCATGCCACCCTCTGGCCCACCCATGCCACCCTCTGTTTCATCACCACACCCTCTGGTTGTCCAGTGTACATTATTTTCGGCAAAGAAAAGCACACCTTCCCTGCCTCAAGTGACCTGAATTAATTTGGGGCTGATTAATGTGTCACAGAATATTTTTTTAGCTGGCACCTGCTTCCTTAGTGCGCCCTGATTAGTGATCTTTTGCACTTGCTAAGTGCTTTCATTGTTGCAAAATTAGTTACAACACCTGCCCTGCCCCAACTGACAATAATGAATTAGGGGCTGATTAATGGATTTTAACTTCCAGCCTGGCTCCTGCTTGTCTCCCTTAGCTGTAATTCAGGACCTTTGTGGCATATGTGTAACTATTCTGAGGTTCAGAGCAGGGTCACATAATAGTTGCAACTGGCAACTGAACTCTGGAGGGGCCCCTCAGGAAGCACTACAGGAAATGGCTACTAATGATGAGCCTGAACTTTTGAACCTGGCAAGTAGTTTCAGTTTTGCTAAGATCGTATTTCTGCAATTTAGCACTTATTCGCGGGGCGCGAAGTTGTACTGGGAAGCCGCGAACTCACGCGAACAGTGCGAGCAGTGCGAGCAAAATCCGCTGCTCGCGGATTTGCGGATTTTGCGGGAGATTCGCGAATCTCGCGGATTGCGAATTTCCCGAAAATCCGCAAAATCCGCGAGCGAAACGGATTTTCCGCCCATACCTACCCGGCGTAAGATATAGGCATCTTAGCAGTACCACTGTTTTGATCAGGGCTACCTTGCCGATCAAGGACAGTTTCAGTGTGTTCCAAAACTGAATGGAGCTATGGAGTCCCACCACAATCCATCCTATATTTAGGTAGTAGAAACGGTCTTCCTCTGTTTTTGTTTATATTCCCAGATATCTGCCGCTGTCCAACGTCCATGGAAGCTCGACTTGTGGGAGCTGGGACAATGCGAGTTCACCCAGCCCACCTAATGGGAACAACAGTGATTTTAGATTTGTTGATATGGAGTCCCGATGCCTCACCAAACTTATCCAGCGCACCCATTAACAACAGGATAGAGATCGCCGGTTGCCTCAGGTAAACCAGGGCATCGTCTGCATATAAGGAAACCACATTATGGACCATCCCTCAAGCACCTGCGGCAATTGACTCGCCAGTGGTTCCTTTGCCATGGTGAATAGCAATGGTGAAAGTGGGCACCCCTGCCTTGTTGCCGCATGGCTGCCAATACACATCTTCCCACGCGTACTCTAGACATAGGGTTTGTGTATAGTAATTTTACCCAGTCTATGAATCGGGGGCCCAAGCCCATTTTATGGAGTACCTTCCAGATGTTTTCCCATTGCACGGAAACAAAGACTTGTTCTACGTCAAGAAATGCCAGGGCGTATTCATCTTTCACCGGTCCTAAGGACTGCAGGACATGAGCCAATCTGCTGATGTTTCTAAGGATGTTTCTACATGGTATAAATCCCAACTGATCCTCGTGTATGAGCTGGGAGAGATAAGGCAGGAGTCTGTTTGCCAGTATGTGGCTGATAAGCTTGAGGTCCACGTTTAGCATAGAAAGGGGCCTATATCAGCCAGGAAATACTGGGGTTTTCCCGGGTTTTGGCACTACTACTAGAAACGCCTCTCTCATTGTCTGCGATAACTACTATATCTCCCAGGCTTCAGCAGTACATCCAGTAGCCTATCTGTCAACAAGCTGGAGAATTGCCGGTAGAATTCGGCTGAAAGTTTGTCAGTGCCTGGTGACTTGAACGGGTTTAAGTCTTTTATCGCACCAGTACTTTTGTTCTACTCATCGGAGCACCAAGAGTTTTCTGAGCCTCGAAGTTAAGCCTGGGCAGTGCAATCTCACTGAGGTATGCCATTATCCCTGAGGCACTCGCAGTGCTCCGAGGTTCTGTGTACACCCCTTCTAAATGCGCTGCGAAAGCACTATTGATTTCTCGCTGTTTGTACACTAATTTACCCTCTCTGCTGCGTATCTCTACCACTGGTCTGGATTCATCTCCCTCTAGATACCATCACCTTCTGTTCTTATTCCTGCCATATTTATCTAATCTATCCCACAGCTCCCCGACCTTCTGTCGTTGAGCATTTCAGAGCTGCTTGCCATTCCGTTCAGTAGGAAGTGCCTTCTCCATTATAGCTAATTCGCGTTTCTGTCTACCCAGATCTTCCTCCAAGACCCATCTTACCCCTACCTCCAAGGACATACATATCCCCCTGAGTACCACCTTCATGACGTCCCATTCTGCAGCTCTAATATTCGCTGACTGCCAGTTTGTCCCTAAGCAACTCCCGGAATACGGTATCTGGAAAGGTCTGGTCGGAAAGCGCATCTGTTTTTATTCTCCATAGTGGTATTCTAGGAGTAGGTGTGTGGAGTGCATACACTAGATTAGTAGGGAGTGGTCCAATAAATACCAGGCCATGTATTGGGCACCTGTAACTCTGTGGATGGCCGTTGCCTGTATAAAAAACAGTCTAGTTGACTTATGTACCTGTTGCCTGTGTATAACGTGAGTAGACTTGTTTATATGGATCGCGCTGTCTCCAGATATCTATCACGCCCAAGCTACTCTGCATCCGCTTTAGGTTTAATATCTAACCTGGTGGGGGTGTCTGTCGATTGCGCCATTTAGTACACAATTTTAATCGCCCGCCATTATAAGTTCAATCTCTTTAGTAAGGTGGGCGTGCCTAAGTACTGATACCAGGAAGTCACCATCGTCAGTTGTCAGACTTAAGAAATTTTCACTCTGGATATAATACACAGGAACAGAGATGCTAGATCCCAAATCCACCTAAGCAACAACCCAAAGCTCGATTACACGAGTCTTCAGAATGTTACTTTTGGGGAAGGGGGAAAGTGGATAAAATAACAAAAGAGAAGAGACTGTTCCTGTTTGGTTCCTCTGGTTGTCCGCCAGCAGACTTCCATCAAAGGTTGAACCTAGAGGGAGGGAATGTCGTTAGTTTCCTATTAATCTATTGTACCTCTGACTAGATTAGCTCTGTATACTCTCTCTCTTACCATTTACTTCCCAGGACCCAGCTCCTCTTCTATCCTCTCGCTGTTGTTTAGTTGGTCTAGTATTTGACTAGTTCCTTCCTGCAATTTTGATATAGTGGTTTCTTTTAAGTCAGCATTCCAAGAAAAACTATTTCTAATTCTCTCTCTCTCTTAATCTACTCACTTATTTATTTTCGAGCTCTTCCTATTCTTATGGTGTCTTTATTATTGTCTGCCTATTCTTCTTGTCTACTTGTTTCCTCCTTCCTGTAATTAAATACAAGGTTTTTAGGCTTTCTGTATTCTATTTTCCCCTCCTGTGTTATATTCGTTTTTTTCTTAACTTACTTGACTTGTTTAAACTGCTTTGGTTTATCGCTGTCCTTATCTCTTGTATCTTTTAATGCTTCTTATTGTCTCTCTTCTTAGAAAGACACCTCAGCCTTGTCTGGTTTATCTACAACGTATGCAGTAAGTGTGTTCTTTCTTTTGACTCTCGATCTTACTATATACATTCATTTACATTCTCTAAGACTATCATTTATAACACTTAGCTTTGGTTTGTCTTCTTTCTTCTTCAGGTGGTCGCGTTTGGTACTTCGACGTCTTCTAAGAAGGCTGCCGAAAATTCGTCACTTCAGGTTGGTCTAAACCTCTTCACGAGTTCTGTGAGAGGTCACTCGCTCCGAAGCTTCCGCTCTAGCTCCTATACTCCGACTTGTTACAACTATATTAAGTCGTGCTCTGATTATTCCTCGAGGTTTCTACTTTTATACCTTGTACTGGTGTTACGGTTCTAAGGATTTAATTTCCGTAACACACGACTATTCTCTACAGTTTTACCGGATTCTTCCTGAAACCCTCCTTCTCCGCCAAGGGTTCAGGTGAAGTGCACAGTTTCTCACTCGTGCACGCTTCACCTGGGTTCCTTCACGATAGCAGCAGAAAACTAGCCTGCTAACTTCAACTCGGCGTTGGCGGCCAACTTGAGTTGTCACCTCCAAGTCAAAACAGCCCTGATGAAAAGACTTAACTAACCTTGGAGCATGAACATCCTCATCCTTCTCCCAAGATCTCTCCACCGGTCCATAACCCTCCAGTCTACCAAGTAGAACAATTGTCCCTTCCGTTCTTGGAGTCCAATATTTCCTAGACTCCAAATTCTGTCCCTGTTTCCAAGTGAAGAGGTCTTGGTGGCGAGTTGACTCGCAAATTACTTGGAGCCTTCTTCAAGAAGGAGACATGAAAAACTGGATGGATCTTTAATCTAGATGGTAATTTTATTGGATAAGTCACTTGGTTAATCTTTTCTTCATCCAGATAAGGCCCAATAAATTTCCGATTTCCCTTGAGTCTCAGATTCTTTGTACTTAACCTAACATAATCTCCTTTCTCTAAAGGGGGGTCTTCTCGTCGCCTTTTGTCTGCATAGTTCTTATACTTCCTTTTTGCCTGTTCTAGATTTTCTATAGCACTTTGATGTATCTGTCCTAAATGTGTCTCTATTTCCTCCACTGCTGGAACAGATATTTCGGTTTGTCTGATAGTGGAATTTGGATGTCTCCCATAATTCATATGGAAGGGAGAGAAACCAGTAGAAACCTTTTTGGCATTATTGTGGGCAAATTCTGCTGCCCACAAATAATCCGACCAATTGCCTTCTTTTTGTAAAAGAAACAATCTCAAATATTGTTCGAGCTCCTGGTTTACTCTCTCCGTCTGGCCATCGGTTTCTGGGAGATAACTAGTAGAAAACCTAACCTCTGTTCCCAACCCTTCCATAAATGACTTCCAAAAATGGGAAATGAACTGTGGGCCTCTGTCGGAAATCAATATTTTGGGAATTCCATGTATTTTCACTATCTGAGTGCTGAAGTGCGTAGCTAACTGTTTAGCTGTAGGGACCCCTTTCAAAGCTGTGAAGTGAACCAATTTGGAAAATGAGTCCACTACTACTAAGATGGTATTATATCCTTGACTTAGTGGCAAATCAGTAATAAGGTCTAAGGTGACTGTGTGCCATGGATAGGGTGGTGTGGGCAATGGCATCAGCAACCCTTTTGGAGCCTGCTGTTCAGATTTCCCCTGAGCGCAAATCTCGCAAGTCTTCACGTACTCCTCGATATCATTCGTCATTTCTGGCCACCAATAATGTCTTTTAATGAGTTCTTTGGTTTTTGCTTCTCCTTTGTGTCCTGCCAATTTTGCATCATGACAAAAGGGGGTGGTGATGGACGGAGCATCTGAATCAATCAAACACTCACACCCAGTCAAAAGATCTGGGTTTAATCCATCACCGTTCTTTAGCCCACTCTGCCACCCCAGTTCAGACATGGCTATATGCAAATAAGTCTGACCCTGTGCCTCATGGTAACAGTCCAGCCCGAACTGCCAAGCCATGTCTTCCCTGGACCGGAAACAAGCTCATATTATGACAGAACAGGCATCATTTCTGTGGAGATCCTCCCTCCTTTCAAAATGCATCAACCCTATGTTCTTAGTATGTAACCGTTCACTGGAAATAAAGCTTTTCTGTAATGTAATGTAGTGGCTGCTCATCTCCACTAGCTCAACAGGTAGCTCCAATGCACTATCCTCCCTCCCCTCCTGAAAACCCTTCCTCAACAGCTCTACAATGTCCCAATTAATAACTATCAACAATTTAACCAGACCCAGTGCTGCCTTGCAAGTCTGTATCGTGGACTCAGCAATATGCCCAGGGGTAGTGGCTGGACTGTCTTGTGTAGGTTGCGGTGGCGACACCTTCTCTTTTGCTTTAGTTTCATATGTGTCAACATTCCGCCTAGGTTTCGGCATTACCTTAATGTGACTACTCATTGGTTTCCTTTCAGCCACATGCAGTCCAAGGCGATACCAAGTGCTCTTCACCCAGCCCCTAGTTTGTCAGTCTTCAGGAGTCCCATCTGTCTGGGTCTCGTGAACTAGAGCAAAGCGGCGAGAACTGATTCCCCACAGGTAGCGGTTCCATCTCTGCTTGTAGAGTATCATCAGCTCCCACCAGAAAACATCCCGTGGTATGCTTCTCTTGAGTGGGATCCCTCTTCTGCATTACACCCTAAGTCTGCTTCTTTGTCTTCTGTTCTTCCTCCTTTGTTCGCTCCATTCTTGGCTCTGCTGCTGGCCCCCCAGGCCCAAGGAGTCCATCCATTCCATTGCCTCCTATGGGATTGGTAGAAGTGGACCGTGCCTTCATGCTGTACTCTGAGTCTTGTGGGGAATACTAGGCTGTACTTGATGTTTTGTTCCCGGTCCGGTGTTAACGTTGACCCAGAGTGGGGAGAAAACTGCATCTATCCATCCTCTACTTTCACATCAATGTTTTGGTTTTTGGCAATTGCTACCCACAATGTCCCTGCTGCAGGCTTGTATTCCCAATGCTCCTCACCTCCTGGTCCTCGTGACGTGGCTCGTTCCAGGGTTCTCTGCTGATCTTCGCAGTCAGGGCAGCTCCACTTTGGAGTTTGCGGGGGTTCCCACTTCATCTCTGCTCTTTATGGGCGTCCCTCTGTTTATAGGTCCACCCACTAGACAGCCCAAGCTGCCCACCCGGTCTCACTGCAGCAGGGCCACCCCATTCAACCACGACCCGGCCCAGGCCCGCTTCGCGTCTCCAAGCCTGTCCACTCTCACCAGCCCCCTCTGGCTGAGGTCACGTTTCCCTCTTTTGCCCCCGATTTTCCATCTCAGGTGGCTCTTTTCCGCGCTTGGTTTTGTACATGGGTGCAACACAGCCAGAGCTGGGTTGTCCTGGACCTCCACCCACAGATGGCCGCCGCCCGATCAATACATCGCCAGCCCTCAGAGCTGGTGCCGCCTGTCCTCGCTGTGCAGCCCACCCCTGAGTCCTCAGCCCCCAATTCCGTGGTCCAAGCCAAGGGGGTGGGGGTTAGATTCACACAGGCAACACCACTGCAAGATCAGCACTCCTCACTCTGTCTCTCCTCTTCTGAATTTTTTGAGCACCAAACTGCAGAGGTTGTGTGCGGCGGTCGGTGAGCGGCGGTCTAACAGGAAGGTCCACGAAGGTGCAGTCACTTGTCAAGTGGCTCGGAGTCGGTTTCTGATATCGGTTCCACCAGGATTCAGCAGGATATTTTGTTTAGGGGGCAGCAGCTCTGTTTGAGCACGTCTACTCGGCCATCTTGTCAGGCCACGCTCCTCATTGTTACCCAAACAGAAGAATGATCCTGCCCAGAGATTGGATCTGCCATACCAGCACCCCACCTAATTCCAGACCAGATGCCTCAACTGTCCTCAATGAGCACCCATCAAATCCAAACCAAGAGCCCACACCTGCCAGGATGGAAACCCATCAAGCAAGGCCCAATTTCCGAGTGAAGTTGTTGTCCTGAGTCAGCAGAGCCACCAATAAAAGCGCTAGCCTGGAGAACGCCCATCAGTGACATGAGCATGTAACAGGGTCTCAAACGTGCAAGACTGAGCTGAGCATGCTATGTTCTGGACTGTGAACATTGACTGTCAAATAAACAAATCCAACTGAAACTGCACCTGTTCCTAATCTATGCCTATACCTATGCATGGGAAGAAGCCCCATAACGAATGGGGAGAGGGCGCCATAAAGGCTGTAAACCCTTACCTAGGCATCATAGTTGAAATCACAGCCCCGTAACTAAGCTCCATTAAATTGCGTAGTGTTACCTCTAGCTGTGTAATAAAAACAAAAAATGTTATTTTCTAATTTTTCGAGGTTCAGGAACAAATACACAATGCTGACCTCTACTCTATCCACGTGTCAATGCATGAATGGCTTCCTTCCTCTTTTTGTAGAGAAAAACATAGCTGCTTTTACTATATGTTAACATTTAATGGAGTTGTCGTAAGGATATATTGTAAATGAATTTTTTTTAATCTATATATATGTTTATACAGTCTTGAAGAAGGCGCCTTGTTGTGACGAAACATGTGCTGGCTGTCTTTTGTTGGTCTCAATACATGTTGATGTTCTACAATCATCTTGCTTGTGTTTCTTATTAGAATTAATAGACAAAAAAAATCAAATTTGTGAGGATTTAAATTATTCGGTTGGACTTCTTTTCGAGTGCTTTACTTCTTCGTTTTTCTCATGTCTACATGAAGGTATTTTTTATCAACATGTTTTAGGCACCTATGGCAGTAGGTTGCTATTGTACCAATATAGCACCGACCGTACACAGTTTGCACGTTTTTCAAGCATCTGATGTATTGTAAGAATTGAGATGTGCAGTTTCTCAAACCACTAGGTATAGAGCTTGTATCACACAACCAGGAGCTTCACTGCAAACCCTTAGATACAAGCAGCTCTCAAATTTCTCCTATCATCTCTTAAACAAGAGCCGTCCACAAACAATACACAATCCGCCTCTGCAAGGGGTTCATCTCTGACATACAGCCTTGGTTTGGTGGACAACTGAGATATGTCAAAACAGTCATGGTCAACCTCCTCCTCATCCATTTCAGCTTTAGGCAATGGTAATAATATAACAGGGTTAAGACACAAGCACCGCTTTAGTAAAATATTGTCCGCACCAGAAGGACTTGTTCATATCTGGTGATGCGATTATTAGTCACATGCTGTGGGTTAGTATGCATCAAAAGAACGTTCACAGAGTGAGGTACCATTACAGTGAGAGGGTGTTCCTCTCTGCTATTTGCTGACACCATCTGCCGCCACCACCTTTAGGCATCCGGCAGCCCTGCAGCTAATGTGTCAAGATTGAATGAGAAATAAGCTATAGATCTCTTTGAATCGTCATCTGTTTGTTTAAGTACTGAGAAAGTGTACCCTTTTCTCCCACTACAGTACAGAATGAACTATTTTCTGTATGCTGGCATTCCTACAGCCTTTCTATCTTCTGGCATTCCGATCTTCTTTTCTGGACAGACAGACTCAGGAAGTCTGGTTGCCGTGTTACACCGCACAAGCCAGATCCTTGAATGTGGGCGTGCCGCAGGGCTCGGTGCTCAGTCCCACTCTGTTATATATATATCTGACGCCCCTAGCAATCCTTACGGAGTCTCTTGGCGCAAAAGTCATCTCATATGCAGATGACACGCAGCCTCTGTTTGCTTGCGAGAAGGGCAAAGACTTAGACAGGAAGGTGATCTCACGGTGTCTCACCAAGGTGCTTCATTGGCTGGATCTGCACCATTTGAGATGCAACCTGGACAAAACAGAGATCGTGTCCTTTGGAGATGTTCCCCACTATTTCATGAAAACCCACTGGCCGAGCAACTTGCCGTTCCCAGGTTCCCCACAATACTGTGTAAAGAACTTCGGGATCAAAATAGATAAATCCCTTACCTTCCAACCTCAGATTCAAGCCCTAGCTTGGTCCTGCTTCAGCGTGCTACGCATGCTGAAAAACATTCTACACCTTCTATCCGAGTCTGCTGGTAGCAAGGTAGTGCGGGCCCTGATCACCCTGAGACTCGACTATGAGAAATCTCTGTACCACGGTCTCCCAGACTATCTCTTTAAGAGACTGTTACTTAGACTCCCACCAAGGTCCCACATGACACTGTACCTGAGGGCCCTTCATTAGCTCCTGGTAAAAAAGAGGGTGGTATTTAAGGCCATGGTACTGATGCATACGGCCCTGTACGGGACGGGCACGTCCTATCTCAGCAAGAGGATCAGGGCATACATACTTGCACGCACCCTTCACTCTTCCTCTGCGTACCTGGCAAGGCTGCCCGCATTAGTTGCCTCAGAAAAGGTGGGAGATCCTTTTCCCATCGGGCAACTCTCTTTTGGACCTTCAGGTAATGCACAACCTAGATATTGACCAAGGACCTGTGCACACATAAAGTCATAACATATAATATTTACAAATCATGAGCATATGAACAAAAGGAAGACATTTGTCATGTCTTTTCTTGTTGGTTTAATGCTAGTTTGCATGGACATCAGCCAACACGTGTTTCACCAGAGTACAATCAACTCGGACTCTTCAGGGCTGGAACTGGAACAAAGAAGCTCACTTCAGTAAGCCAGAAATTACAGTATGGCGTTCTCTAGGAACACACATATTAAACCAGTTTAAACAAGTTAAAAATTCACAAACGTTCAGTGGAAACCGAAGAAGAAGGCAAGGTCATGCTAGGCAAACAATAATCACCTGCATGGTAGTAGTGTTGCTGAAATACCATTTTAAGTTAAAAACACTCTGTAGAGATTGTCATATTAATGTGTATTTACACTCAAACAACACATCTAGTGATGAGAAACATTCAAAATGAGCAGCATCAAGTACCTGAACCCATGCGTGTGCTCAAATATAGCGGAATGCAAAAAATGTGCAGATAAAGTCAAACACCCATTCGTGCTGCCTCGACCAAAAGAAAGAAGAGTGAAAGACTGATCGTGATGGCTAGTATGCCGAAATATAAAAGACATACCGAGTCTCAATGGACGAATACGGTGGCCAATACCTGGGGGTGAAAAAACCACAACACGTGCAATCAGATGTGGTATCCTGAAAAACACAGGATGGAATCTGCACACACTAAAGTTGGTAAATGCCACTCGGAGCAAAAACAACTCACCCCTGGACCGGTGATAATTCCAGCCCGGTCGGGGTCTAGATGGATCCACGGGGTAGTCTCCCACAAAACGGACTTCAAAGCACTCTGCTACAGAAGGATAAGGGGAGGAAAGAAGGCCATTAGAGACATTGATCAAGAAAGCACTGCTCTCTTAAAAAAACCCTGGTGCGTGCTGTCATGTAATAATGTAAAAATGACCCACCTAAAATTTCATGTTCAATTCAAAACAAAATCAGAACCGGGAATGAGGTGTCCGTCAATCTGTTAAGCATTCAAAAATTCATGTGCGACCACACAGTCTGCATATGGGGGAAAAATAGGAAGCAGAGTCTAGTGCTATACACAACCACAAATCAAAAAACAAAAATCCCGCCTGCACTTGTAATGAAGAACATGAGGGGGAGTGGACAGATTACAACCCCCACCGATCTTGAACCCCCCTGTTAGATAGTTAGTGGGCACGTACACACACGCCGGACGCGGGTCGGACAAAGACGGGTGCGTCTAGTTGATAGTCTGCAATAATAATGGTGGTTCGTTAGGGAATACTGGTAGAAAAAAATGTCCAGATCTTAACAAATTTATAATGCATCTATAATCTTAGAGCAAGGATAAGCACACACTAGGGTCAAAACGGAGGAGGGGGGCCCAGTGCGCTTAATCGTAGTGGCCCTTGTGCACAACCTAGATATGTTCAAGAGAAAACTAAAAACTTGCCTCTTTAACAGCTAACCCAGTTGCATGTCAATTCCCCCACTGCCGAGCGCCAGGACACTCTGCTGAGTAGCTGTGCGCTCTACAAAATATTATAATATAACATAACATAGAGCTGGGGCACGACAGAAACTTTCTTGCGGTTTGAGGAAGGCATTCATGCTTTCGCTCTCACAAGGTAGCAGATCAGACACATCTATGTATGGAAGCCTATGTAGAAGCTTGGCCACTAGAGAAAAGTTGGGTATCCATTGGCGTCAGTAGCCCACCATCCCCAGAAACATACTGACTTCTCTCTGTGTCATTGAAGGGGTCATTTTCAGAAGGGCAGATATTCTTTCCTGTAACACCTTCCTTGCTCCTTTCTCAATATGATGTCCTAGATATAGGACTTCCTTCTGACAGTATTGCAACTTGCTTTGCGACACCTTATGTCCGTTCTCAATTAAACGATCCACTAGAGTAATAGTATCTTGTTTGCATGCCTCTTGAGACATCAACACCACTAATAGGTTGTTGAAACACTGGACTAGGACTGATATGCACTGTAACTGTAAAGCTTACAGAATCTTTTTCAAGATCTGGGTGAAGATTGAAGGGCTCTCAGTGTACCCTGGTGGAGCTCTGCACCATGCCAGAATTCTATTTTGGAACTGGAACCTGAAGAGAAACAGACTCTCTTCAAACAGTGGGATGGACAAGAATGCTTGACACAGTGAACCACTCAGCTTCACAGACTATCTGAAACAGTTTTACAGCAGGATTTGGTTCCATCGGACAATGATATTATTGATCTCTCTTAAATCCTGAACTATTCTATATTTGCTTGTAGGTTTCTGCAGGCCGATGGACTCTCTAATGTCTCTTCCAAAATCCCTTATTCTATTATGGACTCAAACAATGGGGTAGTTCTAGCCACCGTCTCTGGTCAGAGATTGCACTGGGGCATTCTGGGATACTCTGTATTCGGGTTGACTGTGATTTGCACTGGCTCTTCTCCCCTTATGAGTCCAATCTACTTCTCAGAAAAGCCCCAGTCTTCGGGTATGATAGAATCTTTCAGATGAAGAGGTAAATCATCTGTGGTCATCACAGGAACTAACCTAATGGTCATTCTCTGTTTGTTTAGTTTAAAGTCTATATCTTCATCATGTATCTGGAGCTCAACACCCTCCGGTGTATAGTAGATCACTCAATTTGAGTTTGCAGAGTAAGTCTCTGCCCACTAGATTGGACTTGAATCACAGACTACAAACTGATGATGATCCTCCTCAAAGGTATATCTTTACAGGCTCCTTAGTTGACACAGGGTTAACAATCTGTTTATTAGTAATGCCAACAAATTGGGCATGTTTTCCTGGGACGGATAGGGTTGGAACGTTCCCTGTCCTGACAGTAGAATGGGTAGTATCAGTGGCAATCAAAAATGACGCCTGGTGGGTGCTCACCTCACCATCTACAAATGGGCCGCTCTGGTCTACCTCGCCACACATGCAATCTTCCTCCCTTCACAGGCATAGTCATTGTGACTGGTCAGAACCATATTCTGTGAAAATATCGAAGACTGGGATGGCTTGAGACATACTAAGGCTCTGAGGCCTCTACATCTGTATGTGTTGCACTGGCATCAGATTTACATTTTGTATTTGACCATCACTTGATACTCCATTGGCATTAAGCTGGCATTCTCTTTTGAGGTGGCCTAACCTATTACAATAATGACACATTTTGAACTTTTTGAGAGTCAACAAATGTATTTCAGTATTCAGATCAATCAGCACACTACGACCTCTACCTTACATAACACTGTTACATTATGCATCATCTGTCTTCCAACTTGAAATAACCCTACCTGCATTTCACCTCCAACACCATGTTTGTTAGGTGCTTTACCCATCTTCCGGTCTTTCTGGAATCCTTTCTGTGCTAACTTTGTCTGCTCGAACATGAACTCCTCCTTAATTCTTTTCTGCTTCAATTTCAATTCACCACTGAGTGGCTTAATTTATCTTTAACCAATCAATCTCCTTCATACTTCAACATGGCCTCAGCAGATGGAGCATTTTTCTGAGGTACCCTCAGGCATTCTGCATTGGTCGCTGTTCTGGCACGTTACATTCAGCCCACAAATTACCAGTGGCAGCTGCTGTCTGCGAAAAGTGGTGAGGCAGCGCAGGGGACAATAACAACAAAATATAAATGTTAACTTACCTGCCACCTCACTGCCTCTGAGCACTTCTGCTCCTCCGCTGGTGCACAGGCTCCCAGACAATTTTGCACTGATCCAGATGCTGCTCTCATGCTGGTAATATTATTAGACCGTAAGAGAGAAGTGCTTGGATTGGTCGGAGTGGGCTGGCATTATGCTCCTACAGGGGCTGGGAGCCTGTGCCTGCTGTTCTCCACTGACTCTGCAACACAGCTCAGGTTGGAGTCTGGATAAATCTAAGTGCGCATGTCGGTGTGGCCGTCCTAGGACAGCCGGCCAAACCGACATGCGATATTGCATGCTTGCTGCTGTCATGCTTGCTGCTCAGCCTCACGATGGCCCTGCCTCCAAGACTCATCTCCGTGTTTTATTATAATTTTATTTTTCATGTTTGTATGCTCGCTCCAGCAGTAGGGCGACGCTCCTCCATTAAGAACAGGGCATCCACTGCTGCAAATCAATAAGAAACCACAATATCAAAAAAAGTATTCAAGTCCTCCCACAACACTTTTGAAATCTTTACAAACTGCTCCATCAGGATTCTCTCTCAAGTTCAGAAACTGATTTGTAAATATAGTAAGATCAGCTTCACTCCAGGGCACATGCACAAACCCCCTGCATGCTCCTATGTCAGGGTATAAGTGCCAATTTCAGAGTCACTTTGGTTACCCTTTTTCAGTGCACCCCCATGAATCCTCCTTATACTTCTTTCTCAATTCTCTCTGAGCTATTTATCCTTAATTCTCTCCCATTTGATTTCTGTATTCTGATTTCTGTATTCGACCCAGCAGTTCTCATGTGCAGCGTGCAAAATATTTTCCACGTCAGACTCTTTGATAGATCAACATTAAATTCAACTGCTTCCCCTTCTAACATTGCATAGGCTTCAATAGCACGCCAGGTAACTCCTTTACATAGGAACAAAAGTTCATCTTCATGGTATCCATCTACATATCTATGGTTCCTTTTGTAAACTAATCCAATTCTACCTTTAACCTCTAAGAGTCTTGGGTTGACTTGTGCTATGGGTCTATCATCTGTGGTTCCACACCCACTTGTCCCCCCTGATCGGGGCTGAGCTCCCAATTAATCAGTAACACTAGGTGTACCTGGTGTGAAGAACACCACAGATAGATCTGGTGCAAAAGGGCCCCCTTGTGTACTTGGAGCCCATACAATTGTTTGTGAACCTGGGGCTATGGTGACAGTAGTGATAACTGGGGTTCCTGCTGTTGTGACTGGGACTACAGGAGGTACTCATGTTTGAGTTTGATTTTGAGCCTGGTTAGTAGGCGCAGTCGCATTATTGTTAGCAGCTGGCTGATCCCCTCCAGATGACTGAACTACATTATATGGAGAGGGTCGGGAAACTAGCAATTCCTCCCAAAAATTCATCCAAACACGTAAGCACATTTTGAAGACAACATTTTGTTTAACAGTGAGATACTTTTAGGCGGATGAGGCTTACTCGCAATATGATGAGAAAATTATGATGAGAAAAATACAGTGCCTAGCTACATCCTTATGCCAAAGACAGGGAGAGATATATCCTATTCCACACAGGTTTATAATCAGAGAGTGGGAGTGCATGAGCCAGGAAACGCTTTGGAAATAAAAAGTGACTTAAAATGGCTGCTTCAAGGAATGACCTCTACTTGCTCCCTACTGGAGTAGTTTCACCTTGCAGCCTTTCAAGGCTACACCACCAGCTGAACACTCCCTGGAGAGGTGAAGAGATTTAGTCTGGGTGGCTTGCTCACCTAGGGGCCTCCGTTATAGAGGATAAATATACAACCATCACCAAAAATATGGGACAAACTATATGCCAGATATGGACAAATGTAATGATATAATATCCTGAATGAATCTGCATATGACCTCAATTCATATTTTTCTATTCTCTTTTTAGGCCTTGCCTAGGCAGCGCTGAATAGGCAAAAGACCTTTATCAATCTCTTTGGCTTTTCAGCAAAAAATGTGCACTCGTTCCATTGCCTTCAATGGCAACGCGTGCACGTTTGGCGATTCACTTGTGGGAGCGAGCAGATGGTGCCATATGTTATCAATTATCAAGCCTTGCTGCTCGCTCCCGCAAGGGAATCACGCAGGCCCCCTCCTCTCTCCCCTCAAGGCCGCGTGCGCTTGTGCTTGTTTGTCTTTTGAGGTTGGAGTGGATAGGATACCGCTTCCTGGTCGTGTGCATACCATGCATGTTCAGGGTAAAGAATCTTAATCTAGCGGCGGGGGCTATTGAAGAGGAGGTGTTATGGGAGCGGTCGGTGCTGAAAGTGCGCCCTTGGGTGCACTTTCAAAGGTGAGGGCATATCTGCCCACCCACTCGAGCTGCTGGGGTATGAACAATGGAACCAGGGAGATCGAACAAAGCAACAAACGGGTAGAGCCTGCTGGAAACTTCAGCACACCCAAACTGACTGGAGCGTCTAACCATTGGGAAAAGTAGGGGGGTGGCAAAGCAATAGAAGGGAGTGGGGTAGCGTGATGCGGCCTATTGTGTCAACGGTTTGGTTATGCGGTGCTCTGCATACCTTCAGAGGGACTCTCCACACCCACACTCCGGTGTCTCGGTGGAGTAGCGTTGCGGGGGCAGCTGCTGCACTGTAATTCAGCAATATGGGTACAGAGGTGAGGGAGACATCACCTTGGAGGGCAGTACACAATGTTTCCAGTTATAGTAGGCCATCGGCTGTCGTGGTATCACCAGCAGTGGAGGTCTGGGAGCCTTTGTGTCAGCCTTCTGTCCTAGTGGAGGAGGAGAAATGAGGGCCTCCTATACATTGACACTTCATCTCAAGAACACCCCAACCCTCAGAGCCCAGCACCATCAGTACATGATCCGTTCTATGGCCGGCTGCTGGGTCTAGTACACCTCAGATGTGATTTGAGGTAGGGGGGAGCCCCCTCCGTCGACACAGCACCTCGCCATAATGTTAAGCGATGCAGTCCCAGGGGGTCTGTGGGTCGGTAAAGAAGAGGGATTTGCCACAGCTGGCTGCTTCCTCCTAGCAGCAGCAATAGCAGAAGACATAGGTGCCCACTGATGCAACACCTGCAGTATAGCGCAAGTCCCTGGTAAGGAGTGGGGAACAAGTGAGCATAGATGTGCTGAAAGCCAATGGAGGCACTACCATGGCAGACGGTGCTCATCGAGTGGAGCAGTACCCAGGTTATTTGATAAACATCGCAAAAGGCATGTAATAAGGACCAGACCTCAACATTTGACTGGCAAAGCACAGTGAGCATTTATCATTAAGAGCTATACAATGAATCTGCATATTTAGATACAAACCCGGGCAAATGTCTTTGTAAACATGCAACATGGGAAAAGGCAACTAAAAACAAGCATTGCCATAGCCAATAGGTCTCGCCTTTGGGACCTTATAAGTGTTTAGCCATGCAGCAGTTGATTTGTTGCACCAAGGATATTGCGCTGGATAACTAAACACTTGTAAGGTCCCAAAGGTGAGACCTATTGGCTATGCCAATGCTTGTTTAATACTTGAAGGAAGAATATGAATTTTATAAAAAAGTTAGTTAAAAGAATACTTGTGAAAAGGGTTTTGCAAAGGAAGCCTAATAAAGGACCCTAAACGTTAGATTTTCCTGATTTCAGGAAGCGGATTGTCTTGAAGGGGGATCCAAAGCTTTCTTTGGAGTTGAATGTTCATTTGAAGTCAGGGTTGGCAGGAGGAACTATGTCTCACTCTCTCAAAATGAATATGTGTATCGAATTCTCAAAAAACAGAGCAAGCTTCTGTAATGCAGCAAGCAGTCAGGCTGGGAAAGTGAACGCAAGATTAATTATACTGTAATTTGATCAACTGGAAAAGGATATTCCACACTATGCAAATGAAGTGCTTGGTCACCGAGCCTCTAAGCATATTTATTCTATTCCAAGCAGGTAGGGCTTATTTTCTCTTCATGTCAAATCATTGGAGTGTTGCTAAGTTTGATGATGCGTCATTCATATATTTAGAACTTGGCTGATTTGTGAATGATCGTTTGATAGTCGGTCTTCTTTGAAGGTTTGTGGATAAGACGCTGTAGCCCCTATTTACCAAGAAAGATATCAAAATGTGAGCAAAGTTTTAAATCGCCTCCTTAACGTACTGTTATGTTTTTTGGGATTCACAAGCATTTTCCAAAAAATACACTGAGAAAGCTTCACCATTGCGGCCTACTGTGCAAATGCACTTTCATTTCCTCCAGAAAGTCCTTCCCCTTCAGTCCCATAATGATAAATCTTCAACCATGATTAAAGGAGTCAGAGAGGAATTTGGGAATGCCCCTAAATGTGCATGCATCACTTCCTGTGATAGCACCAAGTCAAAGGTCATGCAATGTTGCTTCCTTTGATTTCATGGGGTTCAAAGGTCATGTGAAATCAGTTCCTGTGATGTCATCAGGTCAAATGCCTTGCGATGCCACTTTCTATGACATCAATGGGGGTGGGACGAAGGGCAGTTGATGTCACTTCCTATGATGTCACCAAGTCAAAGTTTGTGTGATGTAACTTCTTCTGACACCAGGCAGGGGGTCACTTGACATGTGATGTCACTTATGCTGCCCCCGGCATTTTGATGAATCAATGTCCATGGCCAGCATCACTGTTTTTGCCAACCTGAGTAAACTACTGAGAGCAAGCCTGCTAGTGCAGACTGCAGGAACAGTAACAACTGCTCCATTTTGACTTTGTCCTCACCATGTGCACTGCTTTTGTGTGGGCATGTTAATGCAAGCTTATACGTCCCTATAGTGGCCTTTACCGTTAAAGTACACTATAAGTCGGGGATTCCCAACATGTGGTCCTTGGACCCCTAGGGATCCGGGTCACATTCCCAAGGGCTCCGCAGGTCCAGAGCGCCTTCTCTCAAAGGGAACAAAGAGCCCTTGCGTCCTCGCAGCACACAAACGGTGTGAATGCCAGAGTAGGACGGCAGGACCAAGGTAAAATCAGGTCAATCACCATTCAGCCTTAGGTGCAAGCTGAAGAGAGATAGCCTTTATTTTATTATCTGCCTGACTGCCTCCGAGTCACGCTCACACCCAGTGCTGGTGTCCTCTTGCCCCAGAGCATTTTGCTGCCTCTGTCCCCTCTCCACTTGTGGCCATGAATGCAGAAGAGCTGTGCCTCTTGGTTCAAGGGTACCTTGGGCCAGCAGGAAGGTACTTCTCCAGCTCAAACGGCCAGTGGGCCACTCAAGAGAAACACATGAGTGTTTTACTCTGTTTTCATATTTATTACTAATTGTCAGAGGCATTTAACAATTACACAGTGCAATTATTACGCACATACATTTCTGCGAGGCAACAGCTTTGGGGCGGATTACTTTTTTGCTTTGTCTGTGCCAAATGTTGTCTGCGCGTATCTGTGTACCTGATGGCCCCACCAGCGCTGAGTTTGTGGGAAATACCAGTCTGAGAGTTTGCACAATGTCCCTGCCTTCCATTACCCCGGAATTGGTCAGATGAAGACGGGGAAGAAAGTCTGACTCAGCAGGATGTATCTTCTGTTCAACCTGCTTCGAACTGTTTTATTGCCATACTGCTCAGAAGATCAGTGGTAACTGAACTTCCAATTTCTGCACCTGTGTCAGAAATCAGGAGAGAATGAGAACTGTAATGTAGGCATTAAAGCCATATTGCGCTCATCACCAATTACATGAACTCTCAAGTGACATTGAATGGGATCATTATAGTTAACCATGATTGTACGATGGTAAATAGCACAAAAATAACAGAGCCTGAAACTTCAAGATCAGATAATGGCATTTTATTCATCTGTTTTCCATAGCTAGATTTCTTTACCAACATGGACTTGCATCTTGATACTTCAGCTTCTGATGTCCTTTTTAGGTCTCGCTCGAGACCTATTGTGATTAAGTCGGCTCTCAAGGGGCGTAGACAGGGGCACACGCGGCGATTTCACAGCGTGGACGCGCATGCCCCGCCCCCCGGAGCCGTGCACATCTCCAGAAGCCGATTGCCAGGGTCAGCCATGCCTCTCCAGTCACACGCGCACACACACTGCATACACACACATACACTGCATACACACACGCTGACACACAGGTGCCAAGCCCCCCAAGCCCCACTTACCGCCTCAGCCGCCTCTCCTGACTTCTGCTGCCATCCACGTCTGCCGTGAGCGTGCACATCCCGAGACCGGAAGTTCGGGAGAGTGCACGCTCACGGCCTGTTCTTTCTTCAGCTGCTAAAATCTCCTACTACTTGCTTTTATCTGACTCGCTTTTTATTCGGGGTTTTCTGGGGCTGAGACTTTTTGTGCCTGGGCTGGAGATTAGCTGTGGACCCGTTTCAGTTTTACAATATACTTATTTTAGCTTCAAACAAAGCAAACTGTTTCCAAATCGTTTTTTAAGTAAAGACATTTTAAAAACTGTTAAAAAGCATTAAGACAGTTTTGCAAATATACAGATTTTTTTTTTATTCATGAAAATTGGTCTCAAACCATCTTCAATATTTGCTAACTTTAAAATACATGTTTTAAAGTACTTACTGCAAAATCTATGCATTTGTAGAAAAACATAATATGGGTAGCAGGAATATCTGAATCATAGCTTCCCCACTTGTTCAGCTTCTGCGATGTTGGAAAAATGACTCCCTTTCTGTGCCTTGATTCAGTGTAGCAAGCTAGCGACATCGCAGCCACCTAGAGATTTCATGGATGGGAAAAAGAGGGCTGCTCAGCCCGGGGCCCGTGCGTCAGTGACCTCTTGTGACTCGTAGCTGGTACAGGTGGTACGCATGCACAGTTAGTCTATAAAAACTAATCTCCGATTGAAGCTGCCCTGTGTGGATATTACTAATGATAAAATAATATGCTGGGGCCCTGTCCGGAGTAATAATCACGAACATTCAAAAAATAAATGTAAAAAAACTGACATTTTGGTTGAGGAAAGTCTTTAACATGTTGATCAGTGATTGAAATATATGTGTCGATGCTGAACAGTAACCATATTGGTGGTGGGGTGTATCTTCATTTGTGTAAACATTACTGAATAGTGCAAGCTCCCAAACCTCTGTAAATATCGCTACTAACATGCTTTTTGCACAGAAAAGTTTTCCGTTACAATAATCAGTACATGGTTGACTTTTAGCCGCTTGTTTTATATATCCACTACACAGCGCTCTGAAACCCATTTGTGTGGGTCTGCGCATACAAATAAGATCTTAAAGCACTGTACTCGGAGTTGGCACACTGAAGGAGGCATCACTGTAGCATTAAGGAGCCCCGGGATCAGCCTCACTTCCGCCTACGCAGCTGTTCTGCGTGGAACTGCTCCAGAGGAGTGCACTTGAGGTTCTCTTACAGAGAATATGGCAGCATTTTCTGATGCGCCGCAGCTTGATTGCTCGACTACCGACAGCTCTCCTCCGTCCACGAGGGCTGGGGTCTAAACCTCCCTCGCGAGCTAAGACAACCCCTGGCTGGCCACTGGAGCCCAGGTTTCCAAAGCCGGAAATCTCCCACAGGACCGCTCCTATGACTTAAGATTTCCAACGTTTATTGGCTTACATCTCTCGGGAACAACACACTCCGGTTTCCAGGAGTCCTTAAACTCCAGGGTTACTCATGTAGTTGATCCACCTGACGCAACATTCAGTAAGTGACGCAGTTATGCGCATTCGGACACGTATGTTATTGTCCACAGGCACAATATTGTTTACAGTGCACAACCCCCTCTCCTGCACCCTGTGAATCTCAAATGTGTCGCTTCGCTTTCACAACCTAAGGCAGGTACGGCTTCCATTCTCAGTCGCTTTGTAGAGTTTCCACAGAGAATCTGTCTGCAAATTGTTCTTTGGCTGCCATAAACTCACTGCGAGCAGCACCCTGGACTACCCGCAGCCCCCCACTAAACATCTACATTTAAACGCCCACGCCTCCATTTACGAACGTGGAAGATTCTCCCTTCCTTTCTCCGAATTGTATTTTACAAAAGAAAAATGGTATGCAACAAAAGTCTACCAGCCAGCAAGCGAATTCGAATCCGACACGTTGCTTTTTCACACTTGACAATCGGGTGTGCAAAAACGTTGGGAACCGTGCTCTTTTAATACTCCAGCTGGTTTAGAACCGACAGCATAACTGCCCACACTCCCCCAGTGCTGGAGTGTTGTGCCTCCCTCTAGAGTTGCAGGACAGTCCCCCTTCCCCGGTGACCTGGTGGTGAGGGCCTGCAGTTCTGGGAGATAAGATTGTAGTAGCAGGACGCCCCAGACCTGGTCTATTCACCTCTCTGGTTTGTATTTCACGTTTTGCTTAATCTTGCATTCTCGGTTTGCTATTTCCAGGATGCTGTATTTTTCTTTCAGGCAGCATATTACTCGTGTATAACGTACACTTTGGACTGATTCGCCTCAGGTGTTTACAACTGGCCATGATTGACAGGTCTGGAGTTCAGGCTGAAGTCAAAGCTAGTTTCTCACAGTGCCTGTCAGTAGGTCAAAAAGGTTTTCAGAATAACGTGGTCATCCAACGCATGGCCTCTGTGAACAGTGCTCACAGCAATGGTCACTATTCCAGCTGCAAGTGTGACTCTGCAAATGTGGGTTAACAGGTATACAGTTGTCAAAATATTGACAACGCGAAAAGACCTGTGCACTGCTACAGGTGAATGGGTGTGTTTTGTGTATGGGCGGTGAAGTAAAGGAGATGCTAGTAAGTGCTTTCAGGAAAGAATGAAAAGAGGGTGCTTAAGGCGAAAGAGATGAGGTGGAAGACATGCACATGGGTGAGGCGCATATAGAAAAAAAAAGGCCTACATGTGTAAGAGTGAACATAACACGAGTGATGGAGACACTAAAGACCGTTGTCCCTTGCACGTTTTATTCAGACTCACAATTTCAGATCTGAAACATTTTCAACATTATTAATTTCAACAAAACCATATTGCACATTTATCTTAAACAACAATCAAAGCCAATAGTTCTGGTTGAATTAAGGTGGTGTCATATATATGGCTGCAGTAACAGAAAGTAGCCAAACTACTGGCTGGGTGCACACTATGGTAATCACAGAAATGCAGTTGCAGTGTTAAAACCACACTCTTATTTAAACACAAGGGCCACGCCCACTTTATGAGCCCCCCCAACCCTTTTCATCAAGTTTAAAGTCCTGGCAACACAGTATACCTGCGACTGACTTATTGCACACAAAGTGAGTGAGCCATCTTTAAAGGTCCCCACCACCTTTTGTTATCGGATTCCTCGGCCAACATTTCCCTTCTACCTCACATACTGAATGATGAAATGGTTACGCTACCTCATACGCCTCCTTACTCACGTACTGTTAAAGAGGTATGTACAGTTTCCCCACCCCGGTGTACCTCACTGCCTGGGATGACTACTATTCTCCCATTGTAACTCTGGTGGAAGTTACAATCACACCACCCCATGCTAGAGTTTACAGTGGCGTGCCTCCCCTAGACATCGCGTTTTCTAGGGTTTGTAGTTAATTCGCTTTCCCTGTACCCGTTACGTTAAATGGAAATGCTGGGAAACGCTATCCCAGACACCCCGGTTGCTGCTGAGAAGTGCTGGTACTTTCCCTCGCACATCAGAGTAGCGCCGGCACACAGCACCTGCCAGTCTAAAGCACTGGCCATATCTTGAGTCTGCTTACGTGTCCTCGCCCTCCCCCGTGTATCACACCTGCGGCTGGGGTACCTCTTGTAGGAGATAAAACATTCTCATCACAAATCGCTGATGGCTTGTTTTGTGGTGGAAGTGAATGCAAAGCCAGTGGTGGACACGGCTCACCTCTTGCTTCTTACACAGGCAGCGGGGGTCCCTGCTCTCGTCACCCCTCGGGTACTGGAGGGGTTTCCCACTCGTTATCTTACAGTATCAGCAGTGCTCTTTCCTCCTCTCACTTCCAGGTGAGCGGGGTCTCCCTCACCTGTTGGTTATTTTACAGTGATACCCAGTGAGCTCACCGGCTGCGAGAGAGCGGGACCCCCCCCCCTCCCCCCCCCATCGCTGCGGTCACACAGCCCCCCACACCACCACCTCACCTCCTGCTGCGGGCCCGGCCGGGGCTGCTGCTGCTGCCGGCCCTCGGACTCGCTGACCAGCGAGGTCTTGAGCTCGGCCAGGTCGCATTCCGTCAGGCCCGGCTCTTCTCCTCCTGCTCGCCCTCCTCCTTGAAGGAGATCATCTCGTCGTTGGCCCCCAGGTCATCGCCCCCGCCGCTGCTGAGCTGGGGCATGGTGACGGCCGGGGGGGCTCCGGGTGGAAGAGGCCCCTAAGGGTGGACTGGAAGGGTCCGGGCTGCTCTGGGAGGGTCAAACACTAGAGGGGGCTCTGGATCCTTAGTGGGGGCGGGTGCCCTCCATGTGCTCGGGCGTTACTTCGGGGAGGGGGTCGTTTCCTGCTCTGTCCGGTGAGGGTAGTTTTCTTCCCTGGTTGGGGGTAGGGGGTGCTGGGAAGAGTGTTGTTCTTTCCTTGCTCGTGGTGGAAGCGGTGCGGACTCCCCTCTTCTGTTCTCCTGGTTGGGGCTGCTCCCCGGGCTCTGCTTCTCTTGGGGCGGGGAGCTCCTCCCTCTCTCGGTGGTGTACCGGTCGGGGGGTCTCCGGTGTCCCCGGAGCCGGGCTCTATGCTGGCTCCAAAGTTTCCCTGCGCCGGCTCTGCTGCTGGGAGTCTCTGGGCGCCGGAGCGTGTGAGCTGCTGGGAGCACAGGGGGCGGGGCCACGACTTCAAAGCACACCGTCGCTGATTGACAAGGAGCGCCGCGGGGAGCAGCGCATTCTTAAAGGGACAGGAGCCGATAGAGCCGCATGCACAATGCACTGGAGAAACGCTGGGCATCCAGGCACCAATCACTCATCCCCCATGCCGGGAGACCCAAGCTCAGTGTGTGGTGGTGTGACCCACCGCAGCTTCCTGCTTCTCTTGCTGAAACCCACACAGCCGGGGGAGGGGGGTAAAGGGGTGTCTCGGGTATTCTTAGGAAGAGGGACTTCCATTTTTTTCATTTTCTATATACCTGTGCAGTGTGATCCCATGCAGTGTTTAATTTGTAAAAAAAAAAATAAGTGACAGGGCTTTCGTCAGGAGGCAACTGCAGGTTTCATCAGTGCCCCAGCAAGAGCTGCAAATGATAGTAGCAACACAAATAACCATTACACTCCCCTAAGCGTGACAATTGGCACTATTTCTAGCCTCAAAAGCTATAAGAATGACTTTGGGAGAAGGTACTAGTAATTTCTAATGCAAATTGAATTAATAATTACCTGTTGTTGTGGTCATCCCTAAATTAGCCAAGCAGCGCCACCATGTGCCAGACCGTCACAAGCGCCAGTGTTGACAATTAGGTGCAGTTGCCGAGCACTGAAAACCACCGACTCAAATTAAGCACTGTTGCTATGTGATGTAATCTTTGTAAGAAGGTAGGTTCCAGTAAATGAAATAAACTAGCAAATATGTGAGTTCAGTGGGTTGAGGGGCTACTGGTTGGTCCTGAACGTGGTGTTGAATTGGGAGCCAAATGTTGTAGAGCACTTACCCATTGTGCCGGGCTGTACCTCCCAATTTAACATCCTGATTTAGAGGATTACACTTGATTTTTTAGGTCGAGTTATTTATAACTCGGAACCTATTACTATTGAAAGAAAATCTCTGAAACCAGTTGGATTTCGTGCAATGCATGTTGTGCACTCAACCATGAAGCTTCCCCAGGCGTGCGCTTGGCCTCGCAAAGGCTTGAAGGCAATCTGCTTCCCCACCCGCCTGGTGTTTATGGCTTTTCTCGCTCGCTAATGCGTTTTTTTCCCCTCCCACCCTTCCTTCAATGTCCGCCGCGCGTGGCCTCTCTGTCCTTCACAGCTCCGCTCTGTCACTCAGCACCACCACAGCACCACTCAGCACCACCACAGCATCACTCAGCGCCACCCCAGCATCACTCAGCACCACCACAGCAGCACTCAGCGCCACCCCAGCATCACTCAGCACCACAACAGCACCACTCAGCATCACCACAACACCACTCAGCATCACCACAGCATCACTCAGTGCCACCCCAGCATCACTCAGCAACACCACATTATCACTCAGCACCACCACAGTATCACTCAGCACCACCACAGCACCACTCAGCACCAACACAGCACCACTCAGCATCACCACAGCACCACTCAGCATCACCACAGCATCACTCAGTGCCACCCCAGCATCACTCAGCGCCACCACAGCATCACTCAGCACAACCACATTATCACTCAGCACCACTACATTATCACTCAGCACCACCACATTATCATTCAGCACCACCACAACACCACTCAGTATCACCACAGCACCACTCAGCAGCACCACCACAGCACCACTCAGCACCACCACAGCATCACTCAGTGCCACCCCAGCATCACTCAGCGCCACCCCAGCATCACTCAACACCACCACAGCACCACTCAGCACCACCACAGCATCACTCAGCATCACCACAGCATCACTCAGCACCACTGCAGCGCCACTCAGCACCACCACAGCATCACTCAGCACCACCACAGCAACACTCAGTGCCACCCCAGCATCACTCAGCACCACCATAGCATCACTCAGCACCACCATAGCATCACTCAGCACCACCATAGCATCACTCAGCGCCACCCCAGCATCACTCAGCGCCACCCCAGCATCACTCAGCGCCACCACAGAACCACTCAGCACCACCACAGCATCCCTCAGCGCCACCCCAGCATCACTCAGTGCCACCACAGCACCACTCAGCAACACCACAGCATCTCGGCGCCACCACAGCATCACTCAGTGCCACAACAGCCCCACTCAGCAACACCACATTATCACTCAGCATCACCACAGCACCACTCAGCACTACCACAGCATCACTCAGCACTACCACAGCATCACTCAGCACCACCACATTATCACTCAGCACCACTCATCACCACCACAGCATCACTCAGCGCCACTCCAGCATCACTCAGCACCACCACAGCACCACTCAGCACCACTCTGCACCACCACAGCATCACTCAGTGCCACCCCAGCATTACTCAGCTCCACCCCAGCATCACTCAGCGCTACCACAGCATCACTCAGCAGCACCACAGCATCACTCAGCAGCACCTCAGCACCACTCAGCACCACCACAGCATCACTCAGCACCACCACAGCACCACCACAGCACCACTCAGCACAACCACAGCACAACCACAGCATCACTCAGCACCACCATAGCACCTCTCAGCACCATCACAGCACCACTCAGCACCACCACAGCATTACTCAGCTCCACCCCAGCATTACTCAGCTCCACCCCAGCATCACTCAGCGCTACCACAGCATCACTCAGCAGCACCACAGCATCACTCAGCAGCACCTCAGCACCACTCAGCACCACCACAGCATCACTCAGCACCACTCAGCACCACCACAGCACCACTCAGCACAACCACAGCACCACCACAGCATCACTCAGCACCACCATAGCACCTCTCAGCACCATCACAGCACCACTCAGCACCACCACAGCATCACTCAGCACCACCACAGCATCACTCAGCACCACTCAGCACCATCACAGCACCACTCAGCACCACCACAACACCACTCGGCACCACCACAGCATCACTCAGCACCACCACAGCATCACTCAGCGCCAACCCAGCATCACTCAGCACCACCACAGCACCACTCAGCACCATCACAGCACCATTCAGCACCAGGACAGCATCACTCAGCACCACCACAGCATCACTCAGCACCACCACAGCACCAATCAGCATCACTCAGCACCACTCAGCACCACCACAGCATCACTCAGCACCACCACAGCATCACTCAGCACCACCACAGCACCACTCAGCACCACCACAGCATCACTCAGCGTAATCCCAGGTTATTGGTGTCACATTTGCGAAAGTTATAACTATTGGCATTGTAAATGACAAAGCTATTAATTTAGCAAATCTCAAAACCAACACATAAATAAAAAAATTGTCATTTACAAGACCAATAGCTCAAACTTTCCTAATGCGAGACCTACTGCATTGCAAATGCTTGTTATTATTGTTTGTCCTACTCTGGCAGTATTTTCGTACCGTTTTCGAATAATCCCCATTTTAAATTGAATCTCCATTTCAACACAGTTACGGTTAGTGTCTAGCAGACAAAATGACTTTCTGAAGTGTTCTCGCTTAACTCCAACCCTGCTCATATTTTCCCATACTATTGTGCGAACCACTCTGTGCAATCAACAATGGACTGCTTCCACGCTGGAGGCGAATTGAACAAGCTACATTTTATTAAACTGAGCAAATGGAAGGATCTCGAAGCAGCGTTCATAAGATGATTATATCAATGATTATGATTTGCTAGTCTTCTCTGTCATTTCCACAAAAGCAGGGCTGATGCAGTGTTGTAATCTTCTCACAGGTTCGGCTTCCACTCTAAACGTCAGAGCATATGTCTCTAGCAGGGGCGGCTGGTGACAATTGAAAGTGGGAGGGCGTAAAAGTTGGGGATGAGTTTCGCATGCCGGGGGGGTGGGGAGGGTGGTGTTTGTTGAGGAAAAATAAGTGGTGAGTTCCAAAAATGATTACCTGTGAGCAGCAGACTCGTGGTGCAGCTGACATTCACTTCTGAATTAAATTCAGTAGGCTCTGAAGAGTGGGGCTGAATGTGTACATACAATGCCAATACTTAAAGTCCCTCATGCCCAGGCTCTTCATGTAGACGGTAGACCCTGAACTCCGAACCAGCATGGTTTTCAAATGGACTCTAAAGGCTGAGGGCAAAACGCGTGCAGCAGCTGAAGAGCGTGGGCGCTGGCGCTCCAGTTGTACCTTAAGTCTGCTTGCTGCTTCCTACCTGTACTCTATGCCTGAACTCTGATGCCTGCTGCTTACTGCCTGTCGGTGACTGCTGCTTACTGCCTGTGCCCTCCCCTATGCATGAGCTTTGATGCCTGCTGCTTCCTTCCTGCCTGTTCTCTGATGGCTGCTTCCTGCCTGTGCCCTATGCAATGAGCTCTAATGCCCGCTGATGCCTGTGTTATTCTGGCTTCTGCTTCATGCCTGTGCGGTATGCTGAGCTCTGATGTATACTGCCTGCAGGGTGGCTGCCTGCTACTCTCTTACAGAGCTCTGCCTGAAACGCCCGGGCCGTGCACACTATTCACCTCCCCCATCCCCCCCCCCCCCACTCTCGAGACAAGCGTCTCTTTCTTATCGTGCCTGGAGGAGCTGCTCTGTGGAGGAGGTGGGAACTCTTGGTTTCATTTCTCTGCTCTGACCCAGCTGGTATCCCTTTAAAATAGGTTGAGCTCATCAGGGTTGCAGCGCCACGGACGGGAAGCCGACAGTGTGTTGAACTCGCTGACATAAATCTAAATCTAAAGTGTACCACTATCCACATGCCATCAGATCGTAAATGTGACCTTTTTCTAGCACCCCTATCTCACAATATACATTAAAATGACCATTGATAAATATAACAAAAACATTCAGAGTGCAGAAGCACATCGTCTCAGACTCTTTCCCAGTCACGGTGGGTGAGGGGGTTGTGGGGGGAGGGGGTTATTAATAAACTAAATTTAAAAAATCCTACCTGAGGTCTTGTGAGCAGGAACGCGCCGCCCGAGTCCGTTGGCGCCTCAGCCCCTCTCAGCCAATCCTGGCACTGCCAGCAGTGCCAGGCTTGGCTTAGGGGTACTGCTATTCTTCACCCATCGCACGCCCATTAGGAGCCCAAAGGGCTCCTAATAGGCATGCGCAAACAATTCAAAACACAAGTGCGCATGAGTAGGCAAGGTGCGAAAATTTGCCCTCCGTCCCCACTCATGCGCACTTGTGTTGTGCTGCTGCCTTGCCCCCCACTGGTCTGACAATCATGTCAGTGAACATGATGCCAGACCGCCCACCCACTTCAGACTCTGAAGTGGTGGGCGGTCCGACGTCATGCTGACATGATTGTCAGTTCTCCCTCGGCTCTTTGAACTTAAGTAAACTGAATCAGTTTACTTAAGTTCAAAGAGCCAAGGGAGCTACGGGCGGGGAGGCTACACCCCCACTCCCCAATGGACGCACCGCGCCTGGTCTCTAAAAACATCTGATGAGGGAGATCTAAAGTAAACACCGTAGTAAAGGTCTACTATGTGCTTTACCAAATATCTTTGCTAGAAATTGATTCCATAGCCGAATGTTGTAAATCAATAGACTTGTCATTTGTGGGTATCCTAAAAAACAAAAGGATGATGGATCGCTAGCCTAACCTTAGGCGGAAAGTCAATGAGGACATCAACCAACTAAAGAACCCACCCACCTCAGATCCAACTGAAGAACCTAACCACCTCAGATGTATCCTCCTCAACACCAGCTCTGCCCGCAAACACACCGTCAAACTCTGGGACCTCCTCGACTCAACCTCCCCAGACATCGCCTTCCTGACGGAGACCTGGCTAAACCCCACCTCAGCCCCCAACATTGCCATAGCCATCCCGGAAGTCTACAAGATCACCCACAGAGGCTGCACCAACAAAGTAGGAGGAGGAGTCGCCATAGTCCACAAGAACACCCTCAGAGTCTCGACCAACTACGACGACACCCTCAGCACCGCCGAACACCTGCTCTTCCAGATCCACACCGACCCCAACACCACCCTCAGAGGAACCCTCATCTATAGACCCCCCGGACCCAGACCACAGTTCAGCGACGCCATTGCCAACTTCATCAGCACACTCGCCCTCACCTCCACGGACTACATCCTCTTCGGGGACCTGAACTTCCACCTCGAGAACAACAACGACACAAAATTCACCACCCTGATCGACAACCTTGCCAACCTCTGACTCAGACAGCTCGTGACAACACCTACCCACTCCGCTGGTCACACACTTGACCCCATCTTCTCCGCAAGCCCCCACGTCTCCTTCAACCACACCACCGAACCCCATTGGACCGACCACCGCTGCATCCATTTCACCTTCAGGAAGCCCACCATGCACCACCGCACCCAACACATACCCAGTCACTGCTGGGGCAAAGTCACCGAAGACCACCCGCGCCCAGAGCCCACCCGCGGACCCCACCGACCCCGCCACCGCCACCTGCAACCTCAGACAGTGGATCGACAACTGCGCCAACACCCTTGCCCCGCTCAAGACACCCTTCAACCACCTGCTCGCCTGGACCAGCATCAATGACGAGGACACCTGTGAGATCATGAACACCATCCACTCTGGATCACCGTTAGACCCATGCCCTCACCACATCTTCATCAGAGCCAGCACAACCATCGCACCCCATCTCCAGAAAGTAATCAACATTTCCTTCGAGACAGCAACCTTCCCAGAAAGCTGGAAGCGCGCAGATATCAACGCCTTACTCAAGAAACCCAAAGCGGACCCCAAGGACCTCAAGAACTTCTGACCCATCTCCCTGCTCCCGTTTCTGGCGAAGGTCACCAAGAAAATCGTCAACAAACCACTGACCCGCTACCTCGAGGAAAAAAACATCCTAGACCCGTCCCAGTCCGGGTTTCGCAGCAACCACAGCACCAAAACCGCCCTCATTGCCGACGACATCAGGACCCTGCTAAACAACGGAGAAACAGTGGCCCTCATCCTCCTGGACCTGTCAGCCGCCTTCAACACGGTCTGCCACCGCACTCTATGAACACGCCTTTATGACGTCGGAATCCAAGAGGAGGCCCTGGACTGGACCACCTCCTTCCTCTCCGGCAGAACTCAGAGTGTCCGCCTCCCACCCTTCTGTTCCGATGCCTCTAAGATCAACTGCGGCGTTCCCCAGGGCTCATCCCTCAGCCCGACATTGTTCAACATCTACATAACTCCCCTCGCCCATGTTGCCCGTCAGCACGACCTCAACATTATCTCCTACGCCGACGACACCCAGCTGATCCTCTACCTCACCAACGACCCTCACACCGCAAAAACCAACCTCGATGAAGGAATGAAGGCCATCGCCGAATGGATGAAGAACAGCCGACTGAAACTGAACTCGGACAAGACGTAGGTCCTCATCCTCAGTTCCACCTCGTCAGCCTGGAATAACTCCTGGTGGCCGACAACACTGGGAACAGCCCCTACACCCACCGACCACGCACGCAACCTAGCGCTAATCCTCGACTCCACCCTCTCCATGACTAAGCAGGTCAACGCCGTCTCCTCATCCTGCTTCAACACCCTCTGAGTGCTCCGCAGGATCTTCAAGTGGATCCCCACTGAAACAAGAAGAACGGTCACTCAGGCCCTCGTCACCAGCAGGCTGGACTACGGAAACACCCTCTGCCAAGCTCCTAAGATGGCTAAAACACATCCAGACGCCTCTACACATTTGATCCTCGACATCCCCCGCCAAAGCCACATCACACCCCACCTGAGAGATCTGCACTGGCTCCCCGTCAACAAGAGGATAACCTTCAAGCTCCTCATCCACGCACACAAAGATCTCCACAACACGGGACCTGCATACCTCAACAGACAACAGACCCCCCCCACCCACCAGCACCTACAGCAGTCTCCACAGGACCTGGCTCTTCGATCAGTTGCAGCACTCCCCCAAACGCCTTGCGAGCCTCACTGGTAGGTAGTGCGCTCTGTAAGTGGCTTGATTGATTGATTGATTGAATGATGAGCCATCATGCTCAAAACAAAGTGGTTTCAGTCAAAAGAAACAAAGTGTTGCAAATACGATGTTAAATATTTGTCAATGGGTTTCACAAATTCAGGTTCAGAACATGAACAACAACCACAAAGCGTGCTATGTTATGGAATTTTGTCAAATGAGGCCATAACGAATATGCTACCAAATGTACAGAATCACTGCAAAATAAGGAGCAAGAGCTCTGACACAGTAGAAAAATAATGAAGAAAACTGCAATAGGATCTTTTAATGAAAATTCTGTTACAGCTTCATATGAAGTGTCCATGCTCATAGCATAAAATGGAAAGCCTCATAAATTTCTGAAGAACTAATAGTACCTGCTGCTCAAACCATACAGAGTGTAAGAAAAAGGAGCAAATGATTTATATTTGATGCCATTATCTAACAACACTGTAAAACGTCGAATTGACAAAGTCAGACAACACAAAAGAGCAATTGATTAAAAGAACTTGTAAAAGTAAGCATTAAAGCCTACAAGGAGATGAGAGTATGAACACAGCAAATAAATCTCATCTCCTGTGTTACGTTAGATATGGGTTTGAGTGGAACATTAGTGAAGATTTACTGTCCTGCCACTATTTGAAACATACCACTGCTGAAGAGGTCTTCAGGATTTTCAATGAATTTCTGACATCAAATGGAATTCAGTATACCAAATGCATAGAAATCATCACAGATCGGGCCCGTGCCATGTCTATCTGGGAGACTAACTGGACTTGTTGAACGAATAAGGGTAATTAACCTTTCAATTGTAAGGCAACATTGTTATGCTCATCGAGAATTATTAGCCACTAAGAAGATGCCAGAGGAATTAAAAATGGTCTTGAATGGGTCAGTCAAAATTTAAAATTTTTCCATAGCTAGGTCACTAAATTCAAGGCTGTTGGACTAGGCTCTTTTTGGCTAAAGTTCCCTAAACTTTTTTGCCTTCTTCCTAGACCTTTTTCTGACATGGTGTTACCGACTTAGATGCTTTGGGCCCTTTGCCACTGCTGATCAGTGTCAAAGTGCAAGTGCTCCCTGTATAAAGTGTTATGGTAACTGGTTGTCCATAATTGGTATGTTTGTCTTACTACTTACTAGTAAAGTCCCTAGTAAAGTCCACTCTGTGTGCCAGGGCAGGTAATGCAAATGCTACTAGTGGGCCTGCAGCACTAATTGTGCCACCCTCATAAGTAGCCCTAAAAAGAGATCACAGACCTGTCACTGCAGTGCCTGTGCGCAGTTTGTTAACTTCCTTGTTGTCCTACCAAGTGCACCCACTTGCCAGGCCTTACCCTTCCCTTTTGTATGCACATCAGATACCCCTATAGTAGGCCCAAGGTGCCACCCTCGGCAGGGTACAGTGTATGTGAAAGGTAGGACATGTACTGATGTGTGTACCATGTCCTGACAGTGAAATACTGCCAATTTCTTTTTTCACTGTTGCAAGGCCATCTTGCCCATAGGACAAAATGGGGAATGCTGTGTAACATGTTTCCAGCATATCTTCCCATCGGCATAAGATGGAGAGATGGAGTTTAGTGTGCCTGAACTCAGAATTCAATAACACATTTTTTTGTGAAGATGTTTTTTGAATTGTGTGTTTAGAAACCACACTTTTAGAACTGGCTGGTTTCTTGTCCTAACCATCCTGTGTGCCTCTGCCTGGTTGTGTATTGACTGTCTGGGCTTGAATGTGACAAGGTCTGGGAGGTGTCCTGACACCAGGGAAGAGTAGGTGAGACAGCAACAGGCTGGCCTGCAATTGGTGTGGTGGGAGGAGTATCCCTCTGGATGTGAAGAGGGTTGTGCTGCTGCCACAAAAAGATGGCTCCACCTCCTGCGAAGCGTCTGAGGCCCAGACCCTCACTATCAAAAGAAGAGGGTGTGCACTGGCAGGAAGACACCCAGAACTGTCAGTCAGTCAGTCAATTATCTTTATTCGATTATTGAAAATCATAAAAGAACGAGCAAAATTACATATCACGATTTCATCAGAGCACAAATTTTAACAAATTTAAAACATACAATCATTATATTAGAAACACTAGGTCTACAATGAGACATACATAAATATTTAAAAAGAGATAAAAGGAAGGACTTATTAAAACACAACTCATTCAGATAAATGAGAAAAGAGGAAATTCATTTTTCAGAGATAAAGTGCCTGTGCCTTATGCAATGCCTATTTAAACGTGCTCCTGCAACTAGAAAACTAGTGACAGAGAAAGCTACTTTAACATTAGGGAGAAGTTGCAAAAACAACAGGGCTGGTTTTACCTGGATAAAGCCCTGGTTACGTAAAATAGGGAGCAGATATCTTTTCCTGATCTCAATGTAATGTCCGCAAAACATGATAAAGTGCATCGTGTCCTGTGTTGAAAAATGGTCACAGTCGCATGGTTCAGCATCATCAGGTCTAGACCAAATTCTAAAGTTGCACAGTATGAAATGAATTAGATCAAAGCGAAATCTCGTTAAGAGAAAACGATGATAAGAATTTGTTACCAAAAGGAGATAAGGTTCCATTCCTGGAACAGAGGAGAGCATACAGTGTTTCCTTACCATAGGTTTTTTTTAGCTCTGCATCTTCCCTCTCCATGACATATAAATTTGTCAAAGTATTTTTGACTGATTTTAGATCTTCATAAGTTATTCCATCTGGAGAAGAGAAGAGCTCCGGGCGACCTGCTAAAGTGAGCTGCGTTTTCACATATCTTACCCATGGAATGTTAAGGGCTCTATCCAGGGCTAAACAGTCTTTTAAAATAATGTGGTTTAGAGTAAGCTCCTGGTTAAGCCATGTTTTTATCCAACCAATCACTGGGGCTAATTTTAAAATGTCAGAAATATAGCCCAAGCCTAACTCTGTATGCAATGCAAAGGTCGGGGTTGATTGGGGAACAGAAAGCAAAGATCTCAAAAATTTATTTTCTACATTCTGTATTTTAGCGGAACTAGTATGTCCCCAGATAACAGAACCATACTGGACAACTGACAAACATTTTGCTTTATAAACTTTGATGATACTTTCCATGGGACGGGCGCCCAGTTTTTTAGCGAAACCTAGCAGCCCTGCAGCCGCTCTAGCGACAGCGCTGCTTTTGGCCAAAAGCTGGGGGCCCCAAGTGCCCCTTTCGTCAAAAGTCACTCCTAAATATGGAAAAGAAGGGACTCTCTTGACCTCCTTCCCCGCGCAGTAAAATGTTAACAACTTTCTTTTCCTGCCTGCGGCTCCAGCAATCATTACATGTGATTTATCTGTATTAATTTTCATGTCCAGTGATGACATAAAAGCTCCAAAAGATGTGAGAAGTTTATTTAGCGCAACTCCGGAGCGTGACAAAAGGACGGCATCGTCCGCGTACAGGAGGACAGGTATCTTTGTCTCACCTGCACGCGGAATGTCACTATGGGACGTTATCATTACTGCCTCAAGGTCATTAATGTATAAAGTAAAGAGGAGGGGGGCAAGTATACACCCTTGCCTAACCCCCCTCTCTGACTTAAAGTGACATGTGCATCTTCCTTCCCTAGTGACTCTGACTGAGGTCATAAGATCCTTGTGTAGCTCAGCCAGGTATTCAACCAAAGGGGGGTCAAGACCCATGGCCAGGAGGATCCTCCACAGCTTTGCCCTGTTGACCAGGTCAAAAGCTGATGAGAGGTCCATGAAGGCCATGTACAATGACCCCTCCTTGGCGATCACGTATTTATTTAAAATTAATTCTAAATTAAGGCACTGATCTAGAGTTCCTCTTTTGGCTCTAAAGCCATATTGTGCATTGGATAAAATGCCCTTGCTTTCTAAAATCAGGGTCAGTCTACCTAAGAGGACTCTCCCCAAGATTTTAACACTCGAGTCAATAAGGGAAATTGGCCTATAACAGGCCGGATCTGTCCTCTGTCCTTTCTTAAAGATTGGCACTATGGTCGAATTTGCCCAGCTAGAGGGAAAAGTAAATTCCCTTGTAGCATTTAAAATGTTAGTTAGAATCTTTGAGCTAAATTCAGGAGCGCTCTTAAAAAAGTCTGCGGGGACCCCATCTGGTCCCGGTGCCTTTTTGCAGAGTGTGTCATTAATTGCTTTTTTCACCTCCTCCTGGGTGAAAGGAGAGATGTGATTTGACGATTGTGAAAGAGGTAATTCACATTCTGTAGTGGTATGAGTGTGACTATAAATATTACTAAAATGTGTCACCCACTGTTCATCTGGGATAATGCAGTCAGCTCTTTGATTATCTAGTCCCACAAAATATGGGTGATTTATTACTGCCCAAAATTTAGCACTGTCTTTCTGTGTCTCAGGCAGTAACAAATTATTCCAAGCTTCGTCTTTTATCTCAGATTTCCTCTTTCTGATAGCTAGGTTGTATTGTTTCCTTAGTGACACTATCAGCACTCTGTCTCTAGGTTTGTTCTTTAAGGCCTTAAGGAGAGTAGAATGGGCCTTGGAGCAGTTTGTATCAAACCATTTGGGGCCCTTTGGCTTATTGGACTTTGCCTTTACTTTGCTGCCACAAAAAGATGGCTCCACCTCCTGCGAAGCGTCTGAGGCCCAGACCCTCACTATCAAAAGAAGAGGGTGTGCACTGGCAGGAAGACAACCAGAGCTGATTCGGACCGGGCTCAGAGCCCCCTGAACACAAAGACTACAAAGGCATTTATGGGTATAAATGTGAGAGCTGAAGACTGAACTCAAGACTGAAAAAAGGATTAAAACTACTTTGTGATCAAGAGGAACCTCCCTCAAATAATAACAGCTGAAGAGACTGAAGAGAAGGACTACCCTTGCTGTGTGTTCTGGGGCTGGCCTGTAGTTTTCTGGTTCGACTAAGGGAGGGACAAGGAACTTTTCTGTGTGCTGTGTTCCCCTGCTTAAAAGGACTTTGCTGTGTGCTGTGTCCTGAAGTAACTTGTCTCCAAAGGCCCGAGGAGAGCTGGTCCCCTGTTGTGGAAATGCAGAAACATCAAAGTTTCCAACCGTGTTTCAGCGACGCTTGGTACGTGTGCTTTTGCACACCTGAGACTGCTGTGTGGTCTGAGGTACTGTTTACAAGGTGCCCCATGACCGCATTGCCCCTGCAGTGTGAAACATCATCCACGCTGCTGCATTGCTGTTTGTGGCCCGAGCTGTCATCGTAGCTGAGGCTGTGAGTGAGGATCGCCGCCGCCAGCCCGAACCGCAACGTGCTAAAGGATTTCTTGAAGCTAAGGAAGCTGCAAGGTGAAAGTGATCGTGATCATTGTTCGCCAAGAGGAATCTGCCCAAGATTGTCAATGAAGGAGAAGGCAGCTCTGTAACCCGTCCGGCTACAGCGCCACCTAGCAGCGGAACTGCAACGTCATTGGGACCGCCCAGCAGGATGTCCGACTAGCGGGGCGAAAGAGAGAGAGCGAGGCAGCGCATCCCCCAGGTAAGGCTTGGACTTCGGTCGGGAGCCGCAAGCGTGTGTCGGCTGGGGAGGCATGCAGGAGGAGTACAGAAGTGTTCCGATCTCTCTCCCACTGCACCGCGTTAGGCGCGCTGAGTCCGCAAGCGGCCCGTACCTGCCCAGGCGCCTTGACGCCCATTGGGCTAAGTCCGCGCATCTACAAGAACTGTTTCATTCATTCATTCAGCAGTACCGGGGCCGCACCTTTAAGTTTACAACCGTTGTCTCTGTTGTTGGGCCCTAGAGGTGCCAGAGCTGACTGCGCAGATTGACTTATAGCATTATTCCTTGCATTATGAACTGCCTTATACTTGTACTAAGAACTGCTTTATTCTTGCACTAAGAACTGCCTTATTCTTGCATTAAGAATTGCATTAATCTTGCATTATGAACCGCATTATTCTTATATTACGATCGGGGCGGGGGTGGGGGAACTAACACTAACCTAGTGCCAAATGGTCAAATCAATTGCAATGGTGTATTACAACCCCCAAGCACAGCTGATCCTATGGTAACCCCCCAAATTGTACCATGTATAACCTGTGGGAATAAGGGGGTATCCTCCATAACAATTGACGACCCCATTAATAGAGGTAATAGGACGATATCAGGATCGGATGGTATAAGCAACCTGAAAGTGGGTAGAACCAAAGGCAGGTCGTCTCAGCAGGGTTCAGTACTAGCTGCCTGTACTAATGATATGAAGACAGGTGCAAGTAATTTTGGTACAAATCCCAACCCAGACGTTTTACATCTCCCACCAGCCTTCGACACTTATGTGCTTGTCTTAACTGGCATTCTCACGCTTGGTGTGGGACACAGAGAGACATGGTCCCATCTTCGAAATAAATTGGTAGATTGGCTCCATAAACACAAGAATTTTGATCTGCGCATCATGGAGGAAATAATCATGGTTAGGAGAGTGGGGAGGGTTGGACCATCAAAAAAGTGTACAGATGGAGATTGTATTGTCTTAAACTTTAGCAGACCCCAACTGGGTCGACATCTATTATCTATTAGAGAACAATTATTTGCCCCTTCCACTAACATCAGTGTACTCCCTTTGGGTTGTTTTTATAAACCACCTACAACCCAAAAAAGGAGCATTGAAACAGTTGTGCCTCAATTGAATAGATATCATGCACTCTCTAGCCTGGATACACAGGATTGACCACTAGTTATGGCATCTAACACACAAGTCCCTGACAGGCCAATACTAAATTTATTAAACAACAGGGGGTGGTGATGGACAGAGTTTCTGAATTAAGCAGAATACTCTCACCCAGTCAAGAGATCAGGGCTTGATCCAACACCGTTTTTTAGCTCACTGCACCATCCCAGCTCAGAACCTGGCTATATGCAAATTAGTCTGTCCCTGGCCCAGTGCATCATGGGAACAGGGCAGACAAAACTACCAAGCCAATTATTTCACTGGGAATGAAACAAGCTTCCGGGGACCGGTTTCTGGCATTACAGCCATCTTCGGCCCGGCTTGCTTGAATCGTGATTGTGCAATTAGCAAGGGACTCACGTCTGAGTATACCCTTCCAAGCTTATGGTGGACAAAATAATTAAACAACAGGGGGTGGTGATGGACAGAGTTTCTGAATTAAGCAGAATACTCTCACCCAGTCAAGAGATCAGGGCTTGATCCAACACCGTTTTTTAGCTCACTGCACCATCCCAGCTCAGAACCTGGCTATATGCAAATTAGTCTGTCCCTGGCCCAGTGCATCATGGGAACAGGGCAGACCAAACTACCAAGCCAATTCTTTCACTGGGAAGGAAACAAGCTTCCGAGGACCGGTTTCTGGCATTACAGCCGTCTTCGGCCCGGCTTGCTTGAATCCTGATGGTGCAATGAGCAAGGGACTCACGTCTGAGTATACCCTTTCACGCTTATGGTGTACAAAATATTTAAACAACAGGGGGTGGTGATGGACAGAGTTTCTGAATTGAGCAGAATACTCTCACCCAGTTAAGAGATCAGGGCTTGATCCAACACCGTTTTTTAGCTCACTGCACCATCCCAGCTCAGAACCTGGCTATATGCAAATTAGTCTGTCCCTGGCCCAGTGCATCATGGTAACAGGGCAGACCAAACTACCAAGCCAATTCTTTCACTGGGAAGGAAACAAGCTTCCGGGGACCGGTTTCTGGCATTACAGCCGCCTTCGGCCCGGCTTGCTTGAATCCTGATGGTGCAATGAGCAAGGGACTCATGTCTGAGTATACACTTCCACGCTTATGGTGGACAAAATAATTAAACAACAGGGGGTGGTGATGGACAGAGTTTCTGAATTAAGCAGAATACTCTCACCCAGTCAAGAGATCAGGGCTTGATCCAACACCGTTTTTTAGCTCACTGCACCATCCCAGCTCAGAACCTGGCTATATGCAAATTAGTCTGTCCCTGGCTGTTAGACCTGACATCATTAGCTTGAGTTTCTCCTCCATTTTTTTCTGTTTGCCTCCACTGTTTTACGATGTTTTGCTGGATAATGCTTTGGGCACTGTGCCACTGCTGATCAGTGCCACGGTGCAAGTGCTCCCTATGTTAAATTGATTGTATTCCATGTTTGGCTTATTTGGTTTACTGTCAGTCCCTAGTCTAGTTATGTTATGTTATGTTATTTATATTTTTATAGCGCGCAGCTGCCCCAGCAAAGGGGCGTCCTGGCGCTTTGACAGACGCTGTAACATAACACACAATAAAAGAAAAGAAATTAACTAGACACTGGAAACAGGAAAGTTTTAATCGCCTGCCTGAAGGCGAGCAAATCCTCAAGAGCTCGGATGTGTACCGGGAGCAAATTCCATAAGCCTGCCGCTAGCACCCTAAAGGAACGGCCACCCATTCTGCTCAACTTAAAGCGTGGACAGACAGCCAAATGAAGCCCCTCAGATCTCAAGGATCTCGAAGGCACATAGGGCGTGAGTAGATTGGCGAGTGCCGGCGGCGAAGAAGATTTCAACATTTTGAAGGCCAGACACAGCGCCTTGAACTTAATTCGCTGTCTGACCGGGAGCCAATGCAAGGCCATGATGGTACCAGACACTGAGCAATGTCTGGGGAGGCCCACAATGGCTCGTGCCGCGGCATTTTGTACTCTTTGGAGCCTAGAGGCCTCCGCTTGATTCACCCCTAACAACAGTGAACTGCCGTAGTCCAGCCGAGATAGTATTGAGGCCTGGACTACAAGCTGTCTGGTAGGGGGATCAAAGTACTTTAAGACCGGCCTAATACCACGCAAGTGTACCAGGAGTGCCGGGGCTTGTAAATACAAATGCCGCTCGTGGGCTTGCAGCACGTGTTGTGCCACCCACAAGAGCGGCCTCGTAAAAGAATGTCTACGGGTCGGTCATTGGGAGACCTACGTGCAGTCTGGTACTGTCACGCGGACTGCGCAAGTATACCTACTTGCCAGCCCCTCAAACCTTCCCTTAACTTCATGTTAGTCACCCCTATGGTAGGCCCACGGTCAGGGTGCGTTGTAAGTATAAGGTAGGACACGCCTGACCAAGTTGGCATGTCCTAATAGTGAACAACAGCCATCTTCGTTCTTCACTATTACGAGGTAGCCTGCTCTCCATTAGTTAGAATGGGCTGCCGGGATTATTAATGCTATGAGCCTAGCTGGCTCGGGGAGCATGGTGCAATGTCGAGTTTGGTATCCCTGAACTCGGGGTTTAATTACGCATCCGTTGGTGTGGATGGTTTTTGGACTCTGGGTTTGAAAATAGCACTTTTAGAAAGTGTCTATTTTCTTGTCTAACCATTTCTGGTTTCTGCTGGTCTTGCGTGTGTGTGACAGGAGCTGGGTGGCTCCAGAGGTCTGGATGAGTCAGTGTGGGATGAGTGGGACATTTGCGTTGAGAGTAAAGGGAGAGTAGTTGCTGATAGCCTGCCCTGCCTGATACAATGCTGGCTCCACCTTCTGCCAAGCGGCTGATGGCTCTGTGCCTGCAATGGACGATCCTAGCCCCACCTCCTGCCAGGAGGCCGATAGCCCTGCTCCTGCCAGTGACAATGCTGGCTCCACCTCCTGCTGGGCGTCTGAGGACCCAGCCCTGCTCAGTGAATAGGCCAGGTGCTTCTGCCTGGCTCCGCCCACAACAGACCCAGGATGTTGGGAAGTTCCCCTGCATGGACAAAGGGATCAAAGCCGAAAAGGGGTATAAGAGAAGGACCCCTGAACCAAGAAATCAGACACTTCTGACAAGGAACCCTGAAACCAAGGACAAGAGGCCTGCTGATCTAAGGACTTGCCTACCCCTTCTGCCGGTGTGCTGTTTGCTGGGGGGAATCCTGCAGTGCTTCTTTATTTTTGCCAAGGAACCAGGAGAGAGGAACTGTGTGTGTACTCTCACGCTTGCTAAGAAAATCTCCAAGGACTGGAAGAGTGCCAGTCTCCTGCTGAAGTCACAGGGCTAAAGGACTTCATCTGCTTAAAGTGCTATTTGCTGGAATCTGTGAATCCAGCATCTCTGGAAGAACCAGCAATCTCGACGCCGACGGACGTTGCCGAATACAGCTCGACATAGTGAGTAACGGCTCCAGTGTCCCGCTTCCTCGACGCCGGCCGCCGGACCCGATCGACGCCAGCAGCAACGCCAGTGAGTAGTGAGTTCGGCTCCAGCTCCAAGGGACCTCGTGACTGCACCGCTGCTGATCGCATCGCCCTCGTGCCCTCTCGATGCCGTGAGCGCTGCTCACTCTTTGCAACATCATCATCAACATCGACGACTACTGAGGCGTGATCGACAACGAAGACGCGACGCCGGATTGCTCGACGCCGCTGATCATCGTGTGCTTCATTTTCCAAGGTACTGTGTTGTTGGGGGTCCGTGTGACTCCGGGCTCGACTTAGCGCTCCTCGCGGTCGACGCCGAACCTTTGGATTAACTTTGCCTCAACGTCGTGTAACTCCCGTGTGGGTTACATTGTTGCCAAGAACTGTGTTTCCAAGAAGAAGAGTTGCTTTGATACGAAAAGACTTTGTGCTAAAGAAGAAACTACTTTTGAACTATATTTTCCCTTCCAATAGTATTTTTTAAGATTGTGTATATTTTTGTCGTTATTTGGTCTTGTGCTAAGCCTTATATAAAAATCCTTATTTTTATAATACTACTGTGCCGTGTCCATTTGTAGTGTATTCACTGTATTACTGTATGTGGTCATAAATGCTTAACACACAGCCTTTGAGATAAGCCTGTCTGCTCTGCCAAGCTACCAAGGGGGTAAGCAGGGGTTATCAAAGGGTGTGATCCCCTTGCCCTGACTAGAAAAGGAGTGTCCCTATTTGTCAGAAGTGCATACCTCTGCCAACTAGAGACAGCCGGTTCTAACACTGGCCCAGTGCATCATGGGAACAGGGCAGACCAAACTACCAAGCCAATTCTTTCACTGGGAAGGAAACAAGCTTACGGGGACCGGTTTCTGGCATTACAGCCGTCTTCGGCCCGGCTTGCTTGAATCCTGATGGTGCAATGAGCAAGGGACTCACGTCTGAGTATACCCTTCCACGCTTATGGTGGACAAAATAATGAAACAACAGGGGGTGGTGATGGACAGAGTTTCTGAATTAAGCAGAATACTCTCACCCAGTCAAAAGATCAGGGCTTGATCCAACACTGTTTTTTAGCTCACTGCACCATCCCAGCTCAGAACCTGGCTATATGCAAATTAGTCTGTCCCTGGCCCAGTGCATCATGGGAACAGGGCAGACCAAACTACCAAGCCAATTCTTTCACTGGGAAGGAAACAAGCTTCCGGGGACCAGTTTCTGGCATTACAGCCGTCTTCGGCCCGGCTTGCTTGAATCCTGATGGTGCAATGAGCAAGGGACTCACACCTGAGAATACCCTTCCACGCTTATGGTGGACAAAATAATTAAACAACAGGGGGTGGTGATAGACAGAGTTTCTGCATTAAGCAGAATACTCTCACCCAGTCAAGAGATCAGGGCTTGATCCAACACCGTTTTTTAGCTCACTGCACCATCCCAGCTCAGAACCTGGCTATATGCAAATTAGTCTGTCCCTGGCCCAGTGCATCATGGGAACAGGGCAGACCAAACTACCAAGCCAATTCTTTCACTGGGAAGGAAACAAGCTTCCGGGGACCGGTTTCTGGCATTACAGCCGTCTTCGGCCCGGCTTACTTGAATCCTGATGGTGCAATGAGCAAGGGACTCACGTCTGAGTATACCCTTCCACGCTTATGGTGGACAAAATAATTAAACAACAGGGGGTGGTGATGGACAGAGTTTCTGAATTAAGCAGAATACTCTCACCCAGTCAAGAGATCAGGGCTTGATCCAACACCGTTTTTTAGCTCACTGCACCATCCCAGCTCAGAACCTGGCTATATGCAAATTTGTCTGTCCCTGGCCCAGTGCATCATGGGAACAGGGCAGACCAAACTACCAAGCCAATTCTTTCACTGGGAAGGAAACAAGCTTCCGGGGACTGGTTTCTGGCATTACAGCCGTCTTCAGCCCGGCTTGCTTGAATCCTGATGGTGCAATGAGCAAGGGACTCACGTCTGTGTATACCCTTCCACGCTTATGGTGGACAAAATAATTAAACAACAGGGGGTGGTGATGGACAGAGTTTCTGAATTAAGCAGAATACTCTCACCCAGTCAAGAGATCAGGGCTTGATCCAACACCGTTTTTTAGCTCACTGCACCATCCCGGCTCAGAACCTGGCTATATGCAAATTAGTCTGTCCCTGGCCCAGTGCAACATGGGAACAGGGCAGACCAAACTACCAAGCCAATTCTTTCACTGGGAAGGAAACAAGCTTCTGGGGACCGCTTTGTGGCATTACAGCCGTCTTCGGCCCGGCTTGCTTGAATCCTGATGGTGCAATGAGCAAAAGACTCACGTCTGAGTATACCCTTCCACGCTTATGGTGGACAAAATAATTAAACAACAGGGGGTGGTGATGGACAGAGTTTCTGAATTAAGCAGAATACTCTCACCCAGTCAAGAGATCAGGGCTTGATCCAACACCATTTTTTAGCTCACTGCACCATCCCAGCTCAGAACCTGGCTATATGCAAATTAGTCTGTCCCTGGCCCAGTGCATCATGGGAACAGGGCAGACCAAACTACCAAGCCAATTCTTTCACTGGGAAGGAAACAGGCTTCCGGGGACCGGTTTCTGGCATTACAGCCGTCTTCGGCCCGGCTTGCTTGAATCCTGATGCTGCAATCACCCTGTTGTTTAATTATTTTGCCCACCATAAGCGTGGAGGGGTATACTCAGACTTGAGTCCCTTGCTCATTGCACCATCAGGATTCAAGCAAGCCGGGCCGAAGACGGCTGAAATGCCAGAAACCGGTCCCCGGAAGCTTGTTTCCTTCCCAGTGAAAGAATTGGCTTGGTAGTTTGGTTTGCCCTGTTCCCATGATGCACTGGGCCAGGGACAGACTAATTTGCATATAGCCAGGTTCTGATCTGGGATGGTGCAGTGAGCTAAAAAACGGTGTTGGATTAAGCCCTGATCTCTTGACTGGGTGAGAGTATTCTGCTTAATTCAGAAACTCTGTCCATCACCACCCCCTGTTGTTTAATTATTTTGTCCACCATAAGCGTGGAAGGGTATACTCAGACGTGAGTCCCCTGCTCATTGCACCATCAGGATTCAAGCAAGCCGGGCCGAAGACGACTGAAATGCCAGAAACTGGTCCCCGGAAGCTTGTTTCCTTCCCAGTGAAAGAATTGGCTTGGTAGTTTCGTTTGCCCTGTTCCCATGATGCACTGGGCCAGGGACAGACTAATTTGCATATAGCCAGGTTCTGAGCTGGGATGGTGCAGTGAGCTAAAAAACGGTGTTGGATTAAGCCCTGATCTCTTGACTGGGTGAGAGTATTCTGCTTAATTCAGAAACTCTGTCCATCACCACCCCCTGTTGTTTAATTATTTTGTCCACCATAAGCATGGAAGGGTATACTCAGACGTGAGTCCCTTGCTCATTGCACCATCAGGATTCAAGCAAGCCGGGCCGAAGACGGCTGAAATGCCAGAAACCGGTCCCCGGAAGCTTGTTTCCTTCCCAGTGAAAGAATTGGCTTGGTAGTTTTGTTTGCCCTGTTCCCATGATGCACTGGGCCAGGGACAGACTAATTTGCATATAGCCAGGTTCTGAGCTGGGATGGTGCAGTGAGCTAAAAAACGGTGTTGGATTAAGCCCTGATCTCTTGACTGGGTGAGAGTATTCTGCTTAATTCAGAAACTCTGTCCATCACCACCCCCTGTTGTTTAAAGAATACTAAATTTACCATCTAATTTTAATGGCACCCTAGAGAGGACAATTACATCTAGAGGCGGCAATGGAGCTACCTTGAGTATCATAAGCTGGAATGTGGCAGGTTTACGTTCCAGACTTGACAATCAAGACTGGCTAAACATGATTAGGGAGCATGCTATGTCATGTTTCAGGAAACTTGGGCCACAGAAGAGTTATACATTGAGGGGTTCCATTGTTTTAGCGTGACAACCCAAATACCTAGGATTGGTAGACCAATCTGGAGGACTATTTATAGGGATTAATGTGGCTGCTGGGGAAAGTTCTAAGGCAATTTCATCTTGTAGTCCAGACTTCCAGGAAGTGATCTACAAAAGACGGATCCATTTTCATTTGGTACATTTTTATAATAATGATTTTCATTCAGTTCCAAATAAGAGCTTTATTAAGCTTTTTGATTTTATTTTGTACCTGGATACCCAGTCTAATAATGGGGACCCGTTAGGTATTCTTCCGTGGGGTGTTTTATTGCCAAAATTCCCTGCACAGAACCTGAAGGAGGGCTGGGCTATTATGGTCAATCCACACGCAGAGGCGTAGAACTTGCCCAGTTTATAAGATCTCATAATCTGGCCAATGTTATGGATTTGGTAGCAGGTTCAACCTTGATTAACTATCCAACTTTTAGGGGTAGGGGCTGTAGCTCTACGATAGACTTTGTTTTTATATGCCCCCTGATAGAAAAACAGTTAGCCTCAGCCGAAATTATTCCCTCAGACTTCGGAGACCATAACCCTATTAAAATATTGATGAAAACTGCTCCCAGGCCAACTTTCCAGATAGAATGCGGCGCCACAAACCTAATGTTGTCAAATGACAACTTAAGATTACACTGGAAGGGGGTCGATAGTCTTAAAATATTTAGGAATTTGGCTAAGGATAAAATGTATCTTATTGAATCTTTTCTTTCATTGCAATGTTCTCCGGTAATGATAATTCAGGATTTCACTAAATTGTGTCAAGCGACAAAAACCCTTCTTTTTAGACCCACTTCCCAAATGGCAAGCACCCCCAGATGGTTTAATCAAGAATGCACACAAGCAAATAGGAATTTACGCAGGGCACTTTCAGCTACTCCAATGTGTACTATAGAGGTTAAACTGGCCAGAAAGAAGTATAATGAGGTGATTGAAGGCAGGAAGAAGGATCTTTTGAGTGAACATTGGGAAAAACTTTCTGAGGCTGCCAACCAAAAAAAGGGTAACATCTTCTGGGCAGCAGTAAGGGACCTTCGATCCATGGGCCAGACATCCACCCGATTATCTGCAACATTTCTAGTGATGCATGGGTTGAACATTTTTCATAAATTTATGCCACACCGTTATTAAGTGAGGCATCCCATGCTCCAAGTAGCCCTGTACCTATAGAAATAAGTACTTTAGAAGTTGTAGAAGCCATCAATCAGAGCTTAGGCAATAAAGCGCCGGGGTCATATGGGCTCCCTATTGATGTCATCAAGTGGAATCCGGCTTTCTGGGCCCCTTTGCTTTTGAACGTTTTTAATAGCCTAACTCTGGCAAAATTACCCGTGTCTTGGGCTAGGAGTATAATAGTCCAGATTTTTAAGAAAGGAGATAGATCCCTTCCATGCAATTATAGACCTATTTCCCTAATAGATAACACCCTTAAAATATTAGGACGAGTCCTGTACAATAACATTTTGGCAGGGACAGAAGCGAATGCTATTTTAGATCCATGTCAATTGGGCTTCAGGGGTAAGGTTGGAACAATTGAGCAATGTCTCAACCTAAATCTAATTGTTGGGAAATATACTATCGCACGGAGGTCTCCTATTTATATGGCTTTTATGGATTTGTCCACAGCTTTTGACCTAGTGAACAGGGCAAAGCTGTAGACAATCCTTCTGGCAGGAGGGTTGGATGAAACATTAGTAAATTTTTTGGCGTATCTACATTAAGGCCTTCAGGCACAAGTAATGCTCGACATGGGAGGTGAGGTTTCGGGGACTATTGATGTAGGCAGGGGGGTCAGACAAGGTTGTGTCTTGGCCCCCCTACTTTTTATTATATATATCAACGGGCTGAATAGCTCCTTGAAAATGGCCACCCAAGATGTCCCCTATATAAATGGAAAGACCATCACTGTGCTCCTTTACGCAGAGGATGCGGTCCTTATAGGCCGCACCCCAAACTCCTTGCGTCTCCTGGTTCAAAATTTTGATAATTACATGAAAGAGTTGGACTTGCGAGTACATTTTAAGAAATCCTTTTTAATGTGTTGTGGGCCATGGAAGCGTGAGATAGGCACTATCACAATAGATAGCCAAAAATTGACCTGTGTTAGATCATTTGTCTATTTGGGGTTGGCCTTTGCTGCGAACTTGCTCCTGGAGTGAGCATTTAGCTCACTCCAGGAGTAAGTTCTCAAAGGCCACCAATTCGATTCTTAGCCTGCCCCACCCTAAGACAACTGGGGCCCTCCTAGCAGTTCAAAAAATTTATAAACTTCAGTGTACTCCAGTGGCTACATACGGTGCCGAGATTTGGGGAACAGTAAAACCTGTAGGTATTCAACAGGAAGAAAACAGGTTTTGTAGGAAATTGCTGAGTATCCCAATTTCAACCCCTCAATATATTTGTCATAAGGAGCTCAATATTAATTTTATATCTGATATTATTCGTGCCCGACCTGCACTTTTTTGGATATCAGTGTGGAAGAACGAAGCGGCATCCCTGACACGGCAGATTATTATTGACTGTCTAAAATGTGATAAAGGTCTGGAAATTCCATGGCTAAGAGGTGTGCTTCAAAGTCTGCGTAGTTTTTTTTTTAAACATATTTTTATTGATTTTTAATTTCCGTTTACAGTCCTGTAAAATGTTCTCATAAAGTTTACGACAAGTCATAAATGTGAACAGTGCTACATATACAACATGAAAGTACATATCAGTGGCCAATGATAGGCGATCATAAAGAAACAACCCTCAGTGAACGACCCACCCCGAGAACTGTGTGTGGTCACCCTACAAAACCATCATCCGTATCATTACATTTGCACCCTGTCCAACGCTCAATCTATATACATATACAGTGTCTAGCTTCACGTTTCCGTAGATGTCCGGGTATGGGCAATTCGTATTGTCGAATGCACATTCAGGGCAAATGTCATATGAACACATCAGGCTCCCTTGACTTGAACGCTTCTAACATAGTATCCCAGTCTATGGCTATCAGTGTTTTCCGTAATCCCCTTGCCTCTTCTCTGCGCAGTGCTGAGCCTTCCGCGCTACTCCATTTCACCATTTCCGTGTGCTAGCTGCGTATCTCAGGGGGCTTGCTTGATTTCAACTGCATTGTAATATTCCTACGGGCCAGAAGTAGTGCCAAGTCGATGAATCTAAATTGTACTTTGTGTTTAGACCTGTGTTTGTGTAATCCTAGCAGGCATTCCTCCACTCTGTCGTGTAACAGAAGGTGCGTCGGTATTCCCGTGATCTCTCTAATTCTAACCCAGTAGCTGAACAGATCGGGGCATGTCCACAACATATGTAATAATCCCACTCCCGAGGTGTGACATCTTGGGCATGAGTGTTGTGTCTGAGGGAACATTTTATCCAATCGGTCAGGAGCCAGATAGGCGCGGTGTAGTATCATAGTTTGAATGAATTTGAACCTCGAGTTTCGGGATACCTTTTTGGGGTGTTCCAGAATCTTTGCCCATTCGGTGTCCGATATTATCCTACCTATTTACGCCGTCCATTGAACTTGCAGTGAATCCAGGCGTATCCTGGTGTGGTTACTTATCCAATTATATATCCAGCGAATCAGGTGCCACCCCCTCCCCATATATTGCACCATCTTTACTAGTTCGTTTTGGTCGGGTTCACGACCTTGTGGTGCCCAATGTTTTTTAATATATCGTATCAGAGCAGCATGGGTTAAAAATAAATGTTGCGGGGCACCTGTCTCGTGCACGAACGTGTCGTGATCCATTAGGAGCTCATGACCAAAGAGGTCCGCCACCGTAGTGACACCAGATTCTGCCCAGGGTGTTAGTGTACGGTTAGTGAGGGTACCAGCAGCAAGCGGAATGCCCAACAGGGGTATGTTGCCAGCGTACGTGAAGGGCGTTTTGGCATATTTGAGCGCCGCCTTCCAGCATGTCGATGCAGTGGTTAGCAGTGTAGGTAAGTCTTTTCGCATTTTGAAACTTGGCAACATCAGGGTGTGTAGTGTGCTATTCTCCAAATCAGTTTTTGTGAATCCCATTTCATGGAGATTACGTCCCGCCGTCCAGTAGGACAACCACTGTAATTGTCAGGTGTAGTAATACGCCCTAAAGTTCGGGACTCCCAGCCCCCCCACACTATTACTTATTTGTAGTTTCTTCAAGCTAATTTGCCGTCTCCCTATACCCCAGATTAGATCGATAAGCAACGTGTTCAACTTCTGAAAGGTGGATATTGGCACTATTAGAGGCAAATTTGTGAAGTAGTAAAGTAGTCGTGGCAGAACTACCATCTTCGCTATCGCCGCCCTTCCCATAACGGATAATGGCAGCGAAGTCCAAAAAAACTACACTGGATCTCAAGGACCGTATTGCCCTCCAACAGATCGGCAGGTGTTCTATACACTTGGATACCCAAGTATTTAAATGTAGTGGGGGCAACCAGCAGTGGATCGTCCCCGAATTCCACCTCCGTGACGTCAGCGTGGTTCGTAAAGAAAAAGGCGTGTGATTTGGCAGCATTCACGGCAAGACCGGATATGGTTTCAAAGTTCCGAAACAAGTCACAGATTGGAGCTAAGGGCTGACGGAGGTCGCGTAGATAGACAAGTATGTCATCTGCATATGCCGAAAAAAGGTGGGTGGTGCGTCTGAGTGGTATTCCCATAATCCTTTAAGTTCTGTCTTATTGCAATCGTCAGGGGTTCTAGGGCTAGAACAAAAATCTGAGGCGACAATGGGCAGCCCTGCCGCGTCCCCCTGTATATCTTATACTCCCCCGAAATGTGTTTGCCCATTCTTGCTCTTGCTGTCGGCTCTGTGTGAAGCAGACATAGCCTTGTTAGATAGCTTTCGGGTATCCCGAAACGTGACAACGCCCGAAACATATAATCCCAGTCGATCGAATCGAACGCCTGTTTGAGGTCTAAAGAAAGACATCCCGCGTGAAAAAAGTGCTGCGGCACTTCCGACATTAAGTGGTGTAGCTTCCTAATATTCAGGGAGGTGCTTCGGGCTGGTATGAACCCCGTCTAGTCGATATGTATCAGTTGGGTTAAGTAGGGCTGTAGTCTGTTAGCCAGCACCTTACTCAATATTTTGTATTCAGTGTGTAAGAGCGACAGCGGCCAATAATTAGCCATGTCAGCATGATCTCTGCCTAGCTTAGGTAATGAGATGACCAGAGCCTGTGTGATAGTGGGAGGTAAGACACCCTCCTCCCATATCGTCTTATATAAGTCCGTCAGTTTGGGTACAAGCGTCTCTGCGTACGTAGTGTAAAATTCGATGGGCAGGCCATCCATACCAGGGGTTTTGTTACGAGGAAGGCCCTTCATAGCAGCTTTGATTTCTTGTGAAGTTACAGGCCCTGAGAGTTCCTTTTGCTCCGTGGCCGATATTGTGGGGAAGGTCAATGAGGAAAGGAAAGCATCTGTACGCTCGGGGGGTATCTCCACGGGTTTGTCATATAAAGAAGCATAATATGTTTTGAAGGCTTCATTAATCTCTCCCTGCGTATAGACTCTTGTATCATCTGCCGTCTTTATTTCATTGATCATAATTGCGGGAGGAGCGTCCCGGAGCAGCCTAGCTAACAATGTGCCTGCCTTATCTGCATCCACATGCGTCCTTTAGGTGTATTCTTGGTAATCTATGGTTCTAAGTGACTCTAACAGTTCAGCATATTTAATCCACACTTCCTGGAGTGCCTTCGAGTGTGTGGCATCAGTCGCTATCAACTGTTCTAATCTGCCCATTTGTGACTCAGTGTCTATCAGTGACTTATGTAACTCCTGTCGTGCCCCCACTGTCGCGCTAATCGCTCTGTCCCGCAACACCGCCTTGAATGCATCCCATTCTATCAACCTACTGGTCGCTGTGCCGCTGTTCTCAGTGAAGTATCGTTCTATCGTGTGTAATAGGTCCGCGTGAAACACCGTGTCTTCCAACAACTGTGGCCAGAGGCGCCACGTGGGGACCGGTGTAGGTACCATGCCCCATGTAATATTGATCTCTTGCGGGTTGTGGTCAGAGAATGTTTTGGGGAAGTATGTAGAACTAAGGACCTGCCCTGCAATATCATCTGAGTATAGGACCCTGTCTATTCTAGTGTGTAAGGTGTGTACTGCTGAATAAAACGAGTATTCTCTTTGGCTTTGGTGTCTCCTCCTCCATACGTCACATAACCTCCATCCCATCATCCAGCGCACTAGCGACTCAGTTTGTTTGAATACCCCCACGCAGTGGCGGGTGAGATCTATCTAGGGAGACATCCACTGCTGTATTGTAGTCCCCACCAAGCATACAAGGGCAGGTATCCCAGCCCGCAAGTGTCCGCTGATAATATCCCAGTATTTGTCCGGGTCGAAATTAGGGGCATATATGGATCCTAACACCACTAGTCTTCCGTCCAGTGTCCCCCGCACAAAAACATATCTACCCTCCTTATCAATTTTCTGATCATGAGCTACAAAGGGAACTCCATGACGCACCCAAATCGTAGATCCCCTAGCGTAGCCTGAGTAAGAGGTGGAGAACACCTGCCCTCTCCATTTCTTCCTGAGTTTTGCTATTTAGCTGGCTATCATGTGTAATTCCTGTAAACAGGCTTTGTGCACCTTGCGTCGCAGCAGTAGCGCATGGATCCTGTGGCGTTTATGTGTGGTGCCCATACCCCGTATATTCCAGGTGATTATGTTATAGCTGTCTTGTACATGCATGATGGCATTCCGTACATCAGTAAGGGTGCAATCTCAGCGCCTAGGAAAGCGACTAGTGTGACATCTGCGTTATGTAGGTGACCCCCCCCCCCAACTTTTCCAATACACGATCTGGAACCGGAACCATTCCAGACCACAAAATAACATTGCAACAAGCAAAGCAAAATTCGCAGTCCAAGGGCCATCGCCAAGTGGGGGGCGGCTACTACACCTCGCATGCGTATGCGTATTACTTTAACAGAGCACTTTAAAAGTTACAACGATACCCGAGCCCAGTCATTACTTTCCTGCAATAAGCATATAAACAGCAAATAACAGAGATCATCAGCTTGTTTCAGGTACATTCCCAAAAAAAAGAAAAAAAATACAGCACAGTGTATACTTGCGTGTGTGTATTAGCCAAATAAGTCCGTAATCAATTGAGGGGTAGCCGAGGGGAACAAGGCCACGTTGCCCTCAGAGTCCGATCCACGAGATGACTCATATTCTGTGGAGGATTTAGTCTCATTACCAGCTCGTGGGCTATTCGTGAAGGTTGCTGTCAGGATGATCGCCTGTTGCTTGGATTGGCATAGCCGTTGCGAGGGGACTCGCTTGTTCAGAATGGTCTGTCTGACGTGACCACTCTTGCGGCTCACTGAGGCAGTCTGCTGAGATCTCTTGGGGAAGTCCTGGCAGTTAGTGGCGTCCGCAGCGGCAGTCAGCTCCATTACTTTGATCCAGTCCTCCACGTCTCCGGGGCTCTCGAAGAAGTAGGTTTTTTGGTCATATAGGACCTTCAGGTGCGCCGGAAACAAGAAAGCATATTGAATATTCAAGTCCCGTAACCGACGCTTCACGTCTAGGAATGAGGAGCGCTGGCGTTGTACCAACACTGTGTAGTCCGGGTATAGGGAGACTCTCGTGTTCTCAAAGGTGATCAGTGCCTTCTCCCGGGCCTTACTCAATAGTGCATCCCTATCTCTGAAATTGAGTAGTTTCACAATAAGGGGTCTAGGCGGGGCACCCGATTTTGGTCTGCCAGTAGGTATGCGATGCGCCCTTTTGACGCAATATTGAGTGGAGAGACTTTCCAGCGTGACGTGGTCCCTAAACCACTGCTCCATGTAACTTGTTGCATCAACCCCTTCGCTTCTCTCCAGCAGGCCGATCACCATAATGTTGTTGCGCCTTGCTCTCCCTTTCGCATCCTCCACCCGGTCTATTAAGGCGGCCATCTGAGTCTGTAGGAGTTTCACATCAGCTGCTGTCTGTTTCTGTTCCGGGAGCACCTCCGCGAAGGCCGTGGCATGGTCTTTCACTTTATCAGCTACTTTCTAGGGTTCCGCCCTCAACAGGGTTAAGCAAGTAGTTAGGTTACCTATCTGCGACTCAATGGCCTTCCTGGAGTCAAGTATTTCCTGCAGAATAAGGTCTAGTTTGTCTGTCTGTGCAGGCACCACCGTAGGGGGATACAGTCCGACCCCGGTGTAGTATCCACGTTGTCAGTCATATCCTGCGTGGGGCCCGTTACTGCCTGTCCCAGCTGTTTCAGTCTGTTGCGCCCCATATCGGTAGGACAGTGCTGCTCCCCACCGTATTCTAACGATGTTACAGGCTCAATGAAGGGGCGGCACTCACCCAGGTCGCACGCGGGCGCCAACTGGGCCACAGCCGCCAAATGCAAGTGGTAATATCGTCAAGCCACTCACCAGGCACGGCCCAGCCCGGACAGGCACAACCCCAGTGACGTGGGGGGAGGAGGGGGCCTGCACCGTTCCCGCTTCACGGTTTCGTGGAGGGCAGCACCACTGTGTGCAGCAGTCCTACTTGTGGCCCTCACTAGTGGAGGTAATATGGCGTGGTTCCAGGTGACAGCACCCAGGGGAGAAAGGTTGATTCCCAATAGCAGTCTAAAATATGCCTCTGCATGTCCCCGGGCAATGAGAGTGATACGTCCGCGGCGTTTGCACCGTGCACCCCAGGGAGGCACACACCTCGTGACAGCGTACCCCCTGTGTGTATTACACCCAAGTATCCTGCTCCACGGCATCTGCGGTCAAGGCCTGCGCAGTGTGCCCCCCACCTCCACACACCACCTTCCAGTCATCAGGGATTAGGCCTCTAGTAGGGAGCTCTCCCCGTCTGGTCCACGCAGACCCTAGAGAGCAGGTAGGGATAGCCGGTCTCTTCCACAGCTGTCCACAGTTACAGCCGGCCCAATTGCAAATGGCTGACGCTGCAGGAGGTCTGCCCAGTAGGCCGCAGTCCCTTCGTGTGTCCGGACCTCTCCCTTCACAGTGTGCCGGTGAGGCGCCACTCCCGTCCCCCCACCAACCTCTGGCAGCCACAGGCGTTGCAGGGAAGCGCTCCTCACCTCGATGCAGACGGTATCAGTCGGGGCACAGCGCCGAAGAAAAACAGGCCTCAACACATCCCCGGGCTCGCGTAGTAGCGTGCCCACCTCCGCAGATCGCCCCACTCCCTTCAGCGTGTCAGCCCCCGTCAGCGGAAACGTGAGTGGAGCTCCAGCGTGTCCGCAGCCGGCGGGTGTCAAAATGCGCCGTCCCCCTCGTCCAGAATCGCCATGCAAGGCTCAATGTAGCAGCCGCCGGCACTCGTGGTCGTAGTCAGTCGGTCGGGTCGCCGCTTCTCCCTCCACTGCACCGCTCGACTTCGGCGGTATCAATGCAAAGCACGGCTCACCACGACCTCCGACCAACTCCGAGGGCACAGATCTGCCCCCTCGGTGTTCCCCAGTAGCTACCGCCGTCCATTCAGCAGGTAAAGCCAGTATATTTCAGGATCTTAGAAGACTCGGGTCCGGAGCTCCTCTATCAAGCAGCCACCATGCTCGGCTGTTGGCCACGCCCCCCCAAGTCTGCGTAGTGTTAACAGAGACAATTTCTTCCTAAATCCCACCTCAGTAGAAGCAGCCCCAAAAAAGGAACTGCAGGATGCTTTATATTCCCTTTATAACAGAGAACGGGATGTTGTGGAGTCAGGGAAAACACTTGTGTGCAACTATATGGTTATCAAAAAGCATTGCCACCCGCTCCATATGTATTTGACTTTAGCCATGAGCTGTTGGGAGAGGAGCCTATTGTTCAGATTAAGAGCAGGCACAATTAGATTTGCTCTTTGTTTTCCTTTGGGCCATAATCAAAATTTTAATCAAAACCTGTGCCCTTGTGACGAGAGGAGTGAGCAATCTATGATACACTTTTTATTTTTTTGTAAATACTATTTTAAATACTCTAAGCAGTTTCTTCACCCATATTTCAAAAAGAGAAGACCAATTACCTTGGATGTAGCTTATCAGTGTATGCTAGCTTTAGATGATGTTGAACTGATTTTTCGCACTAGCACTTTCCTTAAAATCGCACTCAGAACACGTAGGTCCATGATGGATCCCTGAGCATTTGAGATACAATTTGGAAAATGTTTTAACTGTTTTATGTAAAAACGATGGCTTCGTTCTTTGCACTATGCACTTTAGACATTGAATCTTTATACTTGTATGGATTGGTTGTGATGTATTAATGATTTGTGCTTTTATGGGTACTATCGTATCCGAATAAAGTTGAACTGAATTTACATTACAAACTACTTTCCGAACTGCATTAGTACTTGCATTAATGACTGTCCTATTCCTACATTATGAACTGCACTATGAACTGAATAGCATTGCATTAGGACTGCATTAGATCATCGTGAACTGCTCATTAATACCGCAAGAACCTACAAGTGATTGTTGGCCTAATAACCGGCAAAGTGAAATATTATGAATACGCATATGTTGGATTTCTATCGTTTGGTCTCATCGCATTTCTTTTGATAAATATACCTCTATTTTTATAAAATCAGTGTGGTGTCCATTTGTGGTTTTTATCACTGTGTTCTTGGGAGTATGGTTGCAAATACTTTACACAATGCCTTGGAGATAGGCCTGGCTGCTTGTGCCAACTACTGGAGGGTGAGCAGAGATTATCTAAGAGTGTGTCCCTCCTTTCCCTGACTAGAAGCAAGGGGACCTATTTGGACTAAGGTACCTACCTCAGTCAGCTAGAGACCCCCAGTTCTAACACTGGTGGTCAGCGGTTGGGATTTGAACTTGTATTTGCAATCGACTCACAGTGATTGGTGTACATCACTAGTTTTAGCGCAGACCACGACACAACGCCGTGTTTTTGATGTTTGGTTCTATTTTTCAGCGATCTTTAAGCCACACATCATGTCTCAAAGGAGTGAAGTAGCCAGTGAGGTTGCAGAATTGGAATTCGACATTGAGGCATTGCTTACCTACAAAGTTCATCAATTGAGGCAATTCTGCAGAACTTTGGGATGTCCCATTAAAAGTAGCGCCAAGGAGGAGGAGCTGCAAACAGCCTCGAGGGCCTGGTGAGAAGCCAAAGAGTCTCAGAAGACAGGAGATGCTGAGGTAGATGAGGATGACCCAGGTAATGGATTTGGTCCACAGGATTTCCCGGTGGGAAGATCAGCCTAAGGGGCTGGTACCTTTCCCCAGAGGAAAACCAAAGGGTCAGAGAGCATGAGTTGGAGGTTTTAAAACTTAAGGCTCAAGCCGATGAGAGAAAGCTGCTCATTGAAAGTGAAAAGTGAACAGAGGAGAGCAAGAACGCTCTAGCCTTGCAAGAAAAGATTCTCTTAGCTCATGTGTTAAGCTTGAGGGAACTGGACATTAAGGATAAACGAGTGGAGTCCAGTTCAAATGGTGGCAGCGCACAGCCAGTGCCAGCGGGTAAGGTGTACATTCCCAAAGACTTAATGCAAGATTACGAAAGGGGTGATGATATTTATGCGTGGTTCACAGCATATAAGATCGCACTGAGGATTAATGAGGTACCTGAGAAGCATTGGGGGGCGGGCCTGTGGAAACACTTTGAGGTTTCTGGGAGGGATGTTTTACCACCTTTAGAGAGGACGGGAACCCTGACCTACGCCAACATGAAGGAGGCTTTATGCCTCAGGTATGGGCTCACTCCTGAACAGTAGTGACAAAAACTCCTAGGCAAACTCCTAGTGCCACTCCTGAACAGTACAGGCAGAAATTCAGGAACTTAAAGAAACTGGAATTTAGTCATTGAGCCAGCACCCTGTCTCAAAGTAGAGGGAGGGAGTGTGAGCAGCAGTCCCGGGGATCCACAGCCCCACCCCAGAGACTGGAGGGTTCCATAGGGGAGCACCCGGTTGGAGCTCTAGAGCCTACTTGCCAGTTGTGCGAGGAAGAACACCTAGCGTCAGGATGTCTTGGGGCGGTAAACAGTCAAAATATCGAGTTCTTAATTTCGACCTACACTAATATCGAGTTGCTAACATCGATGGGACAGAATATCGATGTCCAGAATATCGATGGCCAGAATATCGACCCTAAGGTAAGTAATATCGAAATTACTAATATCGATAGCATAAATATCGAAATTACTAATATCGATAGCATATATATCGATGTAAGTAATTTCGATGTACTAATATGTGTTAGAAATATAAGTTAAGTATTTAAATTAATTGTTATAATATGTGTTTAATATGTTTTTATAATTTAAAAATATATAAGAGTAAATAATATGTTTTACTACCACAGCGGGTTGTGGGTTTATAGGGGAATAGGGTGGGAAGTAATTTATTTGTAATTAAATAATTATTTTTCAATGATTAATTTATTTTGCAATTAAATATTAATTGGCAATTATTTATTTTAATTGATTAATTGATTAATTAATTGATAATTTATGTATATTTTTAACTAAATTATGTTTTACTACCACAGCGGGTTGTGGGTTTATAGGGGAATAGGGTGGGAAGTAATTTATTTGTAATTAAATAATTATTTTTCAATGATTAATTTATTTTGCAATTAAATATTAATTGGCAGTTATTTATTTTAATTGATTAATTGATTAATTAATTGATAATTTATGTATATTTTTAACTAAATTATGTTTTACTACCACAGCGGGTTGTGGGTTTATAGGGGAATAGGGTGGGAAGTAATTTATTTGTAATTAAATAATTATTTTTCAATGATTAATTTATTTTGCAATTAAATATTAATTGGCAATTATTTATTTTAATTGATTAATTAATTAATTAATTGATAATTTATGTGTATTTTTAACTAAATTATATGTTTTACTACTGGAGCGGGTTGTGGGTTTATAGGGGAATAGGGTGGGAAGTAATGTATTTGTAATATTAATTAATTTTGGGTAAAGGGGTATTTTTAGGGTTCAGGGTCAGTTTTCAGTTTTTGGGTAAAGGGGTTTTTTTAGGGTTCAGGGTCAGTTTTCAGTTTTTGGGTAAAGGGGTATTTTTTGGGTTCAGGGTCAGTTTTCAGTTCTTTGGTAAAGGGGTATTTTTAGGGTTCAGGGTCAGTTTTCAGTTCTTTGGTAAAGGGGTATTTTTAGGGTTCAGGGTCAGTTTTCAGTTCTTTGCTAAAGGGGTATTTTTAGGGTTCAGGGTCAGTTTTCAGTTTATGGGTAAAGGGGTATTTTTAGGGTTTAGGGTCAGTTTTCAGGTTTTGGGTAAAGGGGTATTTTTAGGGTTCAGGGTCAGTTTTCAGTTTTTGGGTAAAGGGGTATTTTTTGAGTTCAGGGTCAGTTTTCAGTTCTTTGGTAAAGGGGTATTTTTAGGGTTCAGGGTCAGTTTTCAGTTTTTGGGTAAAGGGGTATTTTTAGGGTTCAGGGTCAGTTTTCAGTTCTTTGGTAAAGAGGTATTTTTAGGGTTCAGGGTCAGTTTTCAGTTTATGGGTAAAGGGGTATTTTTAGGGTTCAGGGTCAGTTTTCAGTTTTTGGGTAAAGGGGTATTTTTTGAGTTCAGGGTCAGTTTTCAGTTCTTTGGTAAAGGGGTATTTTTAGGGTTCAGGGTCAGTTTTCAGTTTTTGGGTAAAGGGGTATTTTTAGGGTTCAGGGTCAGTTTTTAGTTTTTGGGTAAATGGGTATTTTTTGGGTTCAGGGTCAGTTTTCAGTTCTTTGGTAAAGGGGTATTTTTAGGGTTCAGGGTCAGTTTTCAGTTTATGGGTAAAGGGGTATTTTTAGGGTTCAGGGTCAGTTTTCAGTTTTTGGGTAAAGGGGTATTTTTTGAGTTCAGGGTCAGTTTTCAGTTCTTTGGTAAAGGGGTATTTTTAGGGTTCAGGGTCAGTTTTCAGTTTTTGGGTAAAGGGGTATTTTTAGGGTTCAGGGTCAGTTTTCAGTTCTTTGGTAAAGAGGTATTTTTAGGGTTCAGGGTCAGTTTTCAGTTTATGGGTAAAGGGGTATTTTTAGGGTTCAGGGTCAGTTTTCAGTTTTTGGGTAAAGGGGTATTTTTTGAGTTCAGGGTCAGTTTTCAGTTCTTTGGTAAAGGGGTATTTTTAGGGTTCAGGGTCAGTTTTCAGTTTTTGGGTAAAGGGGTATTTTTAGGGTTCAGGGTCAGTTTTTAGTTTTTGGGTAAATGGGTATTTTTTGGGTTCAGGGTCAGTTTTCAGTTCTTTGGTAAAGGGGTATTTTTAGGGTTCAGGGTCAGTTTTCAGTTTATGGGTAAAGGGGTATTTTTAGGGTTCAGGGTCAGTTTTAGGTTTTTGAGTAAAGGGGTATTTTTAGTGTTCAGGGTCAGTTTTCCCTACTGTTGCACCCACTGGAGTGGGAATAGTAATTATTGTTAAGTAATTATATATTATATATTATTTATTATTTTTTTTTTAATTAAATATGTATTATTATTTTTTTTTAAAATTATTACATATATTTAAATATGTTTAAGTAATTATTATGTATTATTTACAGTTTTTTTTATGTTATTTTAAATTTAAAAAAAATCGATATATTTAACAACGATATTTTTTACATCGATATTAATTTTTCGATATTTTGGTACTTACCATGTTGTACATAGGGCGTCGATATTTTTGCTATCGATATAATTACGCCGATATTTGTGTAGGTCGAAATTCTGTCTGTCGAAATTCTGTCATAGATCCGTCTTGGGGCATCTGTAACCAGGGTTCCCGCCATTGTGAAGTTTGTTGGTGCCATTCCTAAGTGGCAGGCACAGAAGTTGAGATGGAAGGTTGAGGGGGGTTCCCCAGCAGAAAAACCAGTGGGTCAGGGCCCAGCCAGTAGTGCTGGGTCCCCTAGATTTCACCAGGGTAACCCCGCCTCTAACCTGAAGGGCAGGATAACTGTAACCAGTGCCCTGGCCTCTGGGTCTTTCAGGGGTACCGCCCCAGGTGGTAGTTGGCAAGGGACAAGCACCCCTAGAGGGCCCCAGATTGCCAGGAAGTACCAGTGGAGTAGCTTAATTGGCCCAGGGAGTTGTAACCGAGGGAATCCCTGGGGCCAGGAAGGCATAGAACGGGAGGGTGTCCGTGCAGTGGTGGACCCGCGTCTGGGTTCTATCGCCCCAAGCAGGGGAGTCCATCAACGTAGTTGATTGGCCTACCCTGGCTTTTGGCTGGGAGGGGGTTGTGTTGGACTTGGCCCTTTTTGGCTAAAGTTCCTTAACCTTTTTTGCCTTCCTCTTAGACCCTTTTCTGACATGGTGTTGACGACTTAGATGCTTTGGGCACTTAAAGGGATATTTAACGCCTTAACAGCAGCAGGAATTCCGCCGCGGTGCTGGCGTTCTAAAAGGTGGGCGGGGCTGCGTTGGCCGTTGGCCGATCGCAGCACCAGGGAAGTAGTGCTCCCGTCGGCCAAAGCACGGAAGGGGTTAAAAATCAAGGAGGAAAAAAAAGCTTGTTGTACTAGGCTATTCCCGCCATTATTATGTTTTATTTTAAGCATGGGCGAATTTTGCGAAATCGCGGTTCGCAAATTTGCGTATTAAAGAATTTGCAATCCGCAAAATCCGCGAACTCTCGCGAATTTGCGGATTTTTTCTTTTTTTTGTGTTCGCAAGGGGGACTCTCCTGACCTGCTTGGGAAGAGGTCGCTCCCCTCCACGCTCCTAAGGATTGGTGACTCAGAAGCGCCTAAAAACCACCCTGTGGTATCGTAGCGCCTCCAGCTGATTCCACAGCGCGTCCTTCCCCCGCAATACTGCCGCTGCCTGCATAGATCGCTTTGTAACATTTTCAACTGGTATTTGTGCATTGTTCGTGTATGCATCTCTGTGCTGCGCTGTAGGGGATACGCATTGTTGTTGTGTTTGACCCGATTGTGCTCGATTGTGCTTTGTTTGCCCCCAGGCTCGCCGAGTTTCGTTTTCCTCCAGTAGCAACCATTTTGTGGCTTGTTGTGCCTCCCAGGACGTAGATCCACCCCGCGCCCGCCTCCCAGCTGACCCTTCCTCCCACAGATTGTGGTAGTCCTACCCCACCATCCCCTCGCCGTGACTCTCCTGACCTGCTTGGGAAGAGGTCACTCCCCTCCAAGCTCCTAAGGATTGGTGACTCAGAAGCACCTAAAAACCACCCTGCGGTATCGTAGCGCCTCCAGCTGATTCCACAGCGCGTCCTTCCCCCGCAATACTGCCGCTGCCTGCATAGATCGCTTTGTAACATTTTCAACTGGTATTTGTGCATAGTTCGTGTATGCATCTCTGGGTTGCGCTGTAGGGGATACGCATTGTTGTTGTGTTTGACCCGATTGTGCTTTGTTTGCCCCCAGGCTCGCCGAGTTTCATTTTCCCCCAGTAGCAACCATTTTGTGGCTTGTTGTGCCTCCCAGGTCGTAGCTCCACCCCGCGCCCGCCTCCCAGCTGACCCTGCCTCGCCCCTCCCCTTACACCTACATATGACAGATGTCTCCCCACGCAGCGGCCACGCGCAGCGGTCGCGCCCCATGCACGCCGAAGGTGTGCCAAAGGTAAGCCCGTCTACGCCCGTCCGCGCCTGGACCGCGCCCAGTGCCAGACCCCTGGCCCCCGCAACCCGCGCTCCTCCCGCATAACGTTTGATGCCGCCACCCTCCTAGCCCTTAACCCCGGACGCATACCACAATGCTACGAAGCTGCCCCAGGACGTACCCACGGTCCCTTCGCCTGCCACTCCTGCAAGTTCGCCTGCATCAAGACCCACACCAAATCCACGACCTCCAAACACAGCTCCGACTCTAACCACCTGAAATGCATCCTGCTAAACACCCGCTCGATCCACAAACACGCCACAGAACTCTGGGACCTACTCGACACTGCGTCACCGGACAACGCCTTCCTTACAGAAACCTGGATGAATGCATCATCAGCACCCGACATCGCCATAGCCATCCCAGACGCGTACAAGATCATCCGAAAAGACCGCACCAACCAAACAGGAGGCGGCATCGCCATCGTTCATAAGAACACCATCAGAATCTAGGTGGAAAAATAGTAGGTTAGGTGGAAAAATAGTAGGTTAAACCTAGGATAGTGAATGGAAGGCCGTCATAATATTTTATAAACGCTTTATCTCTGTTTTGTTGAACTGGAATAGGTAGTACATATCACATATAGGTTTGGTGAATCTTTTACGTCACAATGTAGCAGAATAATGTTGTAATGTATACAATCACTTGTAAAACTGTTGTGTGCTGTAACATATACAGGAATATGTGGAAAAATTATCTTGGAAATGTTTAATAAAAATATAAAAAAAAAAAAAAAAAAAGAACACCATCAGAATCACGACCAGCTTCGACGACTACCTTGCAACCGCCGAACACCTCCACTTCCAGATCCACACCGACCCCAGGACCACACTTAGAGGCACCCTCATCTACAGACCACCAGGAACCCGTAAACAATTCTGCAAAGACATCACTGACTTCATCAGCCCACATGCCCTCCCCTCCGACAACTACATTCTACTGGGAGACTTCAACTTCCACCTGGAAAAGAAAAACGACTACAACACCACCACCCTTCTGGACAACCTGGCCAATCTCGTACTCAAACAACTTGTTGACACCCCCACCCACTTAGCCGGACACACGCTCGACCCTATCTTCACCTCCAGCAAACACATCTCCTTCAATCATACCACAGCTCTCCTTTGGACGGACCACAGCTGTGTTCACTTCGCTCAACCAAACCCTCCCGCCCTCTCATCAGACCCAAACGAAGCTGCCACCAAACTCAAACAATGGATCTCTCACAGCGCTGACGAACTAGCACCCCTGAAAAACCACCAGATCAAAAAAGGTAGCAAAAAGGCCCCCTGGTTCAACGATGACCTTAAGAATTCCAAGAAACTATGCCGTACTCTCGAAAAAACATGGAGAAAAAACCCAACCACTGACAACCTGACCACCTTCAAGGTAGCCACCCGCAAACACCACCAATTGATCTGCGCCACCAAGAAATCAGCAATCAAGGATCAACTAAACAACAACGCCCATAACAGCAAGGAACTATTCAACATCGTCAAAGAATTTACGAACCCCACCGCAGCCTCAAACGACATCACTCCCTCCCAAGACCTCTGCGACTCATTATCCTCTTTCTTCTACAACAAAATCGCCGACATACACAACAGCTTTAAGAACATTTCGAAAGAACAGCCCACCCCACTCACTTCCAAAACCAAACCGCTCTCTACCAACCTTAACGCCTGGAACCCAATCACCACTGAAGACACCATCCGCCTAATGAACTCCATCCATTCAGGTTCGCCAACCGACCCCTGCCCCCACCACATCTTCAACAAAGCAGACTCCATCATCGCACCCCATCTCCGTGATGTCATCAACTGCTCCTTCAACTCCGCTACCTTCCCAGAAAGCTGGAAACACGCCGAACTCACTGCCCTCCTGAAGAAGCCCACAGCTGACCCCTCTGAACTTAAGAACTACCGCCCCATTTCCCTCCTCCCTTTCCCAGCCAAAGTCATTGAGAAAGCCGTCAATAGCCAGCTCGCCGCCTTCCTTGAATCCAACAACTCCCTCGACCCCTCACAGTCCGGCTTTCGAGCCAAACACAGCACCAAAACCGCCCTCATTGCAGCGACAGATGACATCCGAATGCTACTGGACAACGGAGAAACAGCTGCCCTCATCCTACTCGACCTCTCCGCCGGTCATAGCACCCTTATACAACGCCTCAGCAACGTCGGAATACAAGGAAAAGCATTAGATTGGATCATCTCGTTCCTCGCCGGGAGAACCCAGAGAGTCTGACTCCCCCCTTTCAAATCAGAGGCCACCGAAGTCATCTGCGGAGTCCCACAAGGATCATCACTCAGTCCCACCCTCTTCAACGTGTACATGAGCCCCCTAGCATCCATCGCGTGACAACACAACCTCAACATCATCTCCTACACTGACAACACCCAGATGATCCTTTCCCTCACCAAAGACCCTAACACCGCCAAAACCAATCTTCATGAAGGCATGAAAGAAGTAGCCGAATGGATGAAAAACAGCCGCCTAAAACTCAACTCAGACAAAACGGAAGTCCTCATCTTAGGATCATCCCCCTCTGCCTGGGACGACTCTTGGTGGCCATCAGCCCTGGGCACAGCACCCATACCCACAGACCACGCACACATCCTGGGCTTCATCCTAGACTCCTCCTTCTCGATGACCAGACAAGTTAACGCCGTCTCATCCTCTTGCTTCAACGTACTCCGTATGCTCAAAAAAATCTTCCGTTGGATCCCCACCGAAACAAGAAAGACGGTCACCCACGCACTGGTCACTAGCCGACTGGACTATGGAAACACCCTTTACGCCGGAACCACAGCCAAATTACAGAAAAAACTCCAACGCATCCAAAATGCATCGGCCAGACTCATATTGGACATCCCTCGCCAAGCTCACATTACCGGCCACCTAAAAGACCTCCACTGGCTTCCCGTCAACAAGAGAATAACGTTCCGTCTCCTCACCCACACTCACAAGGCCCTCTACAAACTAGGACCCGAATGCCTCAACACACGACTGTCCTTCTACACACCCACCCGCCAACTAAGATCCTCCAACCAAGCGCTTGCCGCAGTTCCGCGCATCCACAGATCCACCATGGAAGGCAGATCCTTCTCCTACCTGGCGGCCAAAACCTGGAACTCTCTCCCCCCTCAACTCCACCTCACACAGAGCCACATTTCCTTCAGAAAGGAACTTAATACCTGGCTTTTCGATAAATAATGCTCCCCCTCCGACAAGCGCCTTGAGACCCTATGGATGAGTAGTGCGCTATACAAATTTCTGAACTTGAACTTGAACTTCGCAAGGGTTTTGTACCAGTTCGCAATTGCGAACTTACTTGTCGGCTCGCAACGGTCGTGACTATGTTGTTTCTACGTCTGGTTCATCATCACAGGTTCACAGCACCCTCTGTTTCACCACTGCCACCCTCTGGTTCACCCATGCCACCCTCTGGTACATCACTGCCACCCTCTGGTTCATCACTGTAGATTATGGGGGGGGAAGCAAGCACACCTGCCCTGCTTCAACTGACATGAATTAATTTGGGGTTGATTAATGTGTCACTGAATTTAAACTTCCAGTCTGGCACCTGCTTCCTTATCTGTAATTTGCTTTCTGTTGCAGTGCAATTTGTTTTCACAGGACCTTTGTGGCCTACTTGTAGCTATTCTATGAGCCTGCTGTGAGGGTCAGAGCAGGGTCATAGAATAGTTGCAAGTAGGCAACTAAACTCTGGAGGGGCCCCTCAGGAAGCACTACAGGGAATGGTTACTAATGATGAGTTTGAAGTTTTGCACCTGCTGAGTGCTTTCAGTTTTGCAAAACTCGTTTTTCTGCAATTTCGCGGGATTTGCGGGGCGCGAATTTGCGCGAGATCGAATATGAGATTTGTTTTTTTGCGGCGTGTTAGTTTGCAAGGTTTTGTGCGTTTTAGCGAGCCGCTTGTAGCACAATGGCGCGAAGTTACCCTCACGGTCGTTCAAGGGCGCGGTCATCTTGTTTGCATGACGTATTTCCGTTTCCGGGCGCTATGTGTAATCTCGCAAAGTGTGCAGCTCGCTAGTACAAGTTCGCGTGTGATCGCGAGGGAAATCTCGCGCGAACTTACCCACGCGGTCGTATACAGGCACGGCCATCTTGTTTCTCATTCATTGCTATGGTTCTGGGAATGCTTTCTGTATCCTCTCTGAATCTCTGCCATCCTTTGTTTGTTTGAAGTTTTTTTTAATCTATTTTACTTGTTATCTATCCTTCTATTTTTCTAGCTCTATATTTTTGTGTTTTCTGCTACTTTTGGTTAATTTTAAACTACTTTTTTAAACTCTTTTCTTTTCTTCTTCCCTATTCTATTTCTCATTTATTATTTACCTTCCTTTCTGCCCAGACCATGGTAAAGGGAGCCAGGAAGCATCCTAAGAAGGGGAAGGGTCCCGCACCCCGTGCCCGGCTCCCGTGCAGGCGTTTGAGAGGGGAGCAGGTCACAGCCCGGGAGATCTTTAGCGCGGAGAAGGTGCCGCACTAGTTTTTTATGTTCAGCGCCGCCTCCCCATGACCATCATGTCAGGCGGCATGATCGCTAGCGGGTACGGGATCCGGGAGCGACGGAAGCGGTGGGAGAAGGTGTGCCGGGCCATGTACCAACAATCTTGGGTCCGGCGCACCTACAACCAGGCCACCCACCGTTGGACAGATCTCCTGGACCGGAGACGCGAGTCGATCGACCTGCTCAGCCTCGAGATCCCCGGGCTTGGTGAGTAGTAATAGCTATTTCTTCACTACTCTGTTTTCTCCTGCTCTTTTTGTTATTATATTGCACATTTTTGTTTGTTACCAAGAGCAATAATGCTGCTGATTACATTGTAGGTAAATTATATTTCAAAATCTTCTGTGCATTTCAGGTGCACTGCTCTCCTTCTCAGTAGCGTTGCTACTATGATTATTTGTTTTTGATTTTGTGTTCATTTCATTGGCCTGAGAAATTATGTATGAGTGTAGTTTAAAGAACTGCGTAATGCTAGACACTAAGGGTCAGATTTTTAATTACCGGCGCATCCCTGCAAAGTAGAAGGGATGCGCCAGTAATTGTGCGCCACGCCACCACCACCCATGGTGCGCCGTATTTACAATGCGGCGCACCATGGGCCCAAAACGTCACCGAAGCGTTACGCATCTGTGCCGTAAACGCGGCGCATTGCTGGAGTTGCGTCGCAACGATGGCGCAGCTCCAGCAATGCTCTGGAGTGCCCTATCTCCCCAATGCTGTGTCAAGCCATACGTCAAGCAGGCGCAGGGTTTCAGTCACGCATCATTGTCCTAAAAGTTACTGATTGAAATCTTGTAGATTTCCCTCAGCCACTTTTAGGATGCGTTCCTGCGCAGGAACGCCCTCCCTTGCGCCGGAACGCCCCCTGATGGCGCAGGGCTTTACAACCTGATGCATCTCCCATATGCGTCACGTTGTTAATATATTCCGCACCATGGCGCCTCTTTTGTTCTGCCGCTTCGTCACAAAAAAGTCACGCAACATTGGAGCAAAAGAGACGCAAGGGGCTTGTAAATCTGCCCCTACAGACTCAAGTCCAGTCCTTCCTTTGTACACCTGGCAATAAGAAGAAATAGTGGTGGTGGATTGATAGTTTGAGTATTTTAATGACTGGTTAATGTAGTAGGAAACTTTTTAGTGTTGTCGCTGATCTGCAATCACAATGGAGTTTGTCTGTCACTTCGCGTGCTGCGGACTGCTGCCTGCCAGTCCTAGGCGAACCTTTTTAGTAGTTTGTTTAGTGAGTTACATAACTTTCCAAGTCGAAGGTCCGCAAATCAAGCAATACTAATATCGTAGTAGACCACATGAAATAGCTCAATATATCCCATGGAATAGTTGTCCATTTGCTATTTCGCCAAAATATTTTGTTATTGTTCTTTTGAAATGTTTGATTTGGTTGACAACAATCATCCATGTTTTCGGGTCTTTCTTTCATGTTGTGCATCAGCTCCCCCCAGGGGCAAGAGGACATTGGAGGGGGCTGCTGCTGCTGAACAAGGCCAGGATCGGTCAGGCGAGGGCTCCTTTGCTGGCCCCGGTATGTTTTAATTTTAATATAGAGTACCTATTTTTTCCTAGCGTTCCTCATTCGATTTTTTCTAAATCCTCTTTGATCTTCTTGTAGACTGTATCTAAATTCTTATCCTGCCTCAACTATGACTCCCTGTGGTATTACTAGATTATTCTTATTAGTCTGTCTGTGTAGCTAACTAAGATTGCACATTTGGCAAAAGGTGTAAAACGAAACTCTCATTCTAGTCAGCAATAGCTCTATGCACTGAGTGCAGTCCTCTGGGATTGTCCATAATGTCTTTTCAAGTCTTCTAAGTGTTTATGCTTTCACAATTACCAACAATAAAAAGGTGAATGACCACCAAGAAAGAATAAGATACTACTTTACTTTTGGTTTGGATAGGAGGACAATCCATACTACTACTGTTGCAGGGACAAATCTGCACAAACAGAACTATGGACACTAAATAGTGCATTGTTTATCAATTATAATAGGCGCAGGTAGACATTCCACATACCTCAGTGATATCAGACTTTGAAGAACCCCCAATCTCCTTACTGACTAGATAGTGTGGCAGAGTCATTTAGCTCCCGAATTCATCGATGATTGATCCCCAATGATGATTATCCAACACAGGACAAGAGTACGGAGTCAGAGTCCAGCAGTGTCAGAGGCACAGACTCATGCTTGCAAATTGCAAAACCTTTTGCTCATTCACTCATGACCAAAAACCACAGAGTCTATTTAAGTTTTAAAGCTTTATTAAAAGTGAAGATATTTATTAAAATCAAGCTTGTTAAAAATGGAAAAGTGCTTATAGTGATTTATTTGACACATTTATTGTGGGCGAGCCGAGCCCTCACCTGGTTTGAACTTTCATTTTTCTTTTTGGTGCTGAATCATTGGTCCCTTTGTCCCAGTTATGATGATTTGTTCTTAGAAGTGAAGCTTCTGTCCGTTATGAGAAAAATGGTGCGTGTTAAAAAGCAAGCATTCATCAGTTGTGCCAAAAAGTGCAGCAAGACAACACCCTTCCCTAGAAAAAGGGACATTTTTACTTTAGAGTAGACAGTCACTAATTATTAGATTGGTTTCTGTATTCACATGTCTTAATTCCTAGACAAAATACTAGTGAGTGGTGTATGTCTATGAAATCTAACATTCTTAAATGTACTTTGTAGGTGGAACATCTGATGCTGGGCCCAGCGCTGAGGTGGATGAGGAATGCTCTGGGGGGGAGGCGGTGCAAGTGCCGGACCAAACTGCTGTGCGGGTTGCCACGGTAGTGGCTGACAGTGGTAAGCTCTTATATTCCTTACTTATTGAGATTGCAGACTGCATAGTGTGCTCCCCGTGAGAAAACGTAAGGTTTGTCCAGATGAGAGACATGAAGAAGAATGATTGACATATAGTTTGAATGGATGGATGCCTGGATCATGGTACTATCTGACTCTTAGATAGCATATGTGTATCTAGAGAGAGTAGACGGTCACTGGATTAACTAATTGTTACTTTGACGAGCATGTAACACCGCACCCGCACGTCCGTCCCAGTGTAGGAAAGGCAAGGAAAAGAAGTTGTGATTTTGTCAGAATACTACCATGAATAGTAGCAGTAGTTTGTATTGCAAGCACAGCATATATCCGGCTATTACGATGGCCACTCACTACCTCTGTTAATAAGTTTAGTAGAACTCGGTCATTCATGTGTGGATGTATCACGGTTCACTCAATAAAAAGCAAAGCACCTAAAGTCATCCCATATGTAAGCAAATACATACCATGTGCAGTGATAGATAATCAGATTATTTATCTTTTTCATTTTCCTTTTCTAGTATTTATTGGCACTGTAGGATGAAAGTTAAATTAATTAAGCAGTAGCCCTTGTAACAAGTTTTCTCAGTGCCACCCGTAATAGAAAAGTAAGAGCATCACCACCTGCATGTACTGGACTGGTACAGTAACGCAAGTCTGTCTCACTCATCATGGCGGGCGTCTGTTTTTCTTGGGTGCAAGTTGACTGCGCTGGCATTATGCCGTCTTGCAGAAGTTAACGTACCAATTTTGCTAAACAAGAGAGAAGAAGAAGAATAAGAGTGGTGTACTGTCATAGTCGACTCTAATGGAGTGAGTCCATAGTGCTCGTAGAATTGATTCCTTAAACTTCCACTAATGTTAGAGCAAGGATGAAGAAGTGGGAGGTTAGATAGATACTGGCCACAATAGTTATGTACTGCGCTTGCAAGTTGCTAGTTCTACTGTGACACAACTTTCTGCTGAATCATTTTGTGTTAATCTTAAAGAGCATTGGTTACAGACTATGTCTTTTTCTTTCTTCATATCGATGCTTCTTCCAAACCAACGTGGAAGGAGCTGGCTAGACGGGCCCGGCAACGGAGGCTGGAGGCCACTGTCGCCGAATATCGGCGGCTGGTGGCCCAGGAGGAGGAGGACACGCAGAGTACGTCTACAACATCTACGGTGACACCTGCATCCTCCTCCACGCTCCCTGGGTCAGCCAGTCAGCGCAGCAGGTCTCCAGCGGTACAGAGCCGGGGTACCGCAGCCACCCGCCACCGCCGAGCAGCAAAGAAATCAGCTGCCCCCACAGCAGTTGCAAAAAAAGGATGCACCGCCTTTCCCTGAGGGTGTCCTACCTCGAGCAGGAGCTCCTCAACACCAAAACCCTGCTCGAGACCCTCCGCAAGGAGCATGCCGACCTGGCCCGGAAAGTCAACAGCAGCAGCCAGCAGTAGGAGAAGACTGTCCCTTGCCCCTTTTTTAAAGACTTCTGGGGGGTAGGAATTGGGAGGTGGGTTTTTTGGACTTTTCACGGACATTCGTTGGGGTTGGGGAGTGGGGGTGGGTTGGGTCTTGCAGGAGATTATTTTTGTTAGGGTTATAAATATACTTTAAACTTTATCTTAGCATACGTGTTTTTTTACTGCTTTTGAGGCTGGTGGGTGGGGGTTTAACAGTAATTTTGTTTTCCTGAAACTTAAGTGGCATCTTGATTCAAGTTGTGTAATTAATTGCCCAAATGTTTTCAAAACTAAGTGCCTCTCACAGAGTAAGTGAATTCAATAGTCCTAGGACTTTACTAGTACTAGCGTCAGTCTCTTGTCTCTCCTAATACTCCATTATACTTCCTCCCCCCAAACGCTTATCTTACCTGTAATTTGTGTTTGGAAATAGGGCTAGGCACAGGGCTGGGTGCACGGCAAATGGCGATTAAGGTTGGCAATCCTGGGCGGATGAAATGTCATCATTGCGGTGGTACTAGTGGTGTTACACAGTGGCAGTTGCAGCATCTGAAAAAAAAGAAATTGAAACCTTGTTTGTCCTTACCGTAGCATTAGAACGGTACAATAGAGAATATAGCAGGTACAGTACACTAGAACACTGCCACAATGTAGCCTAACAAATGGTAAAGTATTGAAAGTATAACTAGTACTTGCGTTGAATTTTTTTTGACATTGGCTACTACGACAAGAAATAATACCGAAGGTGAAGGACACAGCAGCGTAATAATTTGCCAGCGTAATAATTTGCCTATGCTAGGAGGAGGATGTTCTGGATGACCAATTAAGGTGATGGCGCACATGAAAATCTGCTTTCATTTGCCAATAGTGACTAAGTGTCAAGCTGAGTAAGAATAGAATATATCCTCGGATTCCTTCACCAGCCTGTTGCTATGACCTTATCCTCCTGTGGAGTTGGGGAATGGGCGGACCGGAATAACAGGCGGGGAGGCCGGATATAGTGAGCTAAGGTCAGTGGTTTTTATTGGAAGTTTTAGAGCACAACAGTCTTTAGTAGCAGAGTTTTATGAATGAGTCCCGGGTGGAAGTGCAGGGCTTGGGTAGCTCGGAGGATGGTTAGGCGGGGTTGTCCTCTGCTGGGCTGATGTCGTCTTGATGAAGATAGTGCACTGGTACTCCTCAGAGGTTTACAGGGGAGAGAGAATACAGGGGGTTAGTCCAGTTCAGCAAGGACTATTGAGTACTTCCACCTACACCGGGGAGTGAAGGGATCGGAAACCGAACGTGAGGAAGAGCCGGTAGGGTAGGATGGGACAAGACGAGTAAGAAAGGGAATGGGAAGAGGGTGTTGTGTGTGACAGGGAACAGTGCTCAAGAGTTTATACAGTGCCAGTGATACTTCTCCATTTATATATAGTGCTTGGTGCTCGTGAGGGTCTCTATACAGTATTTTACAGTTATATACAGAGGGAACACGGAGAAAGAATAGTGTGTACTCACGTGCCCCGCCGCAACTCTCTTCCGAGTTGCGGCCGCTCTCCAGCCACCTCCTGAGGACGCCACCAGTCTTCCGTCCAGACGTCCTCTTCCTCGTCCTCGTTTCCGCTCTTCTGCTCCGCTCCGCTCTCTGTCAGGGGTTCCACGCCTACCGCTGTCTCCTGCCACGAGTCCGCCGGTGTGAACGCCTCTCCTTCCTTTTAGACGGCTTTTCTCTGTTCGGGGCTGGTTTCCGTGGAAGCGCTTCAGGGTTCGGAAGGGGTCGTTTCCGGTTCCTCTACTGGTGCTTCACTTCCGGGGTCATGCGGGATCGCTTCCGGTTCTTCGGGCTCGGTGTTTGTTGCCGGTTCCTGTGGGTGAAGAGAGAGAGGGGAAGTCCGATTTGGAAGGGACGCTGTACGACCCGTTGTGGAGGGCAGGGACCCCTGGCTCGGACGTCGCCCCGGAGAGGTAGGGACGACTTCTTCTCCACATCCCCTTTCCCTAGCTGTCTTTCTTGTAGGGCTTGATGGAGGTGGATAACGTGAGAGATAATCTGCATTACCCTGTTCCAGCCCTTTCGGTGTAGCGTTTTGAATCGAAAGGGCTGTAGAGAGAGAAACCACCGGAGGACTCGGTCGTTGTGGCCCCTGTTGCGGGCCATCCACTCTAGCGGGGCATGGTCAGTATACAAGAGGAACTCGCGTCCCTCCAGGTAGTACCGAAGATTTTCCACGGCCCATTTAATTGCTAGGGCCTCTTTTTCAACAACTGCATAGTTCAGTTCACGTGGGAAGAGCTTCCTACTGAGGTACAGGATCGGTTTTTCGACCCCTGTCGGATCTTTCTGTGACAGGACAGCCCCCAAACCCTGATCGGAGGCGTCTGTCTGCAGGATGAAGGGTTGTGTATAATTGGGGCTGATTAGCACTGGTTCGGAAAGCAGGGACTGTTTGAGTAGGTCAAAGGCTTGTAACAGCAAGGGAGTGGGATGTTGTAGCTTCTCTTCTGTTCTTGTGGCCTTCTTCAACAGGTCGGTCAATGGGGCCGCGGTTTGGGAGAAGTTGGGGATAAATCTCCTGTAATATCCCAGCAATCCGAGAAAGGCACGGAGTTCCTTCAGGGTTTGAGGGAAGGGTATGGCCTGAATGGCCTTGATCTTATTGTCTTGCGGACGGATCACCCCTTCCCCCAACAGGTATCCCAAGTATTTCACGCTTTGTGCCGCCAATGTGGTCTTGGCGGGGCTGATGGTGAAACCGTGCTTCCCGAGGGAGTTTACTACGGAATGTAAATGGTGCAGATGTTGTTCCCAACTGTCACTATAGATGACGATGTCGTCTAGGTATGCCCCTGCATATCTTGAATGGGGTTGCAACACAAGGTTCATAGCCCTCTGAAACGTAGCCGGAGCTCCGTGAAGCCCGAAGGGCATTACCTTGAACTGGAACAAGCCCTCAGGGGTTGAAAACTCAGTTTTTGGCTTATCTTCTTTTTTTAGGGGGATCTGCCAATATCCCTTGCACAAGTCAAGGGTGCTTATATACTTGGCTTTGCCTATGCGCTCCACCATCTCATCTACGCGAGGTAGGGGATAGGAATCAAAAGCAGAGATCTTGTTCACCTCTCTGAAATCGATGCAGAATCTAGTAGAGCCATCGGGCTTAGGAACTAGAATGATGGGCAAATTCCAGCTGCTGCTGGAGGGTTCTATGATGCCCATCTTCAGCATCTGGTTTGTCTCTTCTTTAATGATGGCTCTGCGTGCTTCAGGGATACAGTAGGGCCTTTGTCTCACTGTTTTCCCCGGTTCCGTGTGGATTGAATGCTCCACTACGGTGGTGTGTTCCGGTAGGGACGAGAACACTGTTTGTACAGAGGATAAGGACCGTCTGAGGTCCTGTTTGTTCCTTTCAGGGAGGTCTGAGTCCAGGCACCCTTCAAAGGGAAGGGATGGAGTAATCACCAGGACAGGGCGGGCCCCTCCCACTTTTTTAGGAAGTTTACATGGTAGATCTGGGTGATCCCTCTGGTGGAGTCCGTTTCGATGTCGTAGGTGACAGGAGTCACTTGTCTTATGACGGGGAACGGGCCCTGCCACTGTCCTAATAGCTTATGGTCGGAAGATGGCAAGAGTAACAACACAAGGTCCCAAAGGTTAAAAGAGCGGGCCTTGGTTCCTTTGTCATACTGCTGTTTCTGTGTGACCTGAGCTGCCACCATGTTCTGTCTCACGATCTCTCTTATTTGTCCTAAATGGGTCCGGAGATTATCTACATATTCGGGTAGAGGACGGGTTCGGTCTGGTTCAGCTTCCCCGGCCTCGCGAGCCATGTCTAACAGGGTCCGGGGTGCTTGCCCATACAACAACTCATATGGTGAGTACCCGGTACTGCTTTGAACCTTACAGCGGATGGCGAAAAGGGCAAGGGGGAGCATCTCCTCCCACCTTTTGCTCTCGAGGCCCAAGAGTTTCTTGAGGGTGGTTTTAGGGTAGCGTTATAACGCTCCACCAACCCCTCGGTCTGTGGGTGGTAAGCCGAGGTTCTTATTTGTTTGATACCCAGATGGGCACATACTTGGCGCATGAGGGAGGAGACAAAAGGCGTCCCTTGATCTGTTAAGATCTCGCGGGGAAATCCTACTCTGGAGAAGATGGAGATGAGGGCCTTGGCTATGTTTTGGGTAGTGGGTTGTCGCAATGGGACGGCTTCCGGGAACTGGGTGGCATAGTCCACCAACACAAGAGCATACCTACACCAAGTATATTTTCGACAAGATGTCTTCCTTGGTGGCTGTGGCGGGCTTCAACCATCGATTAGCCAAGTCCTGTATACGGAACCAGAGAGCCCGAGGCGTTTCCTGGGGTCCTTCCCTTGCCTGACGCAGACGAACCCTGTATGTTTCGTCGTTAATCCCCAGACGCTCCAGAATGCAGGCTTTTATATCATTGTATGGGGTCTGACCCTGGATGTTGGCCTGCTGGCAGGCTGCCTGCAGCTCACCCGTCAACAGAGGACCAAGGTAGTGGCCCCATCGGTCGGCAGGCCATGCCGCGGCCTGGGCTAGGCGCTCGAAATTTGTGAAGAAATAATCGGGGTCTTCACCCGACACATATTTTTGCAAGACCACGGAGGGCAGGGAGGTAACAGGTCTTTGTTGCCCCATGACGGTGGTTAGTTTCTCGAGGGCTTGATCCTGGGCAGTGCCCTGGCCCTTCAGGACATCATGCATAAGCATGGGCGAATTTTGCGAATCTGGCGTTTGCGAATTTTGCGAATTTGCAAACTCGCAATCCACAAAATCTGCGAATTCTCGCGAATTTGCGGATTTTTTTTGTGTTCGCAAGGATTTCTGCCAGTTCGCAAGGATTTCTGACAGTTCGCGAGGGTTTTGTACCAGTTCGCAATTGCGAACTTACATGTCGGCTCGCAACGGTCACGTTTATGTTGTTTCTACGTCTGGTTCATCATCACAGGTTCCCAGCACCCTCTGTTTCACCCCTGCCACCCTCTGTTTCACCCATGTCACCCTCTGGTACATCAATGCCACCCTCTGGTTCATCATCACTGTTGATTATGGGGGGAAAAAGCAAGCACACCTGCCTGCTTCAACTGACATGAATTAATTTGGGGTTGATTTATTAATGTGTCACTGTTTTAAAATTCCAGTCTGGCACCTGCTTCCTTATCTGTAATTTGCTTTCTGTTGCAGTGCAATTGTTTTTCCCAGGACCTTTGTGGCCGACTTGTAGCTATTCTATGAGCCTGCTGTGAGGGTCAGAGCAGGGTCATACAATTGTTGCAACTAGCAACTGAACTCTGGAGGGGCCCTAGTCAGGAAGCACTACAGGGAACGGTTACTAATGATGAGTTTGAACTTTTGAACCTGCTTTCACTTTTGCAAAACTCGTTTTTCTGCAGAACAGCATTACAGCAACTGTAATGCCCCACCAAGCTAATATGAGAAAGTTGATTTCTAATCCAAAAGTTATCCAAAGAAAATCAAAAGGCCTCAAATCCAAAAAAGTGCAGGCAAATGTCAACCTGAGGAGTTATTCTGATAAAAAATCATCATTTTCAGAAGGTCTATGCTGCTTGCTAGTAGATTTCTTGTGCAGAATTGCAATTTTTGTAATTTCGCGAGTGCGAGATTGTTGCTGCCCGCCGCACCTACATGTTCGCAATTGCGAACTTACACCGCACGCCGCAAAATTGTATCACCAAGAAAAAAAAATCTGCTGCGTGCGAATTTGCGGATTTTTGGTAAATTCGCGAGCGTTCGCGGATTGCGAATTTACCAAAAATCCGCAAAATCCGCGAGCGGAACGGATTTTCCGCCCATGCTTAATCATGCAGCTGTCCCCGATCGTCTTCGGCCGTCTTGAGGAAACGTTCCATCATTCTCCCGAGCTGCTCCTGGCTCTCCGCGAGCTGTTGGACGGCGGCCTCCATGCTTCCGGTTGATCCCACTTCTGACACCAACTGTGGAGCTGGGGGATGGGCGGACCGGAATAACAGGCCGGGATGCCGGATATAGTGAGCTATGGTCAGTGGTTGTTATTGGAAGTTTTAGAGCACAACAGTCTTTAGTAGCAGAGTTTGATGAATGAGTCCCGGGTGGAAGTGCAGGGCTGGGGTAGCTCGGAGGATGGTTAGGCGCCGTGGGGTTGTCCTCTGCTGGGCTGATGTTGTCTTGATGAAGATAGTGCACTGGTACTCCTCGGAGGTATACAGGGGAGAGAGAATACAAGGGGTTAGTCCAGTTCAGCAAGGACTATTGAGTACTTCCACCTACACCGGGGAGTGAAGGGATCGGAAACCGAACATGAGGAAGGGCCGGTAGGGTAGGATGGGACAAGACGAGTAAGAAAGGGCATGGGAAGAGGGTGTTGTGTGTGACAGGGAACAGTGCTCAAGAGTTTATACAGTGCCAGTGATACTTCTCTATTTATATATAGTGCTTGGTGCTCGTGAGGGTCTCTATACAGTATTTTACAGTTATATACAGAGGGAACATGGAGAAAGGATAGTGTGTACTCACGTGCCCCGCCGCAACTCTCTTCCGAGTTGCGGCCGCTCTCCAGCCATCTCCTGAGGATGCCACCAGTCTTCCGTCCAGACGTCCTCTTCCTCGTCCTCGTCTCCGCTCTTCTGCTCCGCTCCGCTCTCTGTCAGAGGTTCCACGCCTACCGCTGTCTCCTGCCACGAGTCCACTGGTGTGAACGCCTTTCCTTCCTTCCAGACGGCTTTTCTCTGTTCCGGGCTGGTTTCCGTGGAAGCGCTTCCGGGTTCGGAAGGGGTCGTTTCCGGTTCCTCTACTGGTGCTTCACTTCCGGGGTCATGCGGGATCGCTTCCGCTTCTTCGGGCTCGGTGTTTGTTGCCGGTTCCTGTGGGTAAAAAGAGAGAGGGGAAGTCCGATTTGGAAGGGACGCTGTACGACCCGTTGTGGAGGGCAGGGACCCGTGGCTCGGACGTCGCCCCGGAGAGGTAGGGACGACTTCTTCTCCACACCTCCCCAGCAAGTGTGTGGAATTATTGCTGTCATTTAGTCACACATCAATCAAAACCTGCCGCTCGGGGAAAGAGGGTTAGGGTTTGGAAAATGGATGGGAATGGGGGATTTTGGGAAAGTTTTGTTGAGACAAACAATAATTGAAGATAAAGAAATCTTTGGGTACAAAGCTAACCATAAATCTTTTAAGTGACATAAAGGAAGTGCATGCACTACTGCATGCATGGTTACTGAAAAGTAAGTAGTACTTTCGACAAGGGTGAATGAAGGAAGGAGACAGTACAGGGCTGCAGTAATAATTATGCGTTTTCACTTGCCTATCTCTGCTCTCAGAGAAACACTTCTTACATTAAATTAGGTTTAAAAAATAGCACAAGTAAAACCTATAGAATGGCTGTAGGGATGAATTTAGAAGCAGAGATCAAAGAAATGCAGAGTCACACTCATAGAAGTTCACAGCAATAACATTACTTAAAATATAATTAGAAAAGAACGGATACTGTATCTGTATGTTGTTGTAGTTGTCCTGTTGAATTTGGTAAGTTGCATGTGTGAGAATTTGGCCTGATATATAATGTTCACTATTCTAGTGAGCACTTTGTATCAGTCCAAACAACCCTTATTGATGATTTGTTGTAAGTCAATCTTATAGACCAGCTATCCTAGTAGCATGGATACGAGCAGTCTTCGGGCTAAACTCTAGAGGGCGTGTTAAGCCAGCTGTTATACCATCACATATACCCCTTGAACACCAAGTGAAAGGACACCACACAAGTGTTATGAAAATAAACAGTGTATTTATTTAGATCACAACAGCCCTGTACTCTTTATGAGGACAGGGTACTAAGCACACAACAAAACTCTTACGAAAATACTTTAAGTTGCACAATTTACACAAATGCCCGAGGGGCACGAAAAACCATATACTATGGAAGTGGAATGCGAAATTACTAGCAGGTAAGTACTGGACTAATAGTCTTTGTAATCGCTAGGACTACGTTACTGAACCTTCAGATTACTAGTAGGAGGCCTAGGGGACTCGGGTGCAGAGTGTGCACTCTCACGCGGGATGCGGGACAAAGTCAATGGGAGCTAGTAAAAGCAAAGTTAGTGTTCTCGGGCGAACCCGATAAGGTAGGTCGAAAACGACAGTGGATCTGGACCCTTGGATAGTGAGGCTATGCTGGGGCACCGAAATGCCGAAGTTACCTAGCCCAGGGGCTGCGGCTGCATAGGTCTGAAAAGACGTCGGGAATCCTCGTTGACGAACTAGGAGCCTGAAGAAAGAGTTGCTGGCAGGCGACCAGTGAAGATTGTTCGAAGTGATCCAAGCCTGGATCGAAGATGGATGACACCTGAAAGCAGAGGGGACCAAGTTCTTAATCACTAGCCAGTGATCAGATGGGCACCAGGATGGCACCGGATGGTTGTTACCTCGACCAGGTGAGTGGGCGACGCTGGGCTCTGCAGTCTCACGGACCAGGAGGCGTTGTCGGCGACCAGGATGGAGGTGCGAGCTGTCCCACGATGGTTGATGCTGTCAACGTTGCTGGACCCAGGATTGGGGCAACAAGTATTGGCAAATTCAAGCCCACGCGGTGGACCTAAAATGGCGTCTGGAGTGGACCAGGAGGGTCCGGGGTGCTCCTCTTTTGGAAGGGAGCAAGGGCCAGTCTGGAGCAACCAGACTAGCAGTGGTGATGTCGTCGGGTATCGTCGGGAAGGCCACAAGCCAGCGGGCTAGTAGCCAGACAACGCGGTGAGCAGCAAAAAACAGAAGGGCCCCACGCAGATCTCGTGGATGCTGGGGGGCTGGACTTCGGTGCTGGAGCTGCTCAGGGTCGGGGCTTCTCGGACCCCAAAGCACTCACCAGAGGATCCCTCAGCGGTCGTGCTGGATAGAAGTCGTGCAGTTCTGATGATGGCCGGTCCCTCGAGGTCTTGTCGCACCTACGGTTCTCAGCTTAGCTGTAAAGGTAGGTAGAGGTCTGAGGTGCCAGGGAAGCCGGATCTCGTCGAGCTGGTCAGTCGGATTCCGGAGGAAGGACGTGAAGCAAACCGCAGAGTTCTTGATGGTGCCTGCGGGTGCAGGGTGACTACTCCTTAGCCACAAGGGAGAAATCTTAAGAAGAAGTTGAGAGTTCCTTTCGTAGAAAGTAGTTTCTTGATTCAAAGATGATCTAATTTGGAAGGCTCCCCGCTCCTGCCTTTATCCTAAAGAAAGGGGTGGGTACGCAACTAGGTCCTGCCCTAGGGGTGGGACCAGGAAGGGGGGTGGTTACACCCCTCTCCCATGCTGGACTTTCCCCAGGCCAGGGGCTGGTGTGCCCCTGGAACTGGTTCTAGCCGGCAGATGCGTAGTGAGCTCCGGGGTGCCACTTGCAGTCACCTTCCTGTAAAGCCCTGCCTACCCAGGATACACAAAACCCTGTCTGGGATGGTGCTAGCACCGCCCCTGACAGGAAACCCTTTGTCCAAGCTCCCCTCGCTGGAAGGACTCCCAGCTGCAGGGGGTCAGACTCGTGTCTGTGGTGGCAGCATCCATTTTGTGATGCTGAGGCTCGAGTTAACTTTAACCGGGGTTCACAGTTACATACATGTCGTGTCCCTCTAGAAGGGTGGAATGCTAACCCCTTCACCAGAATTGGCGAGGGGTTAGTATTCCAATTCGTATGACACCTTACTCGACATGTTTTGATAAAGCGATACCAAAGATAGCATTTAACCGCGAGGATTATAATGCACTTAAGAGTATATGGTATGCGTTATCATGGAACAGCTATTAGGACTTGGTTCCGCAAGCTGCAAACGGGCTCAGCTCATGCCAGAGCACCATCTCACACGATTCCAAGCACTCTGCCTTCAGGATTGTCAAGGCCTGCCATAGGAGTGACTGATAGGAATCTGTGTGTCCTTTTTTAGGGTTAGATATAGGTATACTATATCTAAAGCAAAGGGTGATTACACCACCTTGCCCCAGCTGTCGTGCAGCCAGTTGTGTCAGACTTAGATGGCCATCCAGGGGTGGCATAATACATGCTTCAGCCCCTGGTGGGTACACCTATGCCCTGAGTTACAGGGTCTGATAAGGTGGCCCAGTACCAATTGGATAATGCACCTAAGGTGCACGTGTCAATTTAGTGAGGGAACAGCTAGGCTGTGGGTCTGATTAGCAGGCCCACAGCCAGAGAAAGTCGTAAACCAGTGAAACCAAAGCAAAAAATCTGGGTGATCATAGGATTGCAGACCCTACTCTCCCACAGCATGCATCAAACCATTCTTCTTATTAGCGTGACTCCTCCATTCCAGCTGACGCTCCGTCCATCAATGTTGGTGACCAGAAGACACCCTGTCCACTGCCTGCCTGGCGGATGCTGAATTGCGGCTAGCTAATGTGAAGCCTGACTTCATCTTTTTTTTCCCATTGCACAGACTGAAACCCGGCCTGTAATTATTGATGGAAAAACAGGAAGTGATATTAGAACACCACTGACAAATAAATATAAGGTATGTACGCTGTGTAGTGCAAAAAGTCACACTTTGAGTTTCCTAATAGACAGTACAATATTTTTGAAAGTGCGTACTCTGTCTGAGTCTCCTTTTGAAGGATAAATAAGTATGGGCGAATTAATTTAGCGGATCTTCCCCTCAAGCTAGGTGTACTGTAAACTGTGTTTTAGAACAAAATTAGACCTTCCCAGCAGTGCTCCCAGACCCTTACTAAACCCAGTCGCAAAAATGTAGAAGACCCCCAATCAGATCTCAAAAAACGAGGCCTAGTAGAAAAATGGTGACAAAACGTACTTTGAAAGTAAAGTAGGCCCATATCCCCCCTTACCCACCGTGGATTGTATTCAAACCACTTGCAAGCAAGCAAAAGTATCCATACCCAGCATCGCTCCAAGACTTGCAAACCCCCCACAAACAGCCCCCCGCCCAAACACATGCAATACAATACTGCTAACCCTAATGAGCCCTAAGTTAAGAATAGTGGCAAACGCTTTCTTTAACTAGGCCAAATCCCCCCTTCCCCCTATGGATTTTCTTCAAATCACTTGCAACCAAAATTACACATTCCCACGAGTGCTCGAAGACCCCAGAACCCAGCTGCAAAAAATGTAGAACACCCCCAAAGACATTGAATACTGCTGCTAGTGGTAACCCTAATGAACCCTAAGTTACAAAAAGTGCCAAAAGGCATGGATTTTCTCCAAACCACTTTTATCCAGTATTAGACCTTCCCAGCAATGCCCCAAGACCCGCCAACCCACCCTCAAAAAAGCGCAACACCCCCAAACAGGCAAAAAGCAAAAATGGAAAATCTCATACTTACAATATTTTTCGGCCTTCTTTCAATTCTGTCCAAATGCGCTGTGCAGCTAGGCCCTAACTCCCCTTTTCCACCACGGATTTCCTGAAAAACAAATGCAATCAAAATTAGACTGTGCCAGCAGTGCTTCCAGACCCCAAAACCCACCCACAAACACCCGGAACACCCCCAAACAGCACCTCAAAGACAAGCAAGTCATCAAAAACGCAAAAAAAAATTCGCCTCCGATTTTGTCCAAACCACTTTTATACGGTATTAGACCTTCCCAGCAATGGCCCCAGAGCCGTCAACCCAGGCAGAAACTAGTAGAAGACCCCCAAACAGCCAAAAAGCAAAACTTCAAAAATGGGCACTTAGAAATTTTCAGGCAAATTTCCAGAATCACTCCGCGCGCGCTCTGCAGTTAGGCCCTAACTCCACTTTGCCACCATGCATTTGCTTCAATCCTCTTGCAATCAAAAGTATCCATACCCAGCAGCGCTCCCAGACCCCGAAACCCACCCACAAACACCAGGAAGCCCCCCAAACAGGCCCCCGAAAAGGCTAAATTGAGCGAAATGTCATAAAATGCAAAAACTTTTTCCTCATGGATTTTGTCCAAACCACTTTTATCCGGTATTAGACCTTCCCAGCAATGGTCCCAGAGCCGTCAACCCAGGCGGAAACTAGTAGAAGACCCCCAAACAGACAAAAAGCAAAAGTACAAAAATGTGGACTTAGTAATTTAAAAATAAATAAATAAATAAATAAAACGTAGTAATTTTCAGGCCAATTTCCAAAATCACTCCGCGCGCGCTCTGCAGCTAGGCCCTAACTCCCCTTTGCCACCATGGATTTTCTTCAAACCACTTGCAATCAAAAGTATCCATACCCAGCAGTGCTCCCAGACCCCGAAACCCACCCACAAACACCAGGAAGCCCCCCAAACAGGCCCACGAAAACAGGATAGTGAGCAAAAAGGCAAAAACTTTTTCAAGTCTGATTTTCGCCAAACCACTTTTATCCGGTATTAGACCTTCCCAGCAATGCCCCAAGACCCGCCAACCCACCCGCAAAAAAACACAACACCCCCAAACAGGCAAAAAGCAAAAATGGAAAATCTCATACTTACAATATTTTTCGGCCTTCTGTCCAAACGCGCTGTGCAGCTAGGTCATAACTCCACTTTTCCACCATGGATGTCCTAGAAAACAAATGCAATCAACATTAGACTGTGCCAGCAGTGCTCCCAGTCCCCAAAACCCACCCAAACACCAGGAACCCACCCAAAAAGGCCTCCGAAAACATGATAGTGAGCAAAAAGGCAAAAACTTTTTCAACTCTGATTTTCTCCAAACCACTTTTATCCGGTATTAGACCTTCCCAGCAATGGCCCCAGAGCTGTCAACTCACCCGCAAAGAAGTAGAACACCCCCACAAGTGCAGAGTCTTTTTTCATTGGGCGTAATCCAGCCATCTGCTTTGAGGGAAATAGGAGTCTGGAGGAGGAGGATAGAGGAACATGTTCTTGTGAACTTGTGAACCTGAGGAATGCAGACTGCGGCACCTTCAAATCAATAAGCAAATAAGTGAAGACAGTTCTGCTGATGGGCTTGTTTTTGTGATTAGGCGATTAAAGTTTTTTTATATTAACTTTGCAAAACAAAGAAAGACAGACACACAGGAATAAAAGTGAATAAGGACGAAAAAGAAAATTATTGATTCATTGGCTCATTTTCAGGGCTCGGTGTCAGGGAAGAAGAGTTCGTCCTCATACTCTGCGAATTCAGGCGGGAGTAGGTCACCTAACAGAGAAGAAATTCTCTCATCTAAGTTGGTGTCCTCCTCGTCTTCTTCCAGCATGTATTCTTGTACTTTGTATCTGGTGGTATGAGGTGCTGATTCATCTTGATCATTGTTAACCTCTCCACATTTTTGGGCGAGAGGCGGGTCCTTTTGCAAGTTACAATGCCACCAGCAGCACTGAAAACAGGTTCAGAAGACACGCTTGTGAGTGGGCAAGACAAGTAATTTATAGCCAGGTTGGAGATCTCTGGCCACAATTCTTTTTTCCCATGCCAATACGGCAATGGGTCATCATGAACATGGACCTCTGTTGAGTCATTCAGATAGTCCTGCACCATCGGCTCAAGGTTCTCCACGGTTCCTCCACTTTGCTTACTTTTTGCTGGGACCTTTTGAGAAGCAAACCCAAGCTGAGTTAGCCAATCCTCTTCTTCACACAATGTTACTGTTGTGTCTGGTGCAGATGATCCGGTTGCTGGCGTCTTTAACGGCTGAGAGGGAAAATCACTCACTTCTGCAACAGCCACATGTGCAGAAGTGGATTCTTTTGACTCTGGATGGCCTGCTGATGTTGATGTACTGCCTTTTCCTTCAATTTCCTGCTGTTCTCTTTCAAATCTCATGGCTGACAGAGATAGCCAACGTTTGTACTTTGAAACTTCTGCGTCACCAAAAGGAAAGAATGCTCTGCCTGCCAGTGCCTTTTTGTAGCTTGGATCCAGAATAGTAGCATAAATGTAATGCTTTTCTGTGTGGATCTTTTGAAGACATTCATCGCAAAGTAGGCGATGTAATAATTTCTCCGCCAAATCTAAAGCTTCTTGCTTTTCTTCATCTTTTTGAAACGTAGAAGACACCGCCTTCAGTTGATGCTCTAGCATGCGCAACAATGGGATAGCTTTTCCCAAATTACAGTCCTCCCTGCTGACTGCACGCGTGAAGACCTCAAAAGGACAAAGCATGTCTGTCAGGCTTTTAACTAGCTGCCATTGCTCCGCATGTATCCTCAGGTCCTTCAAAGCTGTACCCTGTGTAAAGAAATACTGATCGACTACCGCACACTGCTCATACAGACGCTCAAGCATGTAGAAGGTTGAGTTCCAACGTGTTGCCTCCTCCTGGATGAGTGCTTTCACTGGCAGTCGACGTTCATGTAGCAGGCCCCTAAGATGCTTCCGGGCCTTAAAAGAATGGCTGAAATGGGTGCACATTCTTCGGCAGGTGATCAGTAAATCGCACACTGGACTTTCTTCACTCAAGAATTTTTTAACAACCAGGATTATACAGTGCGCCAGACACGGCACTCTGAAATAGTTACCCATATCCATGGCCTTAACTACATTGGTGCCATTATCCGTGGAAACATAACCAATCTTTTAAAAAAAAAAAAAATCTTTATTGACATGAAGGCATAAGTTGTATACTCAATAGTACAATCAAGTTTCATTCCTGTTTTCATGTATTTACGTAGCTTTAGTTCGTTATATTCAGTGCGTATTCTAATACATGCTAGGTGCAACCTCAACAATAACGTGTATGGTCGCTACCAGTTGTCCTTAAAGCAATTATTGGTGCATATTGTAAATGTCTTTCATTGTGCATGGTACACCATTCTATCACTCCTAACATATATTCTGATTAAAGAAGAAGAGAATACAAAAAAAGAAAACCTAACATGAGTCATCACCCTCAGGTATGTATTTCACACTCATATCACACCACCTGCCACCCCACATGTCCCTCAATGTGTTTCTCAATAAAGCTCTGGCATTCAGGGCAAAGCCAAGGCACTTCTGGCATTCTTTTTAGCTGACAGAGAGCAGTCTGTGAAAATGGGGAGTTACTACTCTCCTGATTTCACCTTGCCTTGTGGAGTTCCCCAGGGTTCCTCGCTAAGTCCGACACTTTTTAACATCTATGTGTCGGACTTGGCGAGGGTGATCAAGTCATTTGGTATTGGACTAACGTCATATGCCGATGACACCCAACTAGTCCTGGCCATCCACAAACATGGAGCAGCAGTGACCGCTAATTTCCAGCAGGGCATGAGAGCCATCAGTATCTGGATGGAACAGAATTGTTTAAAGCTAAACTCCGACAAGACGGAGGTTATGGTATTTGGTGAGCTGACCCCGTCTTGGTCCCCAGTTTGGTGGCCTTCGGAGCTAGGAGCCCCACCCTTACCAGTATCAAAAGTCAGAAATCTGGGAGTCTTATTTGACAACAGACTAGCTTTTGTCAGCCACTCTAATGCAGTGGTCTCAGCGCCCTCCTTTACCCTAAGAATGGTAAAGAAACTACTCCCTTTTCTTCCCCCAAATGCAGGCAAAACCTTAATGTCCACTTTGGTATTATCTAAGGTGGACTATTGCAACGGCCTACTGCTGAATGCACAGGAGCAAGTTATGAACAAATTACAGCTTGTTTAAAATGCTGCTGCAAGAATCCTAACCGGCACACCAAAATATTCTTCCATCTCTCCCATCATCCATCAACTACATTGGTTGCCGGTTAGAAGCCGCACAAAGTTCAAGGCCTTGAACAATGCTGGACCAGATTTTTTTTATTAAATCCATCAGTTTCTACAAACCTAATCGATCTTTACGCTCATCTGCATCCCAACTGCTCCAAATTCCACGTACAAAGAAAGCAACATGGGGAGACAAACGCTTTGTAGTTGCTGCTTCGAAATTATGGAACCTGCTTCCTCCCCATATCAAATTTAGTCCATCCTTACTAATATTCCGAAAACACCTCAAAACCTGGCTTTTTAATCAGTAAATTTAAATAGGAATCCCTTGCAATCTGTGAACTCCAGCGCCGAGACACCGTAAGGTAATTGTGCGCTATAAATTTTTTATAAATAAATAAATAAATAAACAACATTTTGTTTAGTTTAGCAATTTAGCAACCAACCGCCCATCCATCTACTCATCCTCCCCTTCAGAGTCTAGGTCCTCTTCTTCTGGTAGGGGTTCACAGATTTCTCCCCTATATACATTCCATGCTGCCCATATCTTGTTCCACTTACGAGGGCAAGCCTGAGCACATATACCGCCCGTTCCGTAACCATCAACATGTCCATATTTTTAGTCCATCTTTTCGCTGTAGGCAGTTCCGGAGCACCCCACTTCTGCGCAATGTCTTGTTTAGCCACTGTCATGGCTAGTGTAGCCCATATCAGTCCATATCTATCCAGATCATTGGGGTCTCAAATGTTCAACAAGCACTTGCGGGGTTCAGGTAAAATGGAGATCTTAAGTGCTTGTGAGACAGTACGCATAACCTGCTTCCAGAATTCATGTATTTGTGGGCATTCCCATAGTGTATGAAACAGTGTCCCTTCCTCCCCGCATCCCCTAAGACAGAAGGGGTCTGGCGCCCTATGTATCTTGTGAAGCAGTGTCCTAGTGTAGTAGATGCGGTGCAAAATTTTGAGTTGCACCAATCTGAACTTTGATGAAATGCCTACTTCTCTCGGGGAGGTTAGCGCCTCGTTCCATTCCGACTCATCTACCTCCCCTATCTCTCCCACCCATTTCTCTTTAAGTTTTAGTGTAGGGTCTTCCAGGTTGTTAACCAGTTTTTTGTATGTGAGAGAAGTCGCACTTTGTTGCATAAAATCCGTCAGCAGTCTATCCTCTAGTGGTGAGGACTCTGGTATCTCAGTGTCCGCTGGGATCGCTTGGAGTAGTGTGTGCCGTATCTGCACGTATCTAAACATCTCGGTGGGGCTTAGGCCATATTGCTGTTGGAGCTGTGGAAATGCAATCACTGTGCCCTTGTCTCCCCCACCGTGGAGATTCCTATGCAGTCCCACTGCGTAAACCCTTTACAGGACCTGAGGTTCCCCAGTGATTTTGTGTCCCACAGTGGTGTCAGTTTGGTGATTTTACCTTTCCAGCCCAGTCGTGATTGTGCTACGTGCCACAGGGCCGCTGTGTGCTGCGTCGGACCCAACAGCTTTTTAACTTGCGATTTATTATATAAAACTGAGACCATGCAGTCCGTCCCCAGTGGCGACCAGTCCGCTCTGTAGGCTGGGTCATCTCGCGGGGTGTGGATCCATTGGTTAATTATTTTAAGTTGGGCCGCCCAGTAATATAATTGAACGTTGGGCAGTGCAATCCCTCCCTCATACCAACTTTTTATGAATTTGTCATACGCTATACGCGCCGGGCCATTATTCCAGAGTAGGCTTGAGACCAGTGCTGCAACTCGTTTGAAATATCGCGGTGCAACCAGATATGGGGTGTTTCGCAGCACATAGAGGAATCTTGGAAGCGCCATCATTTTATATAGAGCCGCCTGCCCGAGGATGGTCAGGGGCAAGGTCGCCCAGTGTTTAACGTCTGTACGTAGGCGATCCATAGGTGGCTTCAAGTTTTTGTCAAAGAAGTCTGTGGCATTATTCGTAATGATAATGCCTAAGTATTTGAAGGAGGTCGTCGTCAGTGCCAGGGGGCAGTCCTCTTGCAGTAGCGGTTCCGGGCCCTTAAGCACGTAAATTACCGACTTGGACCAGTTCAGGGTATATCCTGACGATTTCCCATGTGTGTTACAGAGATGTAATAAGGCTGGGACCCCGTTTTCAGGGTCAACCATATAGATGAGCATATCGTCTGCGTATAGGGAGATTTTATCTTCCCAACCTTCCTCCCATGTAATACCTTTGAACAATGGCGTTGTTCTAATCAGGATCGCCAGCGGCTCCAGCACTAAGGCAAAAAGCAAGGGTGACAAGGGGCACCCCTGCCTAGTCCCCCGTCTCAGCGGGAACGGCGGTGAGATGTGGCCATTCGATACCACCTTGCCTACTGGTTTCGTGTAGAGTAGCCGTATCCACGCAACAAATTTCGGTCCAAAGCCCATACGGGTAAGCACCGCAAATAGATATTCCCATTCCACTAGATCAAAAGCCATTTTGGCATCAAGTGAGAGAATCACTGCCTGCTCCGAGAGAAGGTGTGCACGTGCCATCACCCCATGAACCCGTCTGAGATTCAGTGCTGTACTCCTGTGAGGCATAAAGCCCGACTGTTCAGGGTGTATCAGAGTATACAAGTGCTGTGTCAGACGGCTGGCCAGGAGTTTTGCCAGAACCTTGGCTTCCACGTTAAGTAGGGATATGGGGCGGTACGAGGTACATTCAGTCGGAGGTTTACCCGGCTTTGGTATGGCTACAATCGTGGCTGTGCGCTGGTCAAGCGGTAATTCCACCTTTTCCAGGCTTTCCGTATACGTATATAAAAGTGTTTTACTGAGCATGGAGGCCATTGACTTATACCATTCCACGGGCAGCCCATTTGGACCCAATGCTTTACCTGATTGCAATGCCTGTATCGCCAATTGAATTTCGCCTTCTGTCAGGTCAACCTCTAGTTCCTGCATTGCCTCCTGTGTGAGCCTGGGGATGGCAATGTTGTCAAGTGAAGACGACGCCGCTTGTGCATTGACGTCCTGTTCTGGGGTATATATCTCTTGAAAGTGGCGCGCCAGGGTACACACTATTTGTTCAGGATGTGTCTGCAGCTGCCCGTCTTGTGTGTAAAGTCTCTGGATACCTCTGGTACTCCCCCCTCTCCTGTCTAACCACGCCAACATTTTCCCAGCCTTATCGCCTACATCATATATTCTATGTGTTGTGTTTGCTATATAGCCTTGGACTGTTGTTTTGAGATGGGTCTGGTATTGCTGCTGACGGAGCTGCAGTAAGTGTGTCGTTTCTGGGGTGGGATCTGCCATGTGAGTGGTGTTCGCGCTGTGGAGCGCCAGTTCTAGCGCTGTGAGGTCTCGCCGGGATTCTCGTTTGTGCCCCGTTATTGCTGCTATTGCTTCACCCCGGAGAACCGTTTTATACGCTTCCCACAGGACCGAGGGTGAGGACACCGTCCCACCGTTCTCTTCAAAGTATTGTGTGGTTGCTAATTTAAGTTTCTTCCTGACCTTAGGGTTTTTTAAATAGTTTGGGTATATTGGGTAGATTCTGGCGCATTTCCTTTCCTTGGTTGTGAGTGATAGGGATATTGGTGAATGGTCAGATACGCCTCTAGGCAGGATGTCTATCTTATCCACTGACCCCAGCCCAACCCCCAGGAACAAGAAATAGTCTATGCGCGATAGGCTATTGTGTGCAGCGGAGTAGTATGTGTATTCGGTCGCTGCTGGGTTCAGCTGTCGCCACACGTCCGTAATGCCCATTGCCTCCAGAAAGCCAGGCAGCGTTGTAGTTCCCCTGGGGCGGTCTCGTATGGGAAAGGTGTCTAATGTGGGGTCCATTATTGCATTGAGATCCCCCCCCTATGATCGTATCACCCTCCGGGAGTTCTAGGAGGAATTTACCTAGTGCAGGCAATGCCATAGAGTGGAGTGCAGGGGGGATGTACACAGAAACCACATTGAGAGGCCTCCCCTCCCATTGGCCATGTAGTGCGGCGAAACGACCCTGATCATCCATCCTGCGGATGGCGATGTTTTTTTCATTAATATTCCCACCCCTCTGGAACCTGTTGTGAATTCCGCATGTACTGCCATCACATACCCGCGCCTATCAAGCGCTTTACATGTTGTCCCTGCGAGGTGCGTCTCTTGGATCAGTACTAGATCAGGTCCCTGGCGTTTAATGGCTTGCAGAACCAAACCCCTCTTTATTTTATCCCCTAAGCCTCTGACGTTCCAAGTAAGCAGGCGCAGGGGGGGCACTTCAGTTGTTGTAGGGGCGCCCTCAATGGGTGCTGCACTTAACTCTTGGGCCATTGGGTCGTGTGGGCAGTGTTGTGGGCGACATGCCGCTGGTCTCAGTGCAAATGTAGCGTTTTGTGTCGGTGCATAGGAATAGTTCGGTATATGGCGTGTTCGTGTACCCTGTATCGCGAGTGATGACTATTAACAGTAACATTAACCTTAGAACTCCCCCTCCATCCCCCCTCCCTGCTCCCCTGCTCCACGGGCAATCTCCCGCCCGCTTCCCCAACTTTGCAGAGTGCTTTGCCCCATCCCCAACTATCTTACTTGCTCGTGGGGTTGGTGAGTCCCTTACAGGCACCGGCTTTGCCCATCCTACTCAGCTGTACCAGGTCCAGGTTCCCCGGTATCGCACTCGTGCTGTCCCAGTATTATTCCACCTCTAGACCGGGGCCGGCTGCCCAGAGTCAAGCGGGTCCTGTTCCACGTCGGATTCCACTCCTGCAGCGCCTTCTCGTTGTGCTGGATGACCGGTCGATTTATCTGTGTGTTTGCCGTTGCGATGGTTCGGTCGATCCCTGTGAGGTTGCCCCATCTGCCTCCATCCATCAAGCCAGTCCTGCGCCACTTCCGGTTTGTCAAATAACCATGCCTTCCCATCGGCTACAATTCGCAATTTGGCAGGAAACAGCATTGAGTATGGCAATCCTCTGTCTCGCAGCGCCTTTTTCACCTCAGTAAATGATTTCCGGCGTCTGGCTACTTCCCCTGTGTAGTCCGGGAAGAAAGCCAAAGTTGAGTTTTGAAGCTTGACAGGTGGTGAGACTCTCGCTGCTTGCAGGATTGCATCCCTGTCTCTAAAATTTAAAAGTCTAGCCAACACAGGCCGCGGTGGTGCTCCTGGTTTGGGCGTTCCGCCAGGCACCCTGTGTGCCCTTTCTACTGAGAAGAAGTGCGATAGTCCTTTAGGATGAAATTTATTTTTAATGAGGTCCTCGACGTACCGGTCCATTGCTCCTTTCCCTTCTGTTTCCGGAAGGCCAAGGATGCGTATGTTATTTCTTCGAGAGCGCCCTTCTTGGTCGTCCAGCTTGTCCTGTAGCATCCTGGTGACTTTCTCCATACGTTCCATAGCTATTTGCAGTCCTGAAGTGTCCTCCACGAAAGATTTCGTAACCACCTCTACCTGAGACACCCTTTCGGTCATTTTTTGGAAGTCCGCTCGCAGCAGAGTAACCTCGGAAGAGATGGAGCCCACTGTCGTTTGCACTTCAGAGAGGGTTTTCATAATATCCTCCAGCCTCACTTTCTTGGTCCCTTCCGTTTCCTGAGTAGCGCCTGTGGAATTTCGCTCATTGACTTGCGATTGTCCGTGCTGGCTATAGGCAAATTTATCTAGTCTGGCCTGCGTTGATCCACTCCTGGTCCCTTTGCCCGCCATGGCTCGAGGTTTGTGGATGTTGGCCCTTGTCCCGGTCAGCACCGTGGCCTCTGCGCTGCGATGGATTTTGCACCCTCTTTGTGAGTCAGGGGAACGCGGTTCGCTGTGGGCCCGCTGCCTCGTGGGTCTAGAAGTGTTCCTTACACTGGCTATCCTGATGCTCATCAGTATGGGTATCCATCCCACCGCGTCTGATCCGGTTTCCAAAGAGCCACCTTCAGCGTATCTGCCTTTGTGTCTTCTTCCCGTCACTATTTGCTTATGACTGCTATGACTCGTTCCTGGCCGGTAGGTCGCCTGTCTGTTTTGGGGCGCTGGTTGTCCGTGATGCAGCCACCCTTTTGCGTCTATTGCGCCGCGTCGTGGCCCGTTTCAGACTGATCTTTGTGCGGTGAGGATGTCGCTGTGTCTCTCGCTGCGCCGGCCGGGTTTGCCCACTGTCGGCCTTGTATTTTCAAAGGGGGTACGCCGTGTACACTACAGTCAGCCCAGCAGGTGGGTCGTTCGCGTTTTAAGTTTTACGAGCCCGCTTAGGGTCCTACCGGAGTTTCATCCGTCGGGGCTCCCCTTGTTGCTTCTTCCCCGGGTCGGGCCAATGCTGCTTCAGGTGCCGAAACGGTCGTCGCCGGCTCCTCCGGCGCTCTTTCCAATTCGCCTGCCTGCTCTGCGGAATCCCGGGGGCACTTACGCGTACCGCCGAAGGCCAACTCCACGTGAGTTTTTTTTTTCCCCGTCGCCGCCAAAGGTGAAAGGGTCTCCTCGCATCTAGCGCGCCAGCAATCCTTCCTTTCTACTCGCGCTGACTAGGCCTCACCTCCGTTGGGGTGCCGTATGGTAATGTGAGGCGCCGCCATCCTTCCGTTCACTCGGACGATTCTACCACCGCTGCGGTTCCTCGGCGGTATTCCCCAGCCTCTGGCAGTTGTCTCCGCCTGTTCATGCCCCGTCGGCGTCTCAGAAGCTCTCAGTGCTACTGCTGGTGTTGGGGCGTCTTCTGCTCCGTCCCGGTCGGGGGGTGGGGGGCGCCTCCGCGATCAAGCCGGCCAGGTCCCACTTCCGCCGGGGCTGGGCATTCACGCAAGGCCGATGCTTCTTTTCAATCGCAGGCCCAATGTCGCCAGCGTGGGACGATGCAGTTCCCAGCTTACGATTTCCACCGAGGTTGGATCGGGTGGTCCCGCCTGGGTTCCTGATCTGGTTACCGCTACTTCGGATGGGTGATGCGGCGGATTATTGTGTCGGATTTTACCAAAGGCCGTTCTGCCGTAGGGAGCTCTCTCTTCACGCTGCCGCCATGCTTGGCTGCTAGCCACGCCCCCCAAACATAACCAATATTGTGTTTTTGGGGACAGCCATTGAAAGACCTTTGTGTTAAACTCCTGCAAAATGTTTTCTCCTGTATGACTTGTCTCTATGCCAAACATGGCTAGTGTTGCAGGTTTCCAAGCAGCTTTAAAAACGTTGTCCGGGTCAACACCTGCCCTTAACTTTGCTGTAACTCCTGAAAAAGAGACCCAGTGTGCAGTGATGCACATGTAATCAGTGCCTGCGCCGCTGGCCCACATGTCTGTTGTCAGATGTATAGTGTGAACAGCACTCTTCTGCAAAGCTGCCCCAATCACCTCCAGCACATCTTCATGTAGTGCTGGAACCGTAACTCGGGCAAAATAGAACCGGCTAGGAACCTTCCATTTAGGGCAGAGCGTTGCCACTAATTCAAGAAAACCAACTCCTTCCACAAAAGAAAAAGGGAGAAGGTCCAGAGATAGCATTTTAGCCAGCTTAGTGTTATTCAGACGCGTCATTGGGTGGTTGCGTTCAAATGGCGCATCTGAAAACAACATGCTTCTAATGGTGGGCTGGACCATGATTTTACGGGATGATGATGATGATGACTTCTTCGACCCAGTTACGCTCGGTGATGATGAACTTTTTCGCATTGGTATCTCACTCTCTCCCACACTCTTAGTGTGGCTCACAGGGGGTGTGCTGCTGACAGGGGTACCGGGTGTAAGTGAAGTGTTTGACGCTTCTTCCTCTTCGTCATCATCAGATGAAACATCAACGGATAGAGTTTGTTGACTTGCAATTCGGGCTTCCTTGATCTCCTTTAGGTGTGCATGCCATTGGACAGTGTGCCGTCTCTCAAGATGACCTCTCTGGCCTCCGGTACCATAGTTGGTACCAAGCTTACCACGACTAACTGCAAGCTTACAAATACTACAAATGGCTATGTTTTCCCTTGTTGTGCAAACACTAAAGAAGTCCCAAACTGCGGACTTCAAATGTCTGTGGGGGCGGAGGAGGCGATACTGGTCATGCTGCTAATGCCAGATGAAGTGGAGGATGCGTGTTGCCGAACTTTACTACGTTGTGCACTTGCAGCACCACTAATTGAGGAAATGGAGGTCGAGGTGGATGGAGGTCCCTTCTGGCGAGAAAATATGGAAGCGGTAGGTGGTGGTGTACTAGTTGACTGCAATGGTGGTGGTCCCATTTCCTCCTCGTTGACAACATCATGCTCAGCAGCTTTTCGGGCTAGGGTAAAAATGTCTGTTTGCTGCATGCCCGCTGAGACTGTAGTGGCGTTTATGATGACTGCGTCGTCATCGTGAGAGTCTTCATCAGCAGGAGTAGTATACGCCACTTCTTCTTCAGCATCACACTCCATAAGTAAAAGAGTTTCGGGGACCTTCCTTTTACGCTTAGCTACCTTTGTCAGATCATGGTGTGCCTCACTCTCAGATGGCAGTGGTTGTTAAGCATGAGCGAATTTTGCGAATCTGGCGTTTGTGAATTTTGCGAATTTGCGAACTCGCAATCCGCCAAATCCGCGAATTCTCACAATTTTTTTTTGTGTTCGCAAGGATTTCTGCCAGTTCGCAAGAGTTTTGTACAAGTTTGCAATTGCGAACTTACATATCGGCTCGCAACGGTCGCGATTATGTTGTTTCTACGTCTGGTTCATCATCACAGGTTCCCAGCACCCTCTGTGTCACCCCTGCCACCCTCTGTTTCACCCATGCCACCCTCTGGTATATCAATGCCACCCTCTGGTTCATCATCACTGTAGATTATGGGGGAAAAAGCAAGCACACTTGCCCTGTTTCAACAGACATGAATTAATTTGGGGTTGATTTATTAATGTGTCACTGTTTTAAAATTCCAGTCTGGCACCTGCTTCCTTATCTGTAATTTGCTTTCTGTTGCAGTGCAATTTTTTTTCCAGGACCTTTGTGGCCTACTTGTAGCTATTCTATGAGCCTTCTGTGAGGGTCAGAGCAGGGTCATACAATTGTTGCAACTAGCAACTGAACTCTGGAGGGGCCCCAGTCAGGAAGCACTACAGGGAATTGTTACTAATGATGAGTTTGAACTTTTGAACCTGCTGAATGCTTTCACTTATGCAAAACTCGTTTTTATGCAGAACAGAATTACAGCAACTGTAATGCCCCAAACAAGCTTACTTGTGAAAGTTGATTTCTAATCCAAAAGTGATCCAAAGAAAGTCAAAAGGTCTCAAATCCAAAAAAGTGCAGGCAAATGTCAACCTGAGGAGTTATTCTGATAAAAATCATCATTTTCAGAAGGTCTATGCTGCTTGCTAGTGGATTTCTTGTGCAGAATTGCAATTTTTGTAATTTCGCAAGTGCGAGATTGTTGCTGCCCGCCGCACCTACATGTTCGCAATTGCGAACTTACACCGCACGCCGAAAAATTGTATCACCAAGAAAAAAAAATCCGCTGCGTGCGAATTTGCAGATTTACGGTAAATTTGCGAGCGTTCGCGGATTGCGAATTTACCGAAAATCCGCAAAATTCGCAAGCGGAACGGATTTTCCGCCCATGCTTAGTGGTTGTTCCCAAGTTCGATCCATATCATCAGAAGGAAGGGGTCTTGAAGAAGATGTAGACGCCATCCTTGATCTTTTCCTTGCTAGGGATGTGGAAGACAATGAATAATCAGGAGAAGTGGCTTCCTCAAATGATACCTCGGCTTGAATGTCGATTTCCTGATGTGCCCCTATTTCGGGAGGAACAACTATTGTGGGCACTTGTGCCGCTCCATGCACCTCTGCTTGCGCATCTCCTTGCGCTGACTTTCCGTCCACATGTACTTGGGCTTGTACTTGCACATGTGGTTGTTGTTGCGGCTGTGTTTGTTGAACACTCGTCAGATGAGTTACAACAACCTGTGTTGATTGAGGGATGCTGCTACTTTCTTGCGATGAGCCAACATCACTGGTCGATGGTGATTGAACAACTAGACTGGCTGCCTCAAAAGCACTCAAGGGCTTGGACTTAAGTTGGCGTGGTGGTGGTGGCACTGAGCCCAATGGAGCGGGGGTGCTGCTCCCACCTTGGTCCCCAGAGGATCCCGCTGCTGCTGCAGGCGTACTTTTTTTTAAAATCCCAACACATGTGGCGGGCGGCACACCAGTCTCCTTGGTAAGTGGCGCCACTTGCTTCTTCTGCTCCTTACTGGCAACTTTCTTGCTAGAGGAGCTACGGGGAACTTTATTTAGGGCCATCTTCTTCAGATGTCAGAACAGCAGGCCGCAGTTGCACGAGTTGCAGAGTTGTCTTGTCTGTGGCCACACGTGACGTCGCGTGACGTTATGCTGCACACACCGCTGCAGGACTTCTTCCTGGCACTGGTGGTTCTCTTGAGCACCTAAAGGCAATGGAAGACAGAGGAACATCAGTTATACACCCCAAAAAGTCGAAAAACACACAAAAATCAGCACAATCCCATGCCATCCATGCCCTCAATGATGTTTAAATTCAAGACACCCAACAGAAAGACTAGGCCCATGCACCACTCACTACCCCTGGGCATAAAGGATGAAAGCAAGGCAAAATGGGTGCAGGCCTGAGAACACTGCCTGCCTTCAAAATGCCCCGTTGCCCCCCAGCACATGGCCAGGGCCTGCCTGTATCAGCACTCAAAATGGCCCCCACTCACATGGCCAGTCCCAACAACACCCCCAAAAGTCGAAAAACACATAAAAATCACCACAATCCCATGCCATCCATGTCCTCAATGATGTTTAAATTCAAGACGCCCCACAGAAAGTCTAGGCCCATGCACCACTGAGTACCCCTGGGCATAATGGATGAAAGCAAGGCAAAATGGGTGCAGGCCTGAGAGCACTGCCTGCCTTCAAAATGGCCCCTTGCCCCCCAGCACATGGCCAGGGCCTGCCTGTACCAGCACTCAACATGGCCCCACCCACATGGCCAGTCCCAACTACACCCCCAAAAAGTCAAAAAACACATAAAAATCACCACAATCCCACACCATCCATGCCCTCAATGATGTTTAAATTCAAGACCCCCCACAGAAAGTCTAGGCCCATGCACCACTGAGTACCCCTGGGCATAATGGATGAAAGCTAGGCAAAATGTGTGCAGGCCTGAGAACACTGCCTGCCTTCAAAACGGCCCCTTACCCCCCAGCACATGGCCAGGCCCTGCCTGTACCAGCACTCAAAATGGCCCCCACCCACATGGCCAGTCCCCATCAACACCCCAAAAAATCGAAAAACACACAAACATCAGCACAATCCCATGCCATCCATGCCCTCCATGATGTTTACATTAAAGAGACCCCACAGAAAGACTCGGTCCATGCACCACTCACTACCCCTGGGCAAAAGGCCCCAACAGCAGCCAAAAAATTAAAAAAACACACAAAAATCAGCACAATCCCATGCCATCCATGCCCTCAATGATGTTTAAATTCAAGACACCCCATAGAAAGACTAGGCCCATGCACCACTCACTACCCCTGGGCATAAAGGATGAAAGCTAGGCAAAATGGGTGCAGGCCTGAGAACACTGCCTGCCTTCAAAATGCCCCCTTGCCCCCCAGCACATGGCCAGGGCCTGCCTGTACCAGCACTCAAAATGGCCCCCACCCACATGGCCAGTCCCCAACAGCAGCCAAAAAAATCGAAAAACACACAAAAATCAGCACAATCCCATGCCATCCATGCCCTCCATGATGTTTACATTAAAGAGACCCCACAGAAAGACTCAGTCCATGTACCACTCACTACCCCTGGGCAAAAGGCCCCAACAACAGCCCAAAAATCTAAAATTCCAAAATTGTAGTTGCAGCAACTGTAATGCCCAAAACAAACTTACTTGTGAAATTTCTAACCCAAAAGTGATCCAAAGAAAGTCAAAAAGGCCTCAAATCCAAATATCCAGAAGCATCCACAAAAAGTAATCCTTCCAGGTCAAGATCCAAATGAAAGTGACCAGCACACGAAGAAAGCACTGGGAGGAGCCTGCTGGACAGGAACAGGAAGTTGGAGACTGTGGGGCACTTCCTTCCAAACCACCCCCCCCCCCCCGAAAATGGACTCCTTGCAAAAAAAAGTGCATGCAAATGTCAGCCTGAGGAGTTATTCTGATAAAAATCATCATTTTCAGAAGGTTTATGCTGCTTGCTGGTGGATTTCTTGTGCAAAATTGCAAATTTAGCAATTTCGCGAGTGTGAGATTGTTGCTGCCCGCGGCATCTACGTGTTCGCAATTGCGAACTCTCGCGATGAACGCTGTGCAAGGTGGCAAGCTGCGATGACTTAATCGCGGTCGCCAAACTCCCGCGGGATCCCGCAGCAAGATCTAAAATGGCGCAGCACACGCAAAATATGGAGAAAAACAACTCTGCAAATGCTGAATGACGGTAAGTGAACGCCGCGCGCCGCAATATGTATCACCAAGCAAAAAAATCCGTTGCGTGCGAATTTGCAGATTTTTGGCAAATTCGCGAGAGTTTGCGGATTGCGAATTTGCTGAGAATCCGCAAATTCCGCAAGCGGAACGGATTTTACGCCCATGCACTTAAGCATTGCTAATCAGCATTATTGTTATTGTTTGGCAGTCTTCTTGTGTACTGTACTGTACTTCGTTCTACTACTCCTCCCGGAGTCTTGCTTAGGTGACTGACTGTCTCATTTTATTTATTTGCAAATGCTACTGCCAGTGTCTACTACTACCACTACACCCATTGGGAACCCAAACCATCATCGCCATGCAGCCATCGAGGTCCCTAAATTAAACATCAATCACACGTAAGAGAAGAAGTTTGGGGGAGGTATAATTATTAATGGATATTAATTTATTAATTTGCACACCCCTTGAGTCCTCCTGTTGCAAAATGCATAGACTCGAAGGAGAGACTGACAGTACTAGTAGAACAAGTCACTCAGTGAGGGGTACTGCATCTATCTGTTTGTGTGTTACAAAATCGGCAGATTATTTAAATCAAACACTGGTTGCAGCTCTGCAGCAGCAAGGAAACCGTGTGTCGTAAAACAGTAACCCCCCCCCACAAAACATTGACATTGAATGTAAAGTTTAAGTTTAAATATAATTTAATACCCTAACAAAAATAAACTATGTAAAAAATCCCACAACACCTGACTCACCCCTCTCTCTAACCCCAACCAATGTCCAACCAGAAAAAGTCCAACCAATGTCTGGTGAATAAAAGCCCAATGCCCAATGCCCAATTCCCACCCACAAAAAAAAGGAATAAAAAAAGGGCAATCCAACAGGGTCTTTCTTTTCAGCGGGCTCTGAGTTGCTTGTCCACCAGGACATTTATCCTCTCCTCTAGGTGCACCATTCGGAGGAGCATGCAGGGCTTGAATGCCCTAAAATTGCATCCATGGGGCAACAGTGTTGGATGAAGTAGTGTGGCGACGGGTGGCTGCCTGATCGCAGCGCCGTACCGCTGGAGGGGTCTGGGCCTGGCTGGGGCACAGAGCATTGGAGGAGGCTGGGGCTGCTGCCGCCTTCTCTTCCTCCTCTTGCCAGAACCACCAGCCGCTGGTATTCGGTTTGGACGACCTCCAGCTTCCGGCGCCGGGCCATGGTTGCCAACTCCTTACTGTCCACTTTTGATATTCCTATTTTCTATTGTAACAATATACTCTTATCAAAACAGTAAGACAAGGAGCGTGGCTACGCGGCCGTGAGGAATGGCCGCAGCGTGAGCGAGCTCTTCCCGACCCGCAGCAGATGACCGCTTTACAGCCTGCAGACCGGGACAAAACTTCCCCAGAGTGCCTGACAGAGTTGCTGGAGCCCCTGCGACGGCCCCGGTGTGGTGTTCAGGGACGGGGACCCCCGCTAAACATAAGTTTCGGTGTCCGACAGCCGTGGCGCCCGAACAATATAAAATGGCGGCCCTGATGCGCTGATCAGAGCGCGGCTCTGCGCGGCCTTGGATGTCCGCTAGACGGTCCCTTGCCCCCTCCCTCATCGGGTGATGGGCTTGTAAGGGCTTGACCCCCAGAGGTGACGGTGGAGGCAGCGCAGGAGAAACGAAGGGGCGGCCTCTTCACCGCCATCGCCGGAGATTGCGATAGTGACAGCCCCGGACCAGGGCGAAAATCTAGGCCCCGGCTTTGAGGCCCACCAGCGGCTGATGTAGGCCAGATTGGACTTTTACACTATTCTCCCCTCCCATCCCTCTTACGGGGCCAGACTGGGCACGGACGTGCTCGGCCGGAATATTTGGCCTGTGATCGCCCGAACTCTGTGGCCGACTGAATAGGGCTGACGATTCCATCCCAGCCTCATGGGACTCGGGTGCGAGAGGTGAGTCCCCCGACAGACTATTGGAAGTGGGACTGGACGTAACCCTCAGAGGTGACGCTTTCCTTCCAAGACATCTCTACGGTTGGCCTTTCGCCTGAGGGAAGAAAATGGCGACGGGGGGCAGAAGCTCCAAGAACACCGCTCAAGCAAGACTGTCCAAATATGCGTGGCAGCAGGGCGGAGAAAAATCAGACTCGCCTAAGGTGGACAAAGTTGGCGCAAAAGGATCATCCTCCCAGCCTAAAGAACCCACGCTCCACGGTGTCCTAGCAGCCATTGGGGAGATGCGCACGTCTATGGACTCTGTAACGACGGAGGTATCCCTACTCCGTGCCGACTTTAAACAGACAAACGAAAAAGTGCGAGACCTCAAGGTGGTGACGGTGGCGCTCCAAGACGACACTACCGAGCTTCAGAGCCAAATGGCGGTCATGGAGAAAAAACAGGCCCGTATGGCACAGCAGCTCGATGAATACGAAGGGAGGGCCCGTCGAAACAACATTAGAATCCTCGGGGTCCCGGAAAAAACAGAGGGGAGGAGTTAATTACGAGCCACCTGAAACCTAAGGCGCTGTCTGCTTATTTCTCCATAGAAGGAGCCCATAGAGTACTGGGCGGGAGGCCTAAAGTCGGGGCCCCTCCAAGACCAAGTATAGCCAGAGTTTTCAATTTTCGGGACCGTGACAATATTCTGCAGACCGCCAGAGCCGGCCCCCCACTGAAGATCGACAACTACGAGGTCTCCTTCTTTCCGGACTTCACGGCCCGGGTGCAGGCGCAACAACGCAGTTTTCAGGCAGTGAAACAAGAACGGCGCGGCAAAGATATTAAGTACGCGATGCTTTTCCCTGCAAAACTGATAGTCGAAAAGGACGGAAAATCATGGTTTTTCGACTCACCTGAGGCGACCTGGGACTGGCTGGAAGGATGGACTAAGGTCGGTGACAAGACTAGAAGACGCAGTGGCGCACCGGAAAGGGGGAACGGAGATAGATCTAAATCCACAACAATGGGGGCCGACCTGGAGGCAAGCGGCCTATACGAACAGGAGTGACAGTCCCCAGAGACCTTTAAATGGACACACCCTGATGAACAATTGCAAGTATCATGGGGAGTGGACTGATGGCGTAGGTACAAATGGGAGTAGGGCTAGGACTAGGACTTTGGTTTAGGGATTCCGGGTATGTAATGTAGATAATTGCAATTACCTAGACATGTTATGGAGATTTTAGCAAGGCTGTTATTTTCCATTGCAGGCTGTATTGAATTGCTGACTTAGAAACCTGCTGCGGGAGGAGGGGAGAGGTTCCCCTCTGCGCAATTAATAAGGGTGGGGAATGCATAGGCACTCTGCCCGGTTGGGCGGTGGGCAGTTCGAAGTCCACAGGCAGGGGAGCAGGGAGGGGGGTGGAAGGGACCAAGGGGGATGTTTCAGGGTTAGGGCGGGTTAATGGCATTGCTGATACTGTCTATGAAAACTGTGTACGATTTCAGATTGCAATGGTGGGGGAGGGGAGGGGATGGTTGCGCTCAGTTCTGTGTTTCAGTTTTGGACTATACTTCAGGGACACATATGTACACATGATGGATGCACTGTTGATTTTTCGAGGATGCTTTAACTATGATGGCGGAAGGGGTCTTGGATGAGGTGATAACTTGTGATACTGCCCCGGCTATGGCTCCAGTGACCCCCCTAACTCTGATCTCTTGGAATGTACGAGGTTTGGGGGACAAAATCAAGAGGGGCTTGGTGTTGCAATATGTACGTAGGGCAGCCCCAGCGTTGGTACTGCTTCAGGTGACGCATTTGGTGGGTTTGACATGTAAGGCGTTGGATCGGTGGGGATACACGATGGTGATACATTCTGAGTTTTCCTCTGGCTCTAGGGGGGTGGGTATCCTTCTACGTAAACGATTTCCTGTGATAGTACAACAGGTGTGGAAGGATACACTAGGACAATTTGCAGCTATCTCCTGCCTATGGGAAGGTCGGAGATTTAATGTGGTGTCAGTCTACATTCCACCTGCATTACACTCAGTCTACTGGTCTAAGGTTATGCGAACAATATCTCAAGTGGTTAATGTTTCACTGCCCCCAGAGCCACGTCGTTGTCTGCTGAACATCTGGGATGATTTAATGATTTAAGTAACTCGATGCAGGATTGGACAACACTAGGTATTGTGTATGCTAAGCGAAACGTGGCCAAGGCCTGGGGGTCCCCCGTGGTACCGGTGCTCAGGGACTGGAGCACGGATATGGACTCAGTGATGGTTGCCCAAAAGGCGGTATATTTAAATCGGAATGTCCGCGTAAATGGGGAAAAATCTGGGGAGCCTGGAACGACTATAGGGGATATATTTGTGAGCCACCTCAGATGGGAAGTGAAACTGATTCGGAATGATGGGGAGGGAGGAGGGGAAGGTCCAGGAGGGGCGGGCATCAGATGAACAGATACTATGATTGTAGTAATGCTGCTTCCTTGGGGTCTACTGATGAGTCAACTAAATGTCCTTTTCTAACTGTGAGCAATTGTTGTGTGCAATGTAAAACCTGAAACATTGTCCAATGTTTACTTTTCTTAACAATAAAAATTGTTATTTTTTTTTTTTTTTTTAAACAGTAAGACAAATTAATTCTACACATAGTGTCACAGTAGCACTAGCAAGCACAGTATATAACATTTGTGGTAAGTATCTATCCTCCCACTTCCTCGGCCTCTAACATTTGTGGGAGTTTCAAGCATTATACTAGTACTATGGACTCAAGTACACAGTACGCCAGTCTTCTTCTCTCTTGTTTAGCAAAATTATGTAACCTTGTTGTAGCCGGCATGCCAGCTCAGTCAGCTTGAACCCAAGACAAATATACTTGTGAAGCAGACTCATGTTATTTTTATTTACTACTGTCTGCAGGTGGGGAAGCTGACTACACAATCGTTGCATTTTTCTATTATGGGTGGCACTGGCCATACTCTGTTACATCAAGGGCAACTGCTCAATTTTACTTTCACCCTGCCCTGACTACTACAAAGAGGCAGATGATATCTGATCCAAATGATCATTGCTTATATATGGGACGGCATGAGGTAGTTTGTTTTATTGATTATGTAAACAATAAACATGCAGCCGATAGGCCACCCATGGCAGGCTGACACAGTCGAAAATAAATTAGCATAGGTAGGGAGTAGGCCTCGGAGTCGGAGGGAGACGCTTGATAACAACATGCATACACAATATATATGCTGTGCTTGGAAACTACTGTGAGTCAAGGGTGAATTCTGAAAATTCAACTTCTATTCTCCTTGGCTTTGCTACTCTGGCATGGTTTCTTTTACATCCTCTTCAAACTAAGACTCTTCATCCAGTGACAATCTTCACCTACGCTATCTATGATGAATACCATCCAGGCATCTATCCATTCAAAGTAAACATGTCTATCATTTTTCTTAATCTCTCAACAAACCTTAGTTTGTTTCACCAACAGCAAACATGTATTCTTTTTTTTAAACCACCACCCATGCGTCCTTCCTTTCTTGCTTGCCTTGGCTTTGAGTTTGACCGATGAAATACCCCAGAGGATTGTTGCTATCCACCCATACAGTTTAACCCACCCAGGCAGGCATATTTTCTTTTACCTTCCACCCATCCTTCAACCACCCATGCATCTGATTCCTATCAGCCAACTATGCATGCATCCCACGTATCCTTCTCTGCCAGTCATGAATATTACATCTCACCTGTCCTTCCTCCTTCCACCCTCCTTTCCCTTTTTGTTGAACCCATCCATCAAGGTAATCTGATCTGACTCTTAATCTTCTCCATAAAACTTTCACAGCTGAGTTGAATTCAGAGAGAAGAGGCCATTAGTTACTCAACTACCGCTGATAATGATATTGCTAATGCTAAGTAAAGAATGTCTGCTTCAAACGTTGTTCACAACAAGTTTGTCTCTCTAAACAGTACAGTGTCCACCCTTGCAGCGAGTGTAATGTTAGTAAGTAAGGAATATAACTTACTACCACCCGCCACTGCTGCTGGCTCACCCCCTGCAGCGGGTGCATCTTCTGCTCCCTCCTTACTGGCCGCGTCGCCTTCGCCGCTGGCCCCGGCACTGGTGGTCGGTACACCTAGAAAAAACATTACACATTTTTTAGATGCCATTGACACCTCCCCCTATTTATTCTTTTTCCCTAGCAAGATAAAAAAAAGTTAATATATACATAAACAACATACATCACTAGTACAAATCGGGTACTAGAGTAGAGTAGACTAATAGTAGTATGTCCTATCCTATCAAAAATAGTAAAATATCTGGCTGGGCATTTTCTTGGTGGGAATTGTCAAAAAGCCTCAAGATTAAGAAGACTAAAAGAGGACAACCCAAAGGACTGGTCTCAGTGGCTACAGCTATTGGTGAATCTAAGTTTTAAAACCTTTTAAATAAAGAGTGGCCAACTGGGCAAGCTTAGCTACGACAGACTAATATTAGTAGTACAGAGAGTCATAGCAGAGGCAGTTAGAGGCAGGGATAACAATAATTTCGTCTAAATCGAAGAAGAATTGGTAAAATATAGAATTAGGAAACGGAAATATTCGTTCAGAAAAAATAAGGTGCAGTAACAGTTAGGGAAGTATAATTATTAATATTAACCACAGGAGGACTAACTGGGGCCAGCAGCAGAGCCTTCGTTAGAGGAGAGGTCCTGGCCTGCATCTTCTGCGGCTGCCCCCATCGACTCCAACAACCCCATCTTCTTGCCCCTGGGTGCTGATTATGAAAGATATAAGAAAGAAAGAGACAAACATTGATGATTGGTGTGAAACAAAATTATATGTTAAAAAAAACAGTCAAAAAAACATTTATCGAAACAACAATTGCAATAAAAATGACCTATCTAATCTGGTATAGTAGTATTGCGGGATTCGTGGACCGTCTAGTTAATATTTATGAACACTAATCCAGTGTTCCATTCTGATTCCAGAATACTAACTAAGCCTAAGTACCACCTGACCTAGCCCACTTATTCCAGATGGGCCAATTGTTCACTAAGTCTGCATTTCCATATATTTTAGTCCTCAAAAATGCATAGATGGAGGACACATGCACACATTTTTGAATAGACCAAATTGTTGGTTGGTTGCTGCTGATGTTCTGCTAGTGCTGAGCCTATTATCACTCACTAACCAAACTACAAAAGGTTCTACTAAGGTCTGGGGCAAGCCGCACTCAGCAGCAAATTACGTAACAGAGGATGCGTCACGCAGACCGCTAAAAAATTATCAACTAATACTAATAAGTAACTAAACCTACCAATCCACAACTATCTCTTAGTGACCAGAGGACAAAGGAAGGACTAGAGTCTTTCTAGCATTACCTAACTTAAGTTATCTAAAATAAACTCTTACATAATCATCCCAAGAGAGCGTAAAGTTGCAAACAAGTAAGATTAGTAGCGCCGAGCACCTGTGGCATAACAATCTCATACGATTTTTAAACGAAATTTACCTGCAATGTAAGCAGCAGCATTCTTGCTATTCGGAAAAAAAAATATTTGCAATATATAACACAGAGCAGAAGAACACAAAGTAGTAATATTAAATAGCTACTCACCAAGCCCGGGGACCTCAACTCCTAGCAGGTCCAGCAGGTCCTGCTCCCAGTCCAGGATATCGGACCACCGGACTCTAGGGCAGCAAAACAATGCCCAGCGCACCCTTCCCCACCACTGGTGAAGCTCCCGGAGCCCATACCTGGACCCAGGCCTGCGGCTTGCTGCCAGGGTTAAGGGGAAGTGGTGCTGCAAAAAAAACACAAGTGCGGCCACCTCCTGCCCTCTCCAAGTAAGGCCCGTGCCTGCACCACTTTTTGGGCGCCACCTTCCACAAAGAAGGTGGTCGCAGCTCTGGCTGTGGCTACGAGCCTTGCCCTTTGCCATAGTTCTGGTACTCGGAGGGGAGGGGGAAGAAAAGGTAGTAATTAAAAAAGTAAGTAAAAGAAATGAAAAAGCATGTGCTAGAAAAAGAGTGAAAAAGTAGTGAAAAACACACAAAAAGTAGAAAAAACTCAAAATATAGAATCAGGAAATCAGAGAGATAGATAATAAATAATAAAGATTTTAAAAAAAGTTTCCAGAAACAAAGGATTGAAAAGATAGAGGGAGAAAAGCAAAGCAGGTCCAGAACCATATCACAAAAGTGAAAAACAAGATGGCTGCCCCCATTGCGACCGCATGAGAAAGTTTGCAAAATATTTCCCCCCGAGCACGCAAAAAGCGTTGTGCACACGCAATACACATTCCCAAACAGGAAATAAGCATTGCAAACGGGCGGGAACACGCAATACGTGTTCCGGAACAGGAAATACGCATCGCGAACAGGTGGGACAAGTGAAAAACAAGATAACCGCGCCCATTGGTGACCGCATGGGCAAGTTTGCGAGATATTTCACCATGAGCACGCAAACAGCTTCCCGAACACGCAATACGTTTTCCCGAACAGGAAACCTGCATCACGAACGGACGGAACAAGCAAAGAGTTTGTTTACCACTTCGTGGAACTCAGCATAGTGTGACTACGCAAACTCTGCCCAGGGTTAGTCAAAAAGGCTCATGGACATCTAAACTTTTCCTAAAGAGTGGTGAGGGCAGGCAGCTCCTTTTGCAGGCAGTGGCAGTTTGGAGGTCTTCCAACCCCTGGAGACTTTTATTGCTTGGTGTAGGCCAGGGCAGGGGTCAGCACCATTGGTCAGTTTGATGGAGGGAGCGGTTTAGGTGACAGTTAAGGACAGTTCGGTCTGCCATAGGCACATTTCCAGGCAGCTGTGGTCCTTCCAGGCAGCATAGATAGAGGTGCTTCTCCTGGTCCCTCCCTAACTCCCTCTTGGTCAGCTGTACTTGCAGGAATTCTTCATTTTCTAGGGGGCCTTGTTAAGTTGTCAGTATGGGGCGAAGCTCCCCATTGTAGTAATGTTAGGACAGGTGGCAGATAAGAATAAGGCTCACATACTAGGCAGGATTGGTTTCTGCCTTGCCTGGGAGATCGTGGCAGGTGAAGTACAGGTGAGCAACGCTTGGGTCAGGTATGGACGGACAGTGATTGAAAAGATTGGGGTAGAGCAGAATGTATGGATTATTTGTTACTGTTTGTTCATGTTAGAGAGGCTTTAGGGCAGGATGGGAGAGGTTGATTAAGTATATTAGCGAGGTGGGGTTTGCTAAATGAAGTACTTAAACAAGACGTTCAGCTGCATACCTGTTCCAATGAAGCGGCCTTTTGTTCCACGGCATTGTTATATGTTATGTTATGTTATAGGGGGTGCTTCTATAGCGTACTGCTACTCCGAGGAGTGTCCCGGCGCTGTCGGAGCCTCACAGGTCCAGAGTGGAGAAAAAGGACGAGTGAAAAGAGCGTAGCTCAGAGGGGCGGTGTTATTGCCGGAAAAGCAGGGTCTTCAGGTCTTTCCTGAAAGCCAACAGATTGGGGCTAGATCTGAGAGAAAGAGGAAGGTCGTTCCACAACCGGGGGGCGAGATGTTTGAAAGAGCGCCCCCCACAGCGAGCACGACGGATCATAGGAGTGACTGCCTTGGCCTGGGTTGAAGAGCGCAGGGATCTAGAAGGAAAATAGAAACGGATCCATTTCTGAAGATAACGGTCACCTGTGCCATGAAGGGCTTTGAAAGCGATGGTCAGGGCCTTGAAAGTGATCCGCTTCTTTATGGGCAGCCAGTGAAGGGTTCGGAGGAGCTCACTGGCCGCCGAGTTCTGCACAACCTGGAGACGCGATAAGAGGTATTCCGGCAGTCCTAGGTACAGGACGTTAGAGTAGTCCAGGCGCGAGCCAATCAGGGCCTGTACTGTGGTCTTTCTGTGCTCCGAGGATAGGAGCGGCAGGAACTTCCTCAACATCTTCAAGATCGCAAAACATCTGCCGGCTAAGCCCGACACCTGGGCCCTGAAGGAGAGGCAGTTGTCGACCTGAATACCCAGGTTTTTTGCAGCCCCTGAGTCGCTGACAGGAGGGAATATGGCAGAAGGCATCCACTCTTTCCATCTGGGGTCTGCGGGGCATCCGAAGAAGAGCACTTCGGATTTGTCGGAGTTACACTTGAGGCTGTGACGACTAAACCAGTCGAACACAGCCCCAAGGCAGCCCCGGATAGACGCCCCGTCGAAGTCGTGGCCCCTATCGCATGTGAACAGGAGTTGAGTGTCGTCAACGTACGACACGATCTGGGCCCCGAAGTCCTCCGCGAGTGCCGCCAGAGGGGCCATATAAAGAGAGAGACTGATTGGCTCAGGCCGGGCATTGGCGCCATGCAGACTGGGCAGTGTTGCCTCTCTCAGCTGCCTTTCAATACAACACATCCTGGACTATTCTCACCTCACAACTGTCCGAGTCCAGGCAGGAGCAGGGATGTGTCAGCCAACGAACTTGGCATTGGGCAACAGTTTCACTGAATATATTTCACGCTATTTTAGGCAGTTCCCCTCAGTCCCTATGTCATAGTCAGCGCAGATCCATCTGCAGAAATCAAGCAGAACATTGCTGCTCCTTTTAGAGACAGACTTTCTCATCTACTGCAACAGTCAGTTTTTGCTGGTGAAATCTGGTCTTTTAATATTGCATTCCTGGAAACATATGCTGCTCGCCCTTTTAATGCCATAAGTGGTAGATGATGGATGCAGTGACAAGATGATTGTTGCCAATAGTGACTTGGTTTACTTGGTTGCAGCCCTGGACCATTGTTTCCAGAGCAAGTGTTTTGTGGTGCCCCACACCATGGGAGTCTTGGTATATCCCTCGACCCAGAGTGTCTTCACGGTCAGTGCGTACTGCTGTCAGTTACCCTCTTTCAACGTATGGCTTTACTATCCTCCTGGCAAAAAAGGTTTGTCTAGCATTGACATCTGGGGAAGGTGAGGCGAATGAGCTAGCAGCTGGGAGGCACTTCTAAAGAACATATCACAGAGGAAACATACACACTTCAAGCTATAAAACCTGATCTTGGCATGGCGCACATGGCAACTCCCCAGTATGACATTGTAATATTATGTTAGGAGATTTTTAAAGCGTGCGATGATCAAAAGTGTTTTGGCACTGTCTGAAAAGGCAAATGAGTGATGATCAGAGGTTAAATAGCCAGAACTGTATCTCCTTCCTGAATGATGTTAATGAAGGGATAGCTCTGTGATGGGGTGGGAGGCTGTTCCAGAGTTTGATTGTAGTGAGGACTATACCTCTACCACCCCATTGCATCTTCTTAAATTTAGGAAAAACGAATAGATTGGCATTGGCCGATTGAGTTTTCTGTTGGGCTTGTGTCTCATAAAAGCTGAACTGAGAAAGTCTGGCCCTGAGTTCTGCAGTCCTTTGTGGGCTAGGCAGAGGGCTTTGAATTTAGCCCGACTGCGCATGGGAAGCCAGTGAAGCTTGCAAAGATCCTGCGTGATGGAGTGGAATTTGGGAAGATTCAAAATCAGTCTTGATGCAGCATTTTGGTCTAATTGAGTCGACTCATGTGTTTTTCTAAAACGGTTGGATAAAGACTATTGCAGTAGTCCAACCTGGGAAGTACAATACTGTAGCATTTAAGTAGCTCTTCGCCTCCTCTGGGTGGACGTCGAAGCACAATTTAGGATGGGTAGCACGCTACTCAGAGTGGTATTGCTCTTTTGGTGGAGTGCTGCATTTCTTATGTTCATATGTTTGATGCTTGTTGGAGTTGGGCACGAGTGACCAGATTGGTGCATATATCTTGCCTTAGGGTGCAGGGTCTAGCAGTGTGATGGGAGAGGGAGTGTGAGAGGCAGCATTGCAAGCTGTGATTATAGTCAGCACAAAAACATACAAGCAGCTACACTGCCGTAGCCTAGCCTGAGGCAAAGCGGCAGTTAGGTGTTGTGTGCGTTTAGATGGTGCTCCCAAAAAATAAGGCAATCAGCTATCCCTATGGCATGGCAACACTTTTTGGAAGACTTTACATATTGTTCTGTGGATTCCAACACAGAACTGAGTCAGTTCAGTTTGTGGATATGTGTTTCAGCACCAGGTCTGGTGGTTGGAAGACTAAAGTATAAACTTCAAGGATCTGTGCTTGACCTCATGTTCACAGGTTCACTCCGCCTTTCGCATTCCAAATGAGTACCAGCATGAAGTGAACATGTGCTTTGCAAATACACCTTGTGTTATGATTTTAGGTTCTTTCTTCTAAAATAACTCTCAGGTTAGTGCAACACAATGGGTAAACACAAGTCCACACATTTCTATACCAACTTTTCCCCTCTACTATCTCACATGGAGGCTGCAATCAATCTAAATTTCTTTTATTTTATTGACATGATAAAAGGCAGAGTCAGCTCCACTATTACTCAGATATGCTATGACTTATAGGTGCAAATAGATGTATCAAGTGAATGCATTACACCAGTGAGAGACCATACCATATTCTCTTATATAATCACTTGGGACCTTGACTCTTTTCTTTTCTCTGAAAGTTGTTTAAATCCTTTCTCACATGTCCCATGTTGATCAAAAATGAAATTATTTGAAGCATTACATAGCCTAGTGAAGGGAGATGTGACTGTACCTGTTAGAAAGGGGATGAGGCACCACCTGTAGTGACTCAAAAAACATAAGTGTGTGGAGGGTCAAGGGGAATATTTACCGACCTGTCTGCTCATACCCCCAATACAAGATACATAGCAAACAACAGGAGCAGACCAGGTCTAGAGATGGTGTGTGACTATACAGGTGACCGTGAAACAGCTAGGTATATGTGTGTACAGATACTGTTGAGTCGCAACGGCTAGCACAAGTCCCATCCGCCCACCCTTTTGGTGGATTTTCGTCATGTGGGAGTTGTTAAACATCCAGATCCTGACCATATAGTGCCAGGGAGGATTGCCAGGGAAGACTCTAGCCTTGTTGTTCCTCAAACAGTAATGTTAGTGAAGTGCAGTGCTCAAGTGATGGTGATAAATAAAATTAACTACAAAGACTCAAAGAACGTACAGATAGAAGTCTATGTGTTAAGGGTTAAAAATACGCCGAGTAGTACAATGCTAACACTACTCACTGGCGCTTTGCAGGGCGGTCGACATGTTTCAGCCTACAGGGGAAATTACCCCGGCTTTCTTCAGGACCTATAGTATAAGATAGCTACTGCAACTGAAAATTGGTGGGTGAGAGAGGAATAACAGACAATGTACTGAAGAAAAGTTACATATCTACCATGGACCTTGTACTTCAATGTCCACTGGGGGAAGAGAGGACATATCTTCTTCCTATCAAAAGACAAAAAGACGTTTTCTTTTACAACAGTACCAGGTAACCACATACAACCACACAGTCACACAGAAACCGCACAGATGAACACACTTGCGCGAATGATTTGCATTCCGCAATATAAAAGAAGCATATTGACTTCATCACAAAGAGGCATTTCCTCATCGTGATACTCACCCAGCTTTGTGTGGGTGAAAGCCTCACCTCACCCGGCAACCGCTCGGGAGAATGAGGCCCTGCTCTGCAGTGTAGAAAAAGGACGCAATAAGTACACAACTTTACTATGTCCAGCCAAATTGCTCTACACCAATAACCCAACCAACGTGTGGTAGTAAACTAACTAATAGACCATAGTTAACCCACCCATCGTCCTGCAATGAACAGAATGTGATGTAACGCATCACCCAGCATACAGACTACCCACTGGTAAGTGTATTTCAATGCCTATATTGGACACCCACTAAGGAGGCTCATCACCTGGTAGTGAATAAGGGGCTGAATCCTGAATGTAAGCCACAGTCCCATGAAAAAAAGGTTTATAGTGATGTTCCCTGCATAGCATCCTTTTACATCCCATAGTGAACACCCTTAAGATACCAACACAGTAGTGAAGGGACACAGTCCTGCATCTAGACACGGTCTATACAATTTAGAAACCATACAGGCTGATTCCAGTGATGACAGCTCGATTAGAATCAAGTGAAAACAGCAAGGGAAACGGAGCGTCTCACCTGTCCGTCGGTGCCTCCGGTTTGGAGCCAAGCGGAAGTGGAGGTGCTCATGATCCCGCCCTCCTCTTCTTTTATACGAGTAGGACGGTAAACGGTTTGTAAGCCACATGGGACATCCGATATCAAACCGGCGTTCCTCGGGACCCATTCGTGCCAATGCATAGAGATTGGGTAGAAGTATCGCTGCTTCCTAGTGGCCACGAACCACCGGAGCATCTGCGCGTGCGTATGGTGGAAGATGCTATTCCTGCGCGCGTGCGCAGTCTCGAGGGGCCCGCAAGATGGTAGTCACCGTTTCTACGCGCATGCGCATTCTGAGACGGGCATGTGCATATTAAGACGGGGCCGTGATATAAAGACATATTGTTTGTTTAAACACAGTACCCGCCTATAACTTATATGTTAGATCCTAAAGGGTGGGTGCAAAAGACGATCCTAACAGGAGAATCCTGATACAAAACGGTACGCATGTCCTAAGCATATCGACCTTGAAGGTTTTGTGTCCACCATTACTCGGCAGACCTAGTCATGCTAAAGAGGCTGTTAGCTGGACAAGCGCCCATAAAAAGCAGTAAGCGGAATGTTTATGTGGAAAGATGGGTTTTAATTGAACCTTAACAAGATTTGTTCCCTGAAAATTTTATATCAGAATGAGTCACTGTGTGATGACACGTGACTAATCTCTATAGAGGAGCATTTTAGGTAGTTACAAGATATAACCATAACTGTGGGTCCATACAGGGTGGACCTTCAATAACTGGGAAATATTCATAGTTATTGCCATGAACATGAACTGGGTGGAATATTGTTGTCATCAAATGTTAGGGAGGACGATGTGGGTAAAACGAGGTCAAAAAAAGAAGGTAACATACACAATTAAGTTGGGTGAGCTAGATAGGATGCAAGTAGGTTTTACATCCAAAGACAGACCCGCAACCAAAAGTTGCTCTAGATACTCAAAAAACATAAGTGTGTGGAGGGTCAAGGGGAATATTTACCGACCTGTCTGCTCATACCCCCAATACAAGATACATAGCAAACAACAGGAGCAGACCAGGTCTAGAGATGGTGTGTGACAGCTCGATTAGAATCAAGTGAAAACAGCAAGGGAAATGGAGCGCCGTTGCGACTCAACAGTATCTGTACACACATATACCTAGCTGTTTCACGGTCACCTGTATAGTCACACATCTCTATGCATTGGCACAAATGGGTCCCGAGGAACGCCGGTTTGTGGCTTACAAACCGTTTACCGTCCTACTCGTATAAAAGAAGAGGAGGGCGGGGTCATGAGCACCTCCACTTCCGCTTGGCTCCAAACCGGAGGCACCGACGGACAGGTGAGACGCTCCGTTTCCCTTGCTGTTTTCACTTGATTCTAATCGAGCTGTCGTCACTGGAATCAGCCTGTATGGTTTCTAAATTGTATAGACCGTGTCTAGATGCAGGACTGTGTCCCTTCACTACTGTGTTGGTATCTTAAGGGTGTTCACTATGGGATGTAAAAGGATGCTATGCAGGGAACATCACTATAAACCTTTTTTTCATGGGACTGTGGCTTACATTCAGGATTCAGCCCCTTATTCACTACCAGGTGATGAGCCTCCTTAGTGGGTGTCCAATATAGGCATTGAAATACACTTACCAGTGGGTAGTCTGTATGCTGGGTGATGCGTTACATCACATTCTGTTCATTGCAGGACGATGGGTGGGTTAACTATGGTCTATTAGTTGGTTTACTACCACACGTTGGTTGGGTTATTGGTGTAGAGCAATTTGGCTGGACATAGTAAAGTTGTGTACTTATTGCGTCCTTTTTGTACACTGCAGAGCGGGGCCTCATTCTCCCGAGCGGTTGCCGGGTGAGGCTTTCACCCACACAAAGCTGGGTGAGTATCATGATGAGGAAATGCCTCTTTGTGATGAAGTCAATATGCTTCTTTTATATTGCGGAATGCAAATCATTCGCGCAAGTGTGTTCATCTGTGCGGTTTCTGTGTGACTGTGTGGTTGTATGTGGTTACCTGGTACTGTTGTAAAAGAAAACGTCTTTTTGTCTTTTGATAGGAAGAAGATATGTCCTCTCTTCCCCCAGTGGACATTGAAGTACAAGGTCCATGGTAGATATGTAACTTTTCTTCAGTACATTGTCTGTTATTCCTCTCTCACCCACCAATTTTCAGTTGCAGTAGCTATCTTATACTATAGGTCCTGAAGAAAGCCGGGGTAATTTCCCCTGTAGGCTGAAACATGTCGACCGCCCAGCAAAGCGCCAGTGAGTAGTGTTAGCATTGTACTACTCGGCGTATTTTTAACCCTTAACACACAGACTTCTATCTGTACGTTCTTTGAGTCTTTGTAGTTAATTTTATTTATCACCATCACTTGAGCACTGCACTTCACTAACATTACTGTTTGAGGAACAACAAGGCTAGAGTCTTCCCTGGCAATCCTCCCTGGCACTATATGGTCAGGATCTGGATGTTTAACAACTCCCACATGACGAAAATCCACCAAAAGGGTGGGCGGATGGGACTTGTGCTAGCCGTTGCGACTCAACAGTATCTGTACACACATATACCTAGCTGTTTCACGGTCACCTGTATAGTCACACACCATCTCTAGACCTGGTCTGCTCCTGTTGTTTGCTAACCACCTGTAGTGACGCCATGTCCTACTATGGTGATAGATGTGGCTCTTCACATACTTATTTGGCATGGCACAATGGCATTTCCTTGTTATGGCATATTTAATTTGAGAATTATTCACATTTAAGGAGAACGCCGTATGACATGACACCACGTCTTAGACCTACACAAAAGCACTTAATGCCTGGGAACTTACAGCTCATCTTAAACAGAGAGAGAGATTTCAAGGAAGGGTCAAGAAAGCCATACTCACTTATGCAGATGCTAGATGGGATGCAGAACAGAAAACATGGAGAAGTTGCATGATTGAAGGAGCTAGACTATATCCTGGACTAACGAGTGAGGAAAAAAAGAAATGTAAATGCAAGGACAAGAAAAAAAAGAAAGAGACAGAAGACACAGAGGATATAGCTGAGGACAATGATTCAAATGAGGATTTTATAACCAAATTATTATTGAACAGTCTATGCCTAGGACGAAGGAGCTTCCAAATGTGAACTACAGTACTGCCTATGGCACTGATACTCAAAGTACAGCCTGGGGGCCTCATACAGTCCTCCTGACCTTTACATGTGACCCTCTGTTAACAGCAGCCCTGCCATGTCTCTTTTGAACTCACCAACTAATGCGAATGGTAATGCATTTAGCAGAGAGAAAATTCTTAATATCCCAGCAGAACAACCAGGTCTTACTGCCAGAGAACTTAATGATTGGCTCAGAGGTGTAGACACTATCACTGGAAGTCGAAATCCTGGATTGAGTGGAAGGAATGCTCAGGTCCCAGAGAAAGAGATCATCTGAATTGGCTCACAGATATGGAATTGACTTGCTGAAATCTAAAGCTTTGCAGAGAAGCTACAGCTTAAGCTTTAATGACAGAGACCGCCAGGAATGAAATTACAGATCAAGGAATTAACTGCCTATGTTTGAAATTGGAGTGAGTTAGATGGGAGGGTAGCTGGGCAAAGATAAAGGAACCGAGGGATGTCAGGCTAAAACTGCCTCCGTCGGTAACAGAGGAGGATGATGAGGATATTCACATGTTTCACATGAGAAAAGTGCCTGGTAGAGGTTATGTCCACATAAATATCGAGATTAGTATATTTCAGCAAAGTACAGACCAACTCAACCAACGCCAAGGGACTGTTCAACATCATTCAGCAGTTTGAAAAAAACCCCAGCGAAGCCAAGGACGTCACTCCTTCCCAGGAACTCTGCGACAAACTCAGCTCCTACTTCCAGGCGGTGGCCTCTCCCATTCACAACATTACGGCGGGCAGTGCTCAGAGCACCGCCCGCTACAATGCTGTGAATGCACGTTGTGCATTGGCATGCACAACGTAACGCGCAGTGGCTGCCACCTTGTCTATGCTAATGTGGCCATCTATGACAATTTCAGTGAACAGCTGCTGGACACCCCCCACCCCCCATGCCACCAACAAGCCTACCTTCATGGCCTGGGATCCCGCTACCACAGACCACATCTCCGCTACCATGAAGAAAACCCACTCAGGAGCCTCTACGCACCCCTGTCCACTGCACATATTCCACAAAGCAGCCACTGCCTTCACACCCAAATTACAACAAACCATCAATGCCTCCTTCAGAGCCAGCATCTTTCCAGATGTCTGGAAGTGGGCGGAGATTAAACCTCTCCTCAAGAAACCCACGGCCGACCCTACAGGCATGAAAAACTACTGGCCCATCTCCCTCCTCCCCTGCGCAGCCAAAGTAACTGAGAGACTTGCAAATGCCCAACTGACCGCCTTCATAGAAGTACACTCCATCCTGGATGCCTCCCAGTCTGGATTCTGCAGAAGCCACAGCACCGAGACCGCCCTCCTTGCCGCCAACTATGACATCCGCATGCTACTCAACCATGGTCACACCACAGCCCTTATCCTGGTAGACCCCTCCGCAGCCTTCAACACCATCTCTCACCGTACTCTCGCAGCCAGACTCCACGGCACGGGGATACGAGGAACCGCCCTCGACTGGATCCGCTCGTTCCTCTCCAGCAGAACCCAGAAGATCAGACTCCCTCCATTTCTCTCTGAGTCTGCACCCACCGATATCAACTGAGGAGTACCATAAGGATCATCGCTCAGTCCCACACTCTTCAAAATCTACATGGCCCCCCTCACCGCACAGACTCAGCATCGTATCCTATGAAGCCGACACCCAGATCATCCTCTCACACACGAAAAATCCTGAAGACACCAGACTAAGCTTCCAGGAAGGAATGAAGAACGTGGCAACCTAGATGAAAGATAGCTGCCTGAAGCTCAACTCTGAGAAGACGGAGGACCTCATCCTCGGATCCTGCACAACAGCCTGGGACTACACCTGCTGACCACGCACGAAACCTGGGTATCATTCTCAACTCCTCCCTCTCCATGAACCGCCAGATCAACGCCGTCACCTTGGCCAGCTACAACTGCCTGCGCATCCTCCATAAGACCTTCAAATGGATCCCCCCGACTGCAGAAAGACCGTCATCCACGCACTCATAACCGGCTACGTCCTCTATGCCGGAATTAACGGAACCCTTCCACACAATCTCCAAACCATCCAGAACGTCGTAACCAGACTCATCCTCGGGACACTGCGCCACGATCAGATGACCCAACACCTACGAGACCTCCACTAGCTCCCAATCGTAGAAAGGATCACCTTCTAGCTCCTCACCCATGCCTACAACTCAACAAGAGATTATCCTTCCACGCAGTCAAAAGGAAACTTCGCTCTGCCGACCTCACCCTGGCAGAGGTCCCCTACATTCGCAGAAGCAGAGCAGGTGAGAGAGCCTTCTCCTACAATGCGGCGAAGACCTAGAACGAGCTCCCTGTGAACATCAGGCGCTCCCTGACCCTGCACACGTTCAGGAAGGACCTCAAGACCTGGCTCTTCCACTGATCTGGAGCTGCCCCCCCCGCCCCCACCCACCAGCGCCTTGAGACCCTCACGGGTGAGTAGCACGCTTTACAAAACCACTGATCGATTGAATGATTGATTGATTGATAGTATTAAATATCAATGTTATGTATATCAATATTAAAAATATTGATTTTAAGTATTGTTAAAAATATCGAAGTTTGTAATATCGACTGTTAAAATATCATTATGTTAAAATATCGTTATTGTATTATATTTCTAATTTTTTTAGAGTTTGTTTGTAGTATAATAATAGCTAGTTAATGTTATAAAAATAAAATTTGTATAATATTATTTAGGAGTGAGATGTTGGGTTTATAGTAAATATGGGTGGAGAGCCTTTTAAAATAATTGATTTTAATTTATAATAAATCTGAAATTAAAATTTACTATTTAGAAAATATAATTTACAATTTAGAAAAATATTTTTAAGAGCAGGTTGTTGGGTTTATAGGGGATAAGGGTGGAGAGTGTTTTAAAATAATATATTTTAATTTATAATAAATTCAAAATTCTATTTTATCATTTAGAAAATATAATTTTGAATTTCTAGTGGATAAGGGTGGGAAGTGTTTTAAAATGATTGTATGAAATGTAAATTTTTTTTAAGTTTATATATTCAATTTGGTTATATTTTATGTGTATGTTGAATGTATTTTTTTATCGTTTTGGAGTTGTGTTTATAGGATATAAAGTTAGTTACTGTTTTTATTCATTTGGTTGAAATATTTAGAAAATTAAAAAGAAAAACAATATATACAAATATTTTTAAAAAATGTGTTTACAGTGTAAATTATTAATCTAGTAATATTTATATTGAATTGTATATTATTAATAAATAAATGTTAAGACGTTAGAAAATGTAATATTATAATGACAATTATTAAATATTTAGTGGGGTGAGTACGATGGAGGGCGGACTTTGTCCTCCCTCCACTGTAACGATGAACGGGTCCGTCTGCCAGAGGTGCGTTGGTCCCGCTGTGGCCATTAGGATGCCACCGTGGCCTCCCTCATTCACAACATTACAGCGGGCGGTGCTCACAGCACCGCCCGCTACAATGCTGTGAATGCACATTGTGCATTGGCATGCACAAGGTAACGCACGGTGCCTGCCACCTTGTCCATGCCAATGGGGGGTACCATAGGTACCCATCCGAGTACACCCCACCACCCCATGAACACCCAGGAGGTCTGCAACAGGCCCCCTAAAGCAGAAATCGCATGCCTTTCCATGGGGGCAATGCAATCTATACATAGAGTCAAAGACTGATCTGGAGGAATAGTGTACAATATATATACATAGAGTCAATCCACATCACTAGTGGGTGTACTTCAATACATTAACAAACAAGGGTTTGCACTGGAGGAAGGGGAAAAGGAAATACCAAAAGTACCATAGTCAATTGAGGTAGCATAGAGGGATAAGGTAAGGATAGGGACAACCAAGGAGTTAGGTACTCAAGAGTGAGGTAACCAAGTGTGGGAAATTGTTTCATGTACGGGTTCTCGTTCATGTGGCCTGCAGAGGACTATACGTAGGCCTGTGTGAATAACCACGTTTTGAGCAAATCTAGGAGTTTGTTGCAGGACCGAATCTCCAGAGGGAGGGAATTCCTTGGTGGGGCAGTTTGAAGGAGGGGGTGGTCAAAAGCGGAGCGGAGGTTGCGGGAGGTGATGTACCTGGCCATGAGGTTGCTGATAAATTGGGGACTATGGCCATGAATAGGTTTTAAAAAAATACAGGCCGACTTGAAGGCAATTCGTTGGGAAAATGGGGAGCCAGTGGAGATTTTTCAACAAAGGCCTGGCAGACTGCCAACGTGGTTGCCGATGGATCAATCTGGTTGCCTGATTCTGGACCAGTTGGATACGCTTGGTGAGGCAGAGTGGAATGCCTAAGTAGATGGAGTTAGCATAGTTCAGGTGAGATAATGCCAGGGCAATTACCGCTTGGATCAGGGCTGATTGAGTGAGCATCCGACTGATCTTCCTGATCTTACGGAGCTGAAAGAAACAGGAGGACACGACTGCGCCTATTTGGGCTTTTAGGGAGAGATCATTGTCGATGATGACTCCTAGGCTTTTAGCAGAGGGAGAAGGGATCGGAGCGGGCCGAGTTCTGGGGGCCAGTAGTGGGGGTCCCAGAGTGTCTGACCTTTACCGAGAAGGACTAGCTCGGTTTTACCGGTGTTAAGTTTTAGAGGGTTGAGATCCATCCATTGGTGTATGTGGAGCAGAGTGCCCTGGAACTCCCGGATGGAATCAGGGGAGTTGTCTATAGTAAAGATCAATTGAAGGTCATCGGCATAATTAAACGTGGTGGCCTTGAATTCCTTCAAGGACCGGATCAGGGGAGAGAGATACAGATTGAACAGAAGGGGGGACAGTGATGATCCCTGAGGGACCCCGCAGGAAGTGGGGAGCTTAGGAGCATTGAAAGGGGCTAGGCGGACCGCTTGAGTGCGGTCACTGAGGAAGGATCTGATCCAATTATAGGCCGAGTCGCAGACGCCGGCCTGTTTGACACGGTCCAAAAGGATGGTATGATCGACCGCGTCAAACGCGGCCGAGAGGTCCAGAAGGACCAGGGCCTGTGGTATCCCTTTATCAGCATTTCCTCGGAGTGCGTCCATGACTTTGCGCCATTTACAATTTCTACGGATCCGAAGAAATTGACCGTAGGGTAAGCCATCCCTCAGGCCCCTCGACTGGTAGCTAGAGTACATCAGGAGGATGTTACGTTCAGTAGGTTTGCAGTAGAGGGCAGTACCGATGGTCCCATCCTCTGCATGTAGAGTGAAGTCAAGGAAGGGTAAGTCATTGGTTCTCACATCGGAAGTGAATTTGAGGTGCAGACACCGCCACCATATTGGAGCCCTTTTCCACCCGTTCCCCTGTCCAACCGGCGGAAAACCGGCAGACTGTCTTTCCGTCCGTCAGGGTCCCTCCGCCATGGTAATATGGCGGGCGGGAAATGGTAGGCCGGTGGTGGGAAATGGTGGGAGAATCGCCATGACCCCCTTCATTTGTAAAGAATGAAAAGTTTATAATTTTCCAAAAATGTGTCAATGTTTGTAATACTTAATATGAACGATAAATGTATAAAAGAAATCAAAATTTAATATTGAAATATTTATATTTAGGTATTATATGTAGATAATATATTATTTATACGTGACATTTAAAATTTTGTAAAACGCTAATATTTTAAAAAATATTTGTTAATTAATATTTTAATTTTAGAAATATATATTTTTTATTATTAGTAACTGGAGTGGGAATAGTACATTAATGGAAATAGTAAATCAATTAAGTTTAGTGTCCAACACCTACCCCAAATTATTAGTAACTGGAGTGAGAATAGTACATTAATTAAGTTTAGTGTCCAGCCCCTACCCCAAATTAATAGTAACTGGAGTGGGAATAGTAAAGTAATTAAGTTTAGGGTCCAGCACCTAACCTTATTTAATACTAACTGGATTGGGAATAGTAAATCAATTAAGGCTAGTGTCCACCAAATATCCTGAATTAATACTAACTGGAGTGGAAATAGTAAATTATTTAAGATTAGTGTCCAGCACCTACCCTGTATTTATGTTAACTGGAGGGAGAATAGTAATTTAGTTAAATGTGTTTTCATTTATAATTTTTAGTAAATTAATATAGTTTAGAGTAGTATAATATTTTAATCATAAGATAGTTGTGAATGAAAAAAATAACATGATATATATATATATATATATATATACTTAACACATATTATTTAAAGCAGTATATTTAATATAAAATAAACTAAATATGTAACATTAAATATAACATTAATAAAATGGTAGATAATTAATTAGATTTTTTAATTTTTTTATTGATGTTTATGTATTGTGAAATCAAGAAAAAATATATCTTTTATTAAACATATGTACGATAAACGAATACATAGAGATAGGAAATCATATTTATTTTACAAAAACAACATATTTTGTACATATGTAAATTTTTACATGTAATAAATAATGAAACATTATTAACATTAGTACATTGCTTTAAACAGTTGTGTAAACTTTGTAATATCGGATAATGTAGTTTCACATTTCTTTAGATATATTTAAAAAAAGATATTTATTTAAAACAGTTGTTTTTTTTCAGTTTGGTATTGTTACTAGTTTTTATTCAGTTAATTATATTGGTAACATCTGAATAATATAACAGTTTCAACAATTTTTAATACATTTTTAAAATATTTTTTAAACAAATAATAATACATTTTAATTAATAATGTTAATATATAAAATATTAATAAATATTACACAGTTTAACTTTTATATATTTTATATATAAAGCATACACTTTTCTAAAAAAAAAAATATATATATTTTTTTTAATAAATGTATGTAAAATGTAAATATGTGGAATTATAATATTAAATATTATGGGGGTGATTATGATGGCCTAACGATCGCATCATCATGCCAGCGTAACCTGAATTACCCACCGCCATATTACAATGGCGGTGGGTATTGTGCCAAACCCGTCCGTCTGCTGCTTTTCCGCCAGTCGGCAATTGTTACGATTGCCGGGCGGGCGGAGCTAGGGCCCATATATGGTGATGGTGCCTAGCAGGCACCGCCATCCATATTATGATGTGTGGAATTTAAGGCCTTTCCATGGCGGTGATGCCGCAATGAAAAGGCTGACGGGGACTTGCTTTGGGGGCCCTTTGCAGGCATCCGGGGCTGTGGGGGGATTGGGTGGTGCCCCTGGGGGGTATCTATGGTACACCCCTACATGTCTGCAGTCTTATTAGCTAATCTTGGGAGATATTGTACTTGGAAATTGAATTCCTCCAACCCTTTGATCCACCTCTTAAGTGTAGGAGTCACTTTTTCAATTTGACCACAACAGAACACTTGAACCCGTGGTTAATGATCTGATTTGTCCTCACCAAAAAGGGAATTCCCCACAAATAAAATCTGAAGTGCTTAATTGCCCACATTATCGCTACGGCCTCCCTCTCAATACATGAGTAATGCTTCTCAAACTTCTTAAGAGGCAGGAAGGAAAATGCTATCAGCTTCTCTAGACCTCCCTTCCACCTGGGAGAGGACTGCTCATAAACCCTTCAAACTGGCATCGGTAATGAGGATAGTTTATCTCCTAGTATCAAAATGGCCCAAGTTAGGTATCTTACTTATGGTCAACTTCACTGTTTGGAATGCTGACTAGACCTGCGCCCCTGTAAAATGGACTCCCTTTTTAGCAATGCTCTAATGCACCACCCTGACAAATCCTCTAAAGATCTTTGAGAAGAACTCCGCAAGCTCTAGGAAATACCTCACCTTTTCCTTGACTACAGGAAAGAGGGCACCAACAATAAATACAGATTCCTACTCCTGAGGCGGATAGCCGGGAGCTGTACTTCCTGATCGCTTTTTAAAATTTTAATCATTTGAGTGTTGTTGAATACCTGTGTTTTTAACAAACTATTATCCGACCTTCAGACCCACTGCACATGTACTGGGAGCCTGCTGATCACGAGCAGCGCCTCCCTCACTCAGACAAAACGCCCTCTGGCCGCCGCCATTGACGGCGTGCAGCGAGGCCACGCCCCCTCTCTGGCCACGCCCCCCCACCGAGCTTAAAAGCGCTGAATGCGAGCGCATTTCTAAAGATTCCTACTCCTGAGGCGGATAGCCAGGAGCTGTACTTCCTGATCGCTTTTTAAAATTTTAATCATTTGAGTGTTGTTGAATACCTGTGTTTTTAACAAACTATTATCCGACCTTCAGACCCACTGCACATGTCCTGGGAGCCTGCTGATCACGAGCAGCGCCTCCCTCACTCAGACAAAACGCCCTCTGGCCGCCGCCATTGACGGCGTGCAGCGAGGCCACGCCCCCTCTCTGGCCACGCCCCCCCCGCCGAGCTTAAAAGCGCTGAATCCGAGCGCATTTCTAAAGATTCCTACTCCTGAGGTGGATAGCCGGGAGCTGTACTTCCTGATCGCTTTTTAAAATTTTTATCATTTGAGTGTTGTTGAATACCTGTGTTTTTAACAAACTATTATCCGACCTTCAGACCCACTGCACATGTCCTGGGAGCCTGCTGATCACGAGCAGCGCCTCCCTCACTCAGACAAAACGCCCTCTGGCCGCCGCCATTGACGGCGTGCAGCGAGGCCACGCCCCCTCTCTGGCCACACACCCCCACCTCCCCACACTATAAAATGTGCCACTGGAGGAAGCGCAGCGGACGAGCGCAGCGGGAGCGCCGTTTGCGCGCCGAAGGCGCGCCTAAGGCAAGCCCGTCTGGGCCCGTCCGCGACCGGATCGCGACCAGCGCCAGCCATGCTGCCTGTGACCATTCACACAATCAAAGGATAGTCTGGTCCAGTGCGGAGCTCCGGTCACTGAATGTCGCCACTACCTGTCAGTCGCCTGAGCTCAATCTGATGACTCTGGATCTCCCTCCCCATTGCCCACGTTGCCAAAAGTCTCTAGGCACTGTCTCTCCTCAATCAACCTCACCTCTCAAAATAGCGAGTAAACCATCTCGTAACACCTCCTCCACCCAACTTAGGATTGGTCTACTTAACTGCAGATCCCTCCCCAAGCATGCTGATGACTTATGCTTGCTAATAACGGACTCAAAATGGGATGCCTTGTGCCTCACAGAGACATGGCTCAATGAAGACAACATGGCATCCATTTCGCTAGCAATCCCGCCAGGCTTTAAAATGAGTTTTTCTAATAGAAAGGAAGGCCGAAGAGGTGGTGGAGTGGCTTTCATCTACAACGAGAAATACACATTGTTGTCCTCCACTCCCACCACATTCCCAAACATTGAGGGGTTACACTTCTGCCTCCAAATTACCCCCCAACTGTCTCTTACAGGCCTAGTTATTTACAGACCCCCGGACTGCCCGACATCAGCCTTGGGCGAGCTCATGGACTTTATAGTCCTAAATTCTCTAGACCACGCCTACTATATCGTAGCCGGCGATTTTAATCTTCACGCCGACAATCCTGACTGTCCACAGGCCACTCACCTTATCTCTACCCTGCAATCGGCCAATCTAACTCAAGCTATTGCAGGCCCCACGCATCGGGCGGGGCATATACTGGATCTTTTCTTTTCCAACATACTGAACACAACAGCCAACTCTCCGCTACCACTGCTCTGGACGGACCACTACTTAATCACCATGGCTATCTCAATCCCCTCCCAATCTCAGATCACAGGGAAACGATCCTATGTGCGGAGAAAATGGGACAATCTAACAGCGAACATACTGTGCCCAGCACTTCGTGCAAACCCCCTACCCCTTACCTCGGATGTAAACTCCGATGCTGCATCTCTTAACTTGTGGATAGGCAAAGTAGTGGACTCTATAGTGCCAGCCAGTATCGCTACGTCACACAGAGAATCTCCCTCTGCTCCGTGGTTCTCCCCTGAACTCATGGCCGAAAAAAGTAAATGCAAAAAACTGGAGCGCCTCTGGCGAGCAAATTATTGCGATTCAGCCAAAACCAGCTATAAAAAAGCCCTTCATGCTCTACATTTATCCATCAAAAAAGCCAAAAAAATCTTCTTTGAGACCTCCATCCAGCAGGCGGAACAATCAAGCAAAGAAGTTTTTAAGATTGTTCAATCTTTCTTTAAGCCCAGAGCCATCGAGACGGATATCATCTCATCCGTAAGACTCTGTGAATCCATATCAGACTTTTTTGACACCAAAATATTAAAAGTGTATGATACTTTTACGGACCCCGAGCCGACATTAATGGATGAGTTAGAAGTTTCTGAGTTTCCCACTACCCCCTTAAATCAATTTCAGCCTATTACCCTCTCTGAGGCATTGAAAGAAATACAAAAATGTAAATCTGGAGCTCCTGATGATCCTTGTCCACCTAAACTGTGGAAATTAATGTCTGAGGCAATCGCAGTTCCTCTCTTACACATATGGAACACGTCCATTGCAACGGGCACGTTTCCGGACTGTTGGAAACAGGCCACTCTTCTCCCGCTGAAAAAAAAACCCCAAGGCGCACCGGATGATCTGAGCAATCTCCGACCCATCTCTCTCCTTGCAGCCCCCGGCAAAATGCTCGAAAAACTGATCCAACGGCAGCTAAACAACTTTATTGAAGAAAGCGGTGCCCTACATGAAACTCAATCTGGCTTTAGGGCCGGCTTCAGCACCGAGACGGCCCTCATTGAGGTCGCCGAGTCAATCAGGTGGTCCTTAGATTCAGGGGCATCAGCTATGCTGGTGCTCCTGGATCTATCAGCTGCTTTCCATACTGTAGATCATAGCAGACTGTTGACCCGGCTTAAGGACATTGGCCTTGGAGACAAAGCACTTAACTGGCTACTCTCCTACCTCACTAATCGCTCCCAGAAAGTGGCCCTGGGCCCCTTCTCTTCTGGACCAAAAAACCTCTGGTGTGGTGTCCCACAGGGGTCGGCACTCAGCCCTCTGCTGTTCAATGTCTATTTGGCCCCGCTTTTCACCTTGATTGCCAAATGGGGGGTCAAGGCAATATCTTATGCGGACGACACTCAATTAGTCTTCCCATATACAGACACGTCTGAGGCAGCCTTCAGCAAAATCAGGGGCTGTCTTCGAGACGTGGCCAAATGGATGAACACTAATAAGCTCAAAATTAATGCGAGCAAAACGGAGGTACTATTCTTCGGAAATCTCAAACATCCCCCTCCTGACCTGTGGTGGCCAACGGAAATGGGCCCTGCCCCATCTCCCGGAACCCATGCAAAAAATCTAGGAGTAAGATGGGATGAGAACCTGTCTTTCTTGCCGCATATACAACAGCTCACCGCTGGCTGCCTGCATGAACTCAGAAATTTGCGGAAATTTCTGCCTCTGCTACCAGTCGAGTGTCGAAAAACGGTTGTTCATGCAAAAATCACATCTCGACTTGATTATTCTAATGGCCTCTATCTTGGTCTGCCCAAATATGCGGTGCAACGCTTACAGATCGTGCAGAATGCGGCTGCGAGATTGATAAAACATGTCCCTTTTAGGCAGCACATCTCTCCGCATCTGCACGATCTACATTGGCTGCCAGTGGCAGGCAGAATTAAGTTCAAAGTGCTTACCCTGGCTTTCAGAGCGCTAAAAGGCACGTGCCCCAATTATCTAAAACTCCGACTCCCCCGCTACCACCAAAAACGAGAGCTGCTCTCAAACTCCCTGCTCAAGCTAACTGTACCGCGCGTGAGGAAAGCTAGACTTGGAGGCTCGTCCTTCTCGGCCGGCACGGCGAAACTTTGGAATACCCTGCCCCCTGCCATCCAATCCGCCACGACAGAAGCCAGCTTTAGGAAGCTCCTAAAAACTTGGCTTTTTATGCAATAATCCTGTTCTTCCTCCTGACTACTCACTCTTTGCTGTAGGACTCGCTAGCGCCGGGACACCTCCCCAGAGGTAGCTGTTCGCGCTCAACAAGCATCTGTATTATTATTATTATTAATATCAGCCAGCTCCAACTTGGGCTGAATACCTTCTCTAGATATAATATGGCCCAAATTGGTAAATGACGTCACCCCAATATTGCATTTCTGCTTTTTAACAGTGGGCCCTTTCTTATCCAGTCTCCTCAATCATTTTCTCAAGATCACATCATGCTCACTCACATCTTTGCCATAAATAAGGATATCATCTTGGAAGAACAAAATGTAAGGTATCTCCCCCAGAACCAACTTCATTATTCTCTGGAAATAGGCCAAGGTGGAAGCCAGCCCAAATGCCTTACAAAGCGGTAGGCTCCCAATGGTGTCACAAATGAAATGAGGTGCCTAGAGTCATAATGTAGTTTCCCCTGGTGGTAAGCTGAGAAGAGATTAAAGACAGTAAAAAACGTTGAACTTTTTAGCATGGTGAGGGATTCCGAAATATTAGGGAGTGGCTGGCAATCCACCTAAATGCACTTATTGAGGCTTCTCCAGTCCACACACATTCTGATCAATCAATCAAGTGACTTGTAAAGCACAACTACTCACCCGTAAGGGTCTCAAGGCGCTGGGGGGGCTACTGATCATCGAAGGCACTGTGGTTCAGTCAAAGAGCCAGGTCTTGAGATCATTCCTGGTACTTGAGGCAGTACCGATGATTGCCTGAGGTGGAGAAGCTGGTGTTCCAGGTCTTTCCGACGAGGTAGGAGAAGGATCTTCCTCCGGCTATGATCTTGCAGAAATGTGGGACAGTGGCCAGGGCCAGTTGGGCGGAGCAGAGGTCTTTGGTGGATGCGCGGAATGCGAGGTGTGGTTGAGGTACGCAGGTACTGCATTGTGTAGGGTTTGTAGGTGTGTGTGAGGAGCTTGAAGGTGATTCTTTTGTTGAGTGGGAGCCAGTGGAGTTCTCTCTGGTGGACGGTGATGTTGCTGTGATGGTGGATATTGAGGCAGAGTCTGGCAAAGGCTTTCTGAATGTTCTGCAGTTTCTTGAGGAGTTGCTGGGTGAGGCCAGCATAGAGTGCGAGGCCTTAGTCGAGCCTGCTGCTAATGAGTGCATGGGTGACCGTCTTTCTGGATTCTGTGGGGATCCACTTGAAGATCTTTCAGAGCAGGCATAGCATGCGGAAGCAAGATGATGAGACACATTGATCTGGCAGTTCATGGTGAGTGAGGAGTCCAGGAGGATGCAGAGGTTTTGTGCATGGTTTGTGGTTGTGGGGTGGAATCCAAGATCTGTGTGCCACCAGAAGTCGTCCCAGGTGGAGGGGTAGAGCCCAGGATGAGGACTTCGGTCTTCTTTGAGTTGAGCTTGTGGCAGCTGTCCTTCAGGTGGCGACAGCCTTCATTCCATTGAGTAATTTGTTCTTGGCGACTGTGTGTTTGTTGGTGAAAGAGAGGATCAGTTGGGTGTCGTGGGTGTAGTAAATGATGTTGAGTCTGTTGTTCCTGACAATGGCTGCGAGTGGGCCATGTAGAAATTGAAGAAAGTGGAGCTCAGGGTGGAGCCCTGAAGCACTCTGCAGCTGATCTCTGTGGATTCAGAGTGGAATAGTGGTAGTCTGACTCTCTGGGTTCGGCCGATGAGGAAGCAGCAGATCCATTCCAGGGATTTGTTGTGGATGCAGGCGTCTTGGAGTCTTGTGCATAGGATGCGGTGGGAAACGGTGTCAAAGGCAGTTGCGAGGTCCAGGAGGATGAGGGCTACAGTTTTACCTCGGTTGAGGAGGTTGCGGATGTCGTCTGTGGCAGTGAGGAGGGTGGTATCAGTGCTGTGGCTGCTTTGGAAGCCAGATTGAGAGAGGTCCAGGATGTGGTTTGCTTAGGTGAACTCGGAAAGTTGGGCACTGATAGCCTTCTCAATGACATTGGCTAGGAAGGGGAACAGAGAGATGGGTCTTAAGTTCTTGAGGTCCTTTGAGTCAGCAGTGGGCTTCTTCAGCAAGGGGTTGATCTCTGCATGATTCCAGTCTTCCAGGAAGGTGGCAGAGTTAATGGAGCAGTTCATGGTGCTGAAGAGTTGGGAGGTGATGGACTTCCCATCATCTTTGGGTGCTAAAACTACTGGCACCAACCACTTAGAAGGCTCATTCTCTTCAAACACCTTTACTTTACACAATCTATCTAAATCGTCTTTGAGGGGTTTGAGCATTAAGTGAGAACCCACCAGCATTTTATGCACACAGCGATTAACATTGCCTTTTAACACAATATGGTGTTCAAAATCTTTAAGTACCCCTAACTCATTCCTGAACACACCTGGGAATTCCTCAAAGAACTTATTTCCATCACCGCACTCCACCAACATTACCTGGTCCTTGGCATTGGGATTGAGTATAATTCCCATATCTCGTTGGTGTCTCTAACAAGTAGACTGTACCCTCTTTTTGCAATATACACCTTGCCAATTGTTTCTCTCCCTTTTAACTCAATCAATACCCCAACACATCAATGCGCTAGCCGCCATAGCTGACTGGGTTGATATCTGAAGGAAGCACTATTTCCTCAGGGAACTTACCCTCCAAACACTTATTTCCAATCAAGATAAATAGAGAACCTGAGTTCACCAATACTACAAACCTTTTTCCATCAATATCCACTTCACATTTGGGCATGATTCCTGCATCTACTTCCTCATCCTCACGTTTCACATTCAGTACCTCAGTGCGCAATCACTCTGTTACATTGTCAACACTCTCTACTACACCCCTTGGATGATTTATACACCTTTGCATAGTGCCCTTTGATTCTACACTTACTTAAATGTCTGGCATTGCAGTTGGAACTGTTAGCGATATGAGTGAAACTCCCACATCTAAAACATTTAGGTTTACTATTGTCAAGAAGTGTCTTAGACTTGGGTTTCACAGCAACTTTGAAAACATTACAATCCACCTCCTGTTGTCTCTCCCTCTCCATCAGTCCATGAATGCTGCTTTGAACTGGTTTCCAGTCAGGAGTCACTTTCATGTTGGGTGTGAGAATATGAGTGGGGACTGTCACCTCTCTCAACAAATCTATCTTGTAGTTTTCTCCTGCGCTTCTTTCAAGGATGTCCAATTACTACAGTTCCTCTTCATCCATAAATGTTCCACATAGAGAATACTCTGCTTCAGTTTCTCTGGATGAAAGCTATGTGAATGTAAAATGGAATTTCCTGCTGTGGGTTTCCTATGTGTCTTTGTGTGGAACTTATTGTTTTTCACAAACAACTACAAATCCAGAAAGCAGATCTCTGATGTACTATAAAGGAGGTGAAATGTAAATTCAAAGTGTTGGTATTTAGTTCTGACATAAAGACCTGGGCTGACTCTGAGGTACCTTTCCACAGGATAAACAGATTGTCTATAAATGTTATCCAGAGAATGACATTATCAGACCACTCTCTGTCATGTTTGACACTGAGCATCTGCTCCTCCCACCAACCCATATAAAGGTTGGAACAATTCGGGGCAACACAGGTGCCCATGGCCGTAGCCCTTACTTTCCAGTAGGTATCTTTGCCAAAAATAAAAAGGTTGTTTTCTAAAAACAATCTTGCCATCTTAATGGTCATGTCAGAATATTGATACAGACTTTTAGGCCTTCAGTCCAAAAAATGCTTCATAGCTCTAAGTCTGTTCTCATGAGAGATGCTCGTGTACTACAAGGTCACATCTAATGTCATCAAGACATAAGACTCCTCCCAAGGAATGTCATTGATTCTTTTAAGGAAGTCTTCTGTGTCCTGTATATAGGACGGGAGATGAACCAGGAATTCCTGCAAGAAGTGATCAATGTTTCAGGAAGTGGTTTCAAACAAACTACCTATTGCCGAGATTATCAGACTCCCAGGTGGAGATTCTTGATTCTTGGATATTTTTGGAATCAAGTACAGTATTGGTGTGATGGGGGCTTCAACCTTCAAATCTAAGTATTCACTTTGAGAAATTAGACCTGTCCCCTCTACCTGGCTAGATCCGTATCCGGGGAGGTGGTGGTCCATGGGGCCTAGAACAGCTCCACTCCTACTTAAAAAGAAAAGCTACCTTCCTGCCAAATTTGGTGTAAGTGCATCCAGTGGTTCTGGCTGCAGGCGTGCCTAAAGTTCCTATAGGAATTAACATGGGAAACACTTTTTTTGATGGATCACACAACAAGACTCACTATGACACATTTGTGGGACGATTTCATGAAGATTGTCAAATGACGCCAAAGCTATAGGCAAGTCGAAAAATGCCTTTTCTATGGAAACATGGTCCTAACTATAACTACCTACTGGCGACTGGCAGTAGGTGATATATATTTATTTATTTATATATATATATATATATATTCACTGAAAAAAACGTAGGTTTTAGGGGTGTTATAGTTAGCTGGACATTTCGCCCGTACAATCCATTGAAATTCCTCCGTTATAGTTAGTTGTGCTAAGTATAACTCACGCCCCAGCAATCCAATGAGGGTCATCCCAATCAGGGTCATCCCCTGTAAGCCCGAGGGCGGAGCTAGGAGCCCACGTTCCCCGCTACCCCTCCATTTATTCTAATGTGCTGGCCGAGGCGCAGCGGACGGCCGCAGCGGGCGTGACAATGGCGCGACAAAGGTGCGCCTAAGGTAAGCCCGTCTGCGCCCGTCCGCGGCCGGGCGGGCCAGGGGCCATACCCCCTGCCGGTGTCATTCGAAATTCACCCACACCCATCCGCTACTCTCGCAGCGAGCTGCTGGCTCACGCTGATAAAAGGGGCGATAACGAAGGGCCATGTATTTGAACGGGCCCAGGCCCATCTTACGGACCAATTTCTTGCCTAACATGCCGATGGTCCAGTATGGGGTAATCACTTTTAGGCCACCAGACTATCCATGTCCACAACCATTCCAACCTTCTTTGCCTTTATCTTAATGCCATATCCCTACCTAGGCATCTGGGACCTACTTAAAACCAAGAGCCCTGACCTGGTTTTCATTACTGAAACCTGGTTATCCGACACCAATGCCCCGGACCTAGCGAATGCACTCCCCCATAATTATAAAATTATTAGGCAAGATCGATCTGGCAGTAAGGGAGGGGGGGTCGCTGTTATATTCAGGGATCACCTAACCTGCCTCTCGGAACCAGTAACTGTCTACAATGAACATCAAACCTTACATTTCAAAGTACTCCACGATGGTCTTACCATCCTAGCTGGAGCAGTATTATACAATCCTCCAGGACAACAAGTCAACCTTGGCACCAAACTGCTCAGCCAAATTCTGCCACTTTGCTTAAAACAAAAAAAATATTTTATAATTGGTGATTTCAACATTCACTACGAGAAAAAGGAAGCCCTAGGGGTTTCCCAACTGGAATATGACATGGAAATCCTTAACCTTAAGCAGTGGATAGGGGGCCCTACTCACATAGCCGGCCACACATTGGATTTACTCTTCACCAATATTGAATCCACTAAAATATGTGAGGTCCTGCCACTACCTTGGTCGGATCATTCTCTTATAACTTTCACAATAAATCTTCCCTGTAAGTCACAGAAACGAAAGGCAGCTCACCAGATCTCCAAACTAGCCTGGAGGTTAGTCAATGAGTTAAATTTTGAAACTCATGTCCAGGAGGCCAACACCAAATTTCCGGCTGCCTCCTCTGTTTGCTTAGACGTTACTATATTAGACTCCGGAATACTGCAAACACTAAATAAACTAGCCCCCATGTGGGAATCTAGGAAACGATCTCAAACGGAGAAATGGTACACTCCTCAACTAAAAAACCTTAAAAGGGAATGTCAAAAATTTGAACATCTCTATAGGCAATCTAAAGACAGCGCATCTAAACTACGTTATCTCCTCAATCGGAAATTGTATAACCTTGCTATAAAAAATGCAAAAAGAAGTCACTTTTCCCAGCGTATCCAGGAAAACAGCAACTCAGCTAAGGAGCTTTTTAAAATAGTGAAGGAGCTCAGCAAACCATCCAGCATTTCTCAAACAATTACCCCCTCGGTCGAGGCATGTGAACGAATCAGCACCTTTTTTACTGAGAAAATTAAGAACATTTACTCCACCTTCACTCCCCAACACTCCCACAATAACACAGATTAGCCCTCCAATACTGCGACCATAGCAATTGCCGCGACAGGCCCGCCAGACTCGTGAACTACACCCACACTAGCTGGTTTTGAGCCATTCACAGTGGACGAGGTTCTAACAGCCATGAAAACAGTTAAATCTGGTTCTCCGTCAGATCCCTGTCCCCACTTTGTGTTTTCAAAAATTGCTCCCACGCTCTGTCCCCTGATCACTCAGCTTTTTAATAAATCATTAAGAACAGCCACCTTCCCGGATGCCTGGAAGCATGCCTCTGTGATTCCCCTCCTGAAGAAAGCTGGATCAGACATTCTGAACCCCGAGAACTATCGCCCTATTTCCCAGCTCCCTTACCTCTCCAAAGTCTTGGAGAAACTGGTTAACGGACAGCTGACAAGGTACTTGTAAACAAACCTCCTCCTGGATCCCTCTCAGACGGGTTTCAGAGTCAACAATAGCACGGAAGCAACGTTGCTGGCAGTGTTGGACAGTATCAGATCCTCCACCGATCAAGGTGGGACAATGGCACTGATACTTCTTGACCTGTCAGCAGCGTTTGACACGGTATCCCATAACTGCCAGTAAAGGAGTCCAATCCACCACATTAAGCTGGCTGCATTCTTTTCTGAGAAATCGCACCCAGGCAGTACATATGGGACAGGTCCATTCCAAGCCCAGCCCCATCAGTTGTGGAGTCCCCCAGGGAGGTTCACTAAGCCCCACCCTTTTCAATGTCTATATGTCATCTCTTGCCGACATTGGAAGGAAGTGGGGCATTGGCATCTGCTCCTATGCGGATGACACGCAACTGATGGTGGCCTTGGACGAGAGACCCAACATTATCAAATCCAAATTACATGACTTTCTCTCGGAAATGGCCCAGTGGATGCATTCACACTGCCTGAAGCTGAACGCCTGAAAATCTGAGATCCTTCTGTTTGGCGGCGCCAAACGTGTGTGGGATGACACGTGGTGGCCACCCTTGCTGGGTATGGCCCCCATCCCTAAACTACATGCAAGGAATCCGGGCGTCATTATTGATGACGCCCTGTCCATGAAAGATCATGTGCGATCCCTCTGCGGTAAAGGCTTCGCCATCCTGAAGCTTCTTGCCAGACTATTTCCCTGGATACCCCTGGACTGTAGACGTTCAGTTACTCAAGCCTTATTGGTTAGTCACCTGGATTATGGCAACGCGCTATTTGTAGGTATGAATGAGCACCTGTTTTCACGTCTACAGGTATTGCAGAACTCGGCGGCTAAACTCATCTGTAACAAAGGCAAGCTCAAATCGGCCTCGGAATGCCTGAAGAAACTGCACTGGCTGCCAATGCGCCAGAGGGCGGTCTTCAAACTGCTCAGTCATGCCCATAGGACCCTAATTAAGACTGGCCCCACTATTCTTCAAGGAAAGAATGAATTTTACGTCCCCACAAGGAACCTACGCTCACTCCAGTCTGCCCTGGCCAGGACTAAACGTATTTATAAAGTAAGGACAGGTGGCCGCTCATTCTCCCACCTAGCAGCAAAGAAGTGGAATGAGCTTCCCCCAGACCTAAGACACACTACTAACTACCTCCTGTTCCGGAAAAAACTAAAAACCTACCTCTTTCCCAATTCCTAAATATTCCTCTGGTGTCAGTCCCTAGCAGCTTCTCCCTTGGTATAAGCGCCTTGATATCCCTTGGGATGAGTGTTGCGCTCTACAAATACCGCAAAATAAAAATAAATAAATGATGTCACATATTACATCATGCATGACATGGTCCGTGACAACACTGATGACATCTCAAATGACATCACTGATGACAACTCAAATGACATCACTGATGACATCACTGATGACATCATTCAGTGAATGTGCTTTGGTTCGCTATTTAAATTAACCCTGGGCGTAGTATGCGTAGTGGGGCTACACGAAGCAACGCAAAGTGGGCGAGAAACTACAGCCACCTACGCACTTTGCGTAGCCCCACTACGCGCCGCCTGCCCCCCTCCCCTACATACCTAATTTGTGTTAGATAGTCTTAGAAAAGTAAATAAAAAGCACTTACCTTGTCCGCCACGTCCCGGTGGTCCCTCTTCTAATCGTGCCGCCGTCTTGGATACCAATGCGTACAAGAAATGCGCCCTGTGAGAAGGTGGCCCGATATGCAGCGTTCGCTATTCTAGCGTCCACTATGTATCGTTCCAACGACCCTTATGGTGATTGGTTGTAAGTCAACCTTAGACCAGCTATCCTAGTAGCGTGGATGCGAACAGTCTTCGGGCTAAACTCTAGAGGGCGTGTTAAGCCAGCTGTAATACCATCACATACCCCTTGAACACCAAGTGAAAGGACACCACACAAGTGTTATGAAAATAAACAGTATATTTATTAGAATCACAACAGCCCTGTACTCTTTATGAGGACAGGGTACTAAGCACAGAACCAAAGCTCTTAGAAAATACTTCAAGTGCACAATTAAAAACAAGTGCCCGAGGTTTAGTGGTCTCGGGCGGACCCGATAAGGCAAGTCAGAAGCGAGGGACTCGGGACCCTAGAGTAAGGAGGCTATGCAGGCACCGAAATGCCGAAGTTACCTAGCCACGAGGGCTGCGGCTGCACAAGTCTTACAGGCGTCGGGGTCTTCGCTGACGAGCCAGGAGCCGGAAGAAAAGGAGTTGCTGGCCGGCGACCAGTGATGAATAGTTCGTAGAGATCCAAGCCTGGATCAGAGATCGATGATACCTGAAAGCAGAGGGGACCAAGTTCGTACTACTAGCCAGTAGTCAGAGGGTACCAGAAAGGCACCGGATGGCCGTCACCTTGACTAGGTGAGTGGGCGACGCTAGGCTCTGCAGTCTCACGGACCAGGAGGCGTTGTCGGCGACCAGGATGGAGGTGCGAGCTGTCCCACGAAGGTTGATGTGGTCGGCATCGCTGGGCCCAGGATTGGGGCAACAAGCCTTGGCAGATTTCAGGGCCACGTGGTGGGCCTAAAATGGCGTCTTGAGCGGACCAGGAGGGTCCGGGTTGCTCCTCTCGGAAAAGGGAGCAAGGGCCGGTATGGAGCAACCAGACCAGCAGCGTTGGTTGTCGGATGTCGTCAAAGAAGGGCACAAGCCAGCGGCTAGTGACCAGACAACGTGCTGAGCAGCGAGCAGAAGGGCCCCACGCAGATCGGGGAGATCCTGGGAGACTGCACTTCGGTGCTGGAGCTACTCAGGGTCGGGGCTTCTCGGACCCCAGAGCACTCACCAGAGAATTGCTTTGATGGTCGTGCTGATTAAGAAAGCGTGCAGGTTTTGATGATGGCCGGTCCCTCGAGGTCTCGTCGCACCCACAGATCTCAGCTGAGCTGACTATGTGGGTAGAGGTCAGAGGTGCCAGGGAAGCCGGTTCTTGTCGAGCTGGGCCGTCGGATCCTTGAGGAAGGACTTGCAGCAAACCGCAGAGTTCTTAGATGGTGCCTGCGGATGCAGGGTGACTACTCCTTAGCCACAAGGGAGAAATCTTGAGAAGAGTCTCGAAGTCCTTTCGTAGAAAGTATTCTTGATTCAAAGATGATCTAATTTGGAAGGGTCCCCGCTCCGGCCTTTATCCTAAAGAAAGGGGTGGGTACATGACTAGGTCCTGCCCTAGGGGTGGGACCAAGAAGGGGGGTAGTTACACCCCTCTCCCCTGCCGGACTTTCCCCAGGTCAGGGGCTGCGCGCCCCTGGAACTGGTTCTAACCGGCAGATGCGTAGTGAGCACCGGGGTGCCACTCCGCAGTCACCTTCTCGCAAAGCCCTACCAACCCAGAATACACAAAACCCTGTCTGGGATGGTGCGAACACCGCCCCTGACAGGAAACCCTTTGTCCAAGCTCTCCTCGCTGGAAGGACTCCCAGCAGCAGGAGGTCAGACTTGTGTCTGTGGTGGCAGCGTCCATTTTGTGGAGCTGAGGCTTCAGTTAACTTTAACCGGGATTCACAGTTACATACATGTTGTGTCCCTCTAGAAGGGCGGAATGCTAACCTCGTCGCCAGAATTGGTGAGGGGGCAGCATCCCGATTCGTATGACACCTTACTCGACATGTCTTGATAACGCTATACCAAAGTTACCGATATGATACGCGTTATCATGGAACAGCCATTGGGTCTTGGTTCCGCAAGCTGCAACCGGGCTCGGCTCGTGCCAGGGCCCAGTTCACACGGTTCCATGCACTCTGCCTTCAGGATTGTCAAGGCCTGCCATAGGAGTGACTGATAGGAACCCGGGTGTCCATTGTGAGGTTAGATATAGGGATACTATACCTAAAGCAACGAGCGAGTACGCTACGTTGCCCCAGCTGTCGTGCAGCCAGTTGTGTCAGTTTTAGATGGCCATCCAGGGGTGGCATAATACATGCTTCAGCCCCTGGTAGGCCCTGGGTACACCGATGCCCTGAGTTACAGGGTCTGACAAGGTGGCCCAGTACCAATTGGAAATGTACCTAGGGTACATGGAATCCATTTTAGAGAGAGAGCAGTAGGCCTGGGGTCCTGATTGGCAGGGTCCCAGGTCAACTAAGTCGGAAAACCAGCAAAACACCAGGCAAAAAGTCGGGGGTAACCATAGTCAGGTATCTACCTTCCTACACGCCCTCTCCGTTGGGCGCCGTGGGGGGTCCCCAATCCCCCCACAAACCCAGCCGGCTCCTCGCGTCCTGCGGGAGCCGGCATTGCTTTTCCACATGGAGAGCAGCTAAAATGCTGCTCCCCCTGTGGAAAAGCAATTTGCTTTGCTATTTGGAAGAGAGAGCAGGTTTCGTGCTCTCTCTTCCAAAGAGCAGAGCAGTTTGCAATGACAGGGTGGGAGCCGCGAGGCTCCTGCCCTGTCATTGCAAACGGCAGTGTTCTACAGGTGGGCACCCCGAGACACTGCAGGAGCGGGCCCTGCGGGGTGGCGGTCCCCAGGGCCTCGACCAGGCTCCAGGAAGGTCCCCCCTCCCACATTTTACAAAGCCCCGGGGGGTGGTGGGCCCCGGGGCTGAGGGGTCCATCACAGATCCCCCAATTTTAATATTTAGTGCCCCGGGGAGGTGGCAGTCCCCGGGGCGTGTGGGGGGGCTTGAGCCCCCGACACAGGGTATTTTAAAAAAAATAAAGCCCCGGGGGTGGCGGTCCCAGGGGTTGCAGGGGGCCGTGAGCCCCTCTGCCATTCAAAGTACTAGAAGCCACGGGGTGGCAGTCCCCGGGGTTGGGGGGGGCTGAGAGCCCCCCCAATTAATTTTAAGAAGCCCTGGGGGGTGTCGGTTCCTGGGGCTGCGGGGACCTGAGAGCCTTCCTCCCAATTTAAATAAGCCCCGGGGTGGCGATCCCCGGGGCTGCGGGGGGCCGTGAGCCCTCTACCTTTGTTATGATGAAGCCCAGGGGGGTGGCGGTCCCCGGGGCAGTGTGGGGGATTGGGCCCCCCGCACTCTTTTTTCATCATGCCCCCGGGATTTGGCCCCCCCAGGGGCTAATCAGCATTGAAGCGCAGGAGCCCAAGCTTGGTTTTTTTATCAGCAGGAGCTGCGCATCCTGTGCAGATTTTGCCGATTTAAAAAACAAAATAATGTTTGGGGGGGGGGCCTTGTGGGTCCTTGTGGGACCCCCTGAACAGGCCTAGGGGGTCAGGGTGTTTCTACCCTGCCCCCTTTTCGCTTTTTGCGTGTTTTTTTTATAGGTTTCTTGAGCCTCGGTTCTACTGAGGCACAAGATGGATGCCAACACTTCCTGATTTGGAGTGTTGACAGCCAATTAGAATACAGCTCGTGCACAGCAGGGTGCATTAAGGATGTGAGGATCCTGCGCGGCCATAGATATATATGTACTTTTAAATGTGATTTTCTCAGGAACTACTGAACGGATTTACACTATTTAAGCAAAAGGCACGAGTCTGAACTAAGGACTATCTCTTTGCCAAATTTGGTGTAATTCCGTTCAGCCGTTCGGCTGTAGCCGCGATGAACGGTTCCTACGGAAAAGTACATGGGGAAAACACGTTTTGGCACGTTTTTTCTCGGTCCCCGCTTGACGTATCACCCCGAGCCTTTCAGGATAGGAGTGGACCGGAGCTGGCCATTAGTTTTGAAATTTTGCGAAGATTCGTCAACCGGCGCCAAAGTTATTCCAAATAGAATGTTGCGGGCTTCCTATGGAAAATAGGTCCTAACTATAACTATCTACTAGCGACTAGATTATATATATATATGCCCGGTCGGGGGCGCACCGCCGCGGACTCGTGCGGTGCCGCTGCTGATGTTTTTGCCAGTGCCGCAGGTCTGTCTGGCATATGGCTGAATGGAGGATGAGTTTTAAAGGACACCCATGATTTTAGTATATTTTACCGAAAATGACTGCACCCGGCTCACTGGAGCATGATTATGCAGGACTTCCGTTCCCAAAATGCAACTTGAATGCATACTCACCTGCGTGTGATTGAAATCTAAATAAAAAGAGGGATATCAACGAAAGCCTGATGGGAACAGTCTTTTTGGTAGCAGAAATACCTCTGACGAAGGGCGCATGCTTGAAACGCGTTAGGTCTCTGCTGACGCTGAGTGACCTGGCCTCTTCCTTGACCTGATACAAGCCGGATGGAGAGTGAGCCCCGAGCTGTGAGCACAGTGTGATTTGGATGTTAAATGGCCTGCTCGGTCCGGGGGCGCACCGCCGCGGACTCGTGCGGTCCTGCTGCTGATGTTTTTGCCAGCGCCGCAGGTCTGTCTGGCATATGGCTGAATGGAGGATGAGTTTTAAAGGACACCCATGATTTTAGTATATTTTACCGAAAATGACTGCACCCGGCTCACTGGAGCATGATTATGCAGGACTTCCGTTCCCAAAATGCAACTTGAATGTATACTCACCTGAGTGTGATTGAAATCTAAATAAAAAGAGGGACATCAACGAAAGCCTGATGGGAACAGTCTTTTTGGTAGTAGAAATACCCCTGACGAAGGGCGCATGCCTGAAACGCGTTATGTCTCTGCTGACGCTGAGTGACCTGGCATCTTCCTTGACCTGATACAAGCCGGATGGAGAGTGAGCCCCGAGCTGTGAGCACAGTGTGATTTGGATGTTAAATGGCCTGCTAGGTCGGGGGGGCGCACCGCCGCGGACTCGTGCGGTCCCGCTGCTGATGTTTTTGCCAGCGCCGCGGGTCTGTCTGGCATATGGCTGAATGGAGGATGAGTTTTAAAGGACACCCATGATTTTAGTATATTTTACCGAAAATGACTGCACCCGGCTCACTGGAGCATGATTATGCAGGACTTCCATTCCCAAAATGCAACTTGAATGTATACTCACCTGAGTGTGATTGAAATCTAAATAAAAAGAGGGACATCAATGAAAGCCTGATGGGAACAGTCTTTTTGGTAGCAGAAATACCTCTGATGAAGGGCGCATGCCTGAAACGCGTTAGGTCTCTGCTGGCGCTGAGTGACCTGGCCTCTTCCTTGACCTGATACCTGATACAAGCCGGATGGAGATTGAGCCCCGAGCTATGAGCACAGTGCGCGCACGTACGCGGACCCGGGCGCGCATGGTGCGCGTTTATAGATATATACATTTTCTCAAATTCGATTTTCTCAACAACTACTGTAGGGATTTACACCATTTAAACAAAAATGGCGATCTGCGAATCAGACTCTACCATTTTGCCAAATTTGGTGTAATTCCGTTTAGCGGTTCGGGCTGTAGCCGTGTCTAATCGTCCTATGGAAATTAACATGGGGAAAACACGTTTTGGGACCCCCTTTTTTCTCGGCCCCCGCTTTACGAATCTTCCCGAGACTTTCAGGGAAGGAGCGGAGCGGAGCGGAGCGGAGCGGGCCATCTTCTTCGAGAAATTTGCGAAGATTCAACAACCGGCGCCAAAGTTATTCCCACTAGAATGTTGCGGATTTCCTATGGAAACTAGGTCCTAACTATAACTACCTACTGGTATATATGTATATATATATATTCGATTCTCACCCAGCACAGCAGTTGCTGTGCGAATGCACTTCCAATCCAGCCTTGTCACAATATAAATCCAAATAGCGCGTGTGCTCAAGTTGAAATTTTATTCATTTCAGTTCCATCAAGTAGCAAACCCAAACTAGCCACCCGTGACCAAGGCGAGTGCTTTTCGCCGAAACGCGTTGGGTTTGCTATATGATTCCGTTTGTAACATGCTGGAACCGAAATGAATAAAATTTCAAGTGCATTCGCACAGCAGCTGCTGTGCTGGGTGAGGATCGAATACTTTACAGGGTGACCTCTATCCCTGGCTTTGCACCGCTGTTCTGGGTCCCGGTGTAATATATCCAAGACCACTTCCTCCATATATATATATACCATGAAATGCTTCTTCGTACCTGATCCACAGCAGTGATCCTTACGACAGGTAACGCCAAATAGAGGCAAAAGCGGCACCACAGGGCATTTCTCACATGTGCTTTTTATTTCATTCCATCACGCCAGTGGATACAGAGGACAGACTACGTCTTTCGGCGTTATGCCTTCCACAGACTATCGAGTTCACGAGTTTGGCTAGTGCTTAAATAGATTGTAGGACCTTAGTCCTGTCAGTGTCAACCACCATTATAACCAGACTATGCCTAACTCGTGTTTTATGTATATACTAGCAGCCCGTCCCGTCGTTGTCCGGGGCTGAAATAGAATGTGTGCAAAGGGTTGTGTGAGAAAATACTTTGTGAAAGCTTTGTAATGGCCGCTGGTATGTTGATTCACCTTAATCCCCACTTGAGGGCCGGAGCAATTTGGGCAGTCGTAAATGCGAAGGGTGGCTGTTGTAAATCTGTGTAAGCTGAAACTGCAGTGCGTCACAGCATGCTTGTGAGGCCTTCGAGTGTGTGAAATAATATTGTGAGAAAGCTTAGCAATGTCCGCTGGTACGTTGATTCGCCTTAGGGTGTGATCCCCGCTGGTAGGCTGAGTGGCTTGAGCCCCCGCCTGAGCACCGGAGCAATATGCAAAGCTTGTGCTCCCCGCTGGTAGGCTGAGTGGCTTGAGCCGCCGGCTGAGCACCCGAGCACTATGCGAAGCTTAGTGCAATATGCGAAGCTTGTGATCCCTGCTGGTAGACGGACTGTCTTGAGCCCCCGCTTGAGTCCTGGAGCAATATGTTAAGGCGTGAGCGTGTAATGTCGCGTGAATGCCGCAGCCTGTGAAGACTTGCCCATTGGTGTTTGGCCACCCCCCTCTCACAACGGCCACGAGCCGCGTCCCGTGAATGCCGCGCCAATTGATGTTTTGGCACGCCCCTCTCACAACGGCTAGGCCCACAAGGGAGTAATGTGACTGTGTTTAAGTAATGTGAATGTTTTGGTTAGAATGGCGTTTTGGCTTTTTGCAGTAATGCCGGGAAATGGCGTGCCTCGCGCCTCGTGAATGCCGCGCCCATTGCTGTTTGCTGTTTGTCCACGCCCTTCTCACAATGCACATGCCCACAGGGAGTCCTGTGAAGGTTTGTTTGCTGCGCCCATCACTGACAGCACAACGCCCACGCCCACAAGGGACTACTTTACCCCTAAGGTTCCTTTACCTTTGTAATGTGTATGGTGGGCACCTGTATAACCTATGTCCATCTGCTGCAACTGAACTTTCCTATGCTGTATTGGATGTTGTGATTGGTGCTGTACTTCTTGAGCTTACCCGCCTCAAAGGTTTGGGCTCTCTCTTTATAATAGCAGTATGGCTTAATTATCCAGCAGTACATTTCACTCTGTAAAGTACACTATGTTGTCATTCTGCTAAGAAAGATTTGTTACATTCTGGAAGAATTGCAGGAAAACATTAAGCTATAATTTACATCATGCCTGTAAAGTACTAGATTTCATAAATACTTCAAGTGCATTTGGCTCATTAAATTATTTTTATACCAACATCATATTCGAAAGACCAGATTTTCAGGGACAAACGGGAACGCAAACCATAATATATGTGGATATTGGAAAAAACATTGGATAGGTGTGACACAATAGGCTATAACGAACTACATATCATGGTCTAACATTTTTCAAAACATGAGTGGAAAGCATATCAGATTAGTCAGAGTTATAGATGCCCAAAATCTCCATGACAGTATTGTAGAGATACTATAACAACACCACTGATGCCAGTACTGATACTTACAAGTAGTGTAGAGATGGCATGAGTGTATCCCATAGAGAAAAGTTCTGTGCATACTTTACTAATCATCAATTTTTTATCAGAATCTATGTACATCATTATATATGATGATGTACATACCACCAGCCTGGTGGTGGTCCAATTAGTTTCTGTCACTTTTAGGAGCCATGTAGTATTTTTACATTAGCCTCTGATGGAGCAGGGTGAAGAACAAACTTTTGTTCTAGCCTGTGAAGTTAATCTCCCATAATGAATAATTAAATTAATAAAGCATGTGGTGAAAGTATTAATCAACTTAGTTTAAAATTGCAAACATTACTCGCGGGATTAACTAATGTGCTTTATGTTGCAAATGCAAAGAAGAAAATAATAAACTAACTTTTGTCTATTGTCTTTGTCAGTATTAAATGCGGCTGTTTAACTAATGGCATGTGCTTATTATATGTGCTTATGTTATGTCTTTTGTGACAAAAGCCTTTGGAGTTCGTGCAGTTCCTGAAGGAAAAGTAAATATATTGCTGCATACATGTGCTTCTGCTAGGTAACATAATTACCCTGGTTAATTATTAGAAGGGGGGCGGGTAACAGAATGGGTCTCAATTCTTTAATTAATTGATGCCTTGTGTTTGTTTAATAAGAGTTTCCAAAGTGAGGCCTGAAAAGTGGCTCGGGAAAAAATGGCTGACAGACACAGACGTGAAACCTTGTCCAGAGTGGAGCCTTGCATTTACGTAATGGAGATTTTTGCTGCACAAACTTTATTAATAAAAAGAAAAAGACTTTTGCTTGAATAAAATGTGCTCACAGAAAGAAGGCCCAAGGACAGGATCTGTGAATGTCTGCCAAGGTTAGGAAGTAAAAAGTACAGTACTCGAAGGAAAAACTAACACTTTTGAGGAAGCCAAATGTCGTGGAAGAAAAAGACAATAGGGCTTCTGTGAAGCCCGGACTTGGTCAAAATATAAGGATGACCTAACTGTGGACTGACATGGCTCAGCCAATGAGAGACCTGGATTTCGTTGAAAGAATGCAGAATGTAGAAAGTTTTAGATAGAGAAAAGGTCTAAAACCTGACATCATGAGCAGGGCAAAAAGCTTGCTTCCTGATTCCTGATTGACGTGCTGTTGGACTTTTGGCGCACGTAAGGACAGCAGACTTTAAATGATATTTTCCTTTTCAGGTGAAGCAAAAGATAGACAGGGAAATAGATTTAGGGTATGGAAACCGTTATTTGCTAATATTTCATGATTCTGAACTTGCTTGAATAATGTTAGTCTAATATTTCATTTCCTAATAAAATGCTGCTTTCTTATTTGCTAATAAATTAAAGATTCTAAAACGTAAATGCTCTTTCTTTGAAGAATAAAGTTAATAAAAATTAGATTTGAAATGACAAGCTGTTCTTGTTTATTCATGGTCTAGTTACTATCAGTTGATCCAATCGCCTTATGTGATCTGTTTAATAAATGATAAATGTTTAAAACCATGGTAAAATATGATAAACTGCAGTTGTATATAATATTGTAAATAATAGGTGAGTGAATTTATCAGACCACTAGATTCAGTTGCTCAAAAATTGTCTCATTGGTGTTATGGGCCTTTTTAAGTGTTTTATAATTAATGGTGAGTATTGAGGTAATAGGTAGTGTTGGTGAGACAGTTTTTCTATAGCAGCGCTGGATCAATTTCTTGGTAGCAGAGTTCAGTTACTATGGTAACTGACATGTTACATGGTACTACATAGGATACATGTCTAAAACATGTTAAGTTTGTTCAGTTGTTACATGTAGTCGAAAGGTCTTTTCCAGCAGTGCGAAAATTCCTAGTTGTGCCGGCAAGAGTAGTGTGGCAGGTGAAGTTACACAGTGCATTTGTTCTGTTTCAAAATAGTGGTATCGCAGTATATCACAAGTGTTGTGGACATACAACATAAGTTTAGGGATTTTAGGTGTGTAAGGTAGAATGTACAGCGAGGATTGTCTATGAAATCGTAGCTTTCGAGTATAGGGATACTTCTGTCCTGTTTTAAAACTCACTGTGAAAAGAGTAGTAGAATTTATCTAAGCTTGAGTGAAGGGTAAAGAAGCATCGTCTATCTTACTGGCGAGTGAGTATTCTATTAGCAGGTTAAAGTCCTACTAAAGATTTATGTATGAATGGTTAGGGATCCTTTCCGTATGAATGTGTGTAAATGAATGGGTAAAGTAGCCTTACTTTATCAACGAATTTAAATATTCTGTGAAAATAGCGTTTTCTATTTCACGCAAAAGAATACTTGATTGTTTGAAAAACCTATCACTTTACTTTAGCGAAACAGACAAATGGTTTATGTTTGTGGAGTTACTAATTGAAATCGATTGAAAGGTTTCTAAATATGGCGCTGTGAAAAATTTTTGTAAAGGAGGAGTCAGTTTACGGAGTGAGAGAGATAGAAGCTGTAGCGGTAGCATACGTCACAAGAGTCGCGCTGTGATTGGCTAACATACGTCACAGTATTCGCGCACAGATTGTTTCATGTGACAAGACGAGCTTACAGCTGATTGGCTCATCCTGAAAAGCAGTAATTCTATTGGTTGAGCAGAGTGTGACGTTGCTTAACCTGATTGGTTAATTAGTTCGTTTTGCGCACGGATTGGTTGGTGCGGCGGAATAACAAGAAATTATTACGATCTTTTGCCGAAGCAGGAAAATTTGTTTAAAAGACATGGATTATTATTATTTGAAAGTGAAAAAGAAACTTACTTGGTTTCAGAAGTTGAAAAACAAAATTAAACCTGACAAGAAAATTTCAACGCGAAAAGGAAGATTAATTCATAAGTACAAAACACCAGCAGCTTATATGTTAGGTGAATATGGTTATCATACTTGTCTCTGGATTGAGAATTGGATGAAAATTACTGAAAATGATGGTATTTTAGCATGGCCGGAAGATGGATCATTTAACATAGCGGTTTTGAGAAACTTAAGAGAAAGGATGATGAAACTTGTACCAATGCCTAGACCTACTCAATTTGAAGCTTTAGTTGAATGGGAGAAGGAAATGTTTGAATTAGAACGAGAAAGTAGGGGAATACCAAAGCGAACAGGATTAGGTTTTGAGAGAGAGACACATGAGGATAGAATGCATCGATGGAGAAAAGCAGACATGTGTGATGGTTTGTACCCAGTGAGACAAACTGATGAGGCATCTGGTAAAAAAGGTTCCCAAAATAAAAAACATGTTAGAGAGGAAAGTGATTCAGAAGATGTAGTTTTAGAAGAAATTTATACCAGAAAGCCACCACCTTATCAACCAGTTTGTACATGGACTTCTCCAAGTGCCCCTCCAAGAGAAATAATAAATGAGGTTACCCCTGAAACAAATCCGAATTTAAAAAAAACGCCTGAAAGAGTAGAAACAGGATGTAATTCGAATATATCAGGAGAAAATAGTAATTTCACTGAAACTCCTGTTCAAAGAAATGAAACCCCAAGAAAAGGAAATAGAGCAGAAAGATATGAGGAATTGCCAGATACATCAGAATGCATTTGTTCTGCGAATGAATTAATACAGCAGTTAACTAAAATCATGGAAGCAGTAACGGTGCCAGTAACAATTGGACCTGTTCTTCCAGTGTTTGATTCAGCTTTAACTGTCCCATTAAATTCAGAAATACAGAAAGTGACTGAAAAATTTAATTCAGATTTAACAGAAATACATCGTGAAAGAATGATGCCCGATTTCACTTTTAATCAAAGTTTGTCATGTAAAACCCCAACTGGTGCAGATTCTGATTCTGGATCTCCAGTAAAAAGTTTAATGCAAAGCCCAGAATGTAAATTAATTGATGTTGCAAAATTGAAGGCAGACATAGAGGAATGAATAATTGGAACAATTGGAACTGACAGGTTGAAGGCATATCAGGATGATGAATTATTATTTATTTGCAAAAGCATACCATGGAAAACGAAAAATAAATATGATCAATTATTGGAAATGGATTTTGAATTAGAAATAGATTTAAGCAAGCAAAAGAGTTTGCAGAGAAATTATAGAGTGGATTTTTCTGAAAAAGACATTAAAAATGTGAATACTGCAGGAAGAATAACTCATATAAAAGATTTAGGGGCTGATGTATCATCCGTTTTTTTTGTCGCAAACGCTGCGATTCGGAAAATAGCAGCGTTTGCGACAAAAAAAACGGGTTTTGGAATGTATCAAGCAAAAAGCCTCGCAATATTAAGGAATCGCAAATTTAGCGATTCCTTAATATTGCGAGGCTGTTAAGGAATCGCAAATTGCGATAACTCATTTCAAATGTATTAAGCATTTCAGTGTTGCAATTTTTGACTAAGAATTCGCAAATTACCATCAACTTGTAGTTGGTGGTAACTTGCGAATTCTTTTCAAAAAGCATTTTTTTTAAATTCTAAAGGTGCCATATGACGCTCATACATGCCCTTAGGGCATGTATGTGCGCCATATGCGTACACATATCAAATTCAGGGGTGCAGCAGGGTGTCCTTTAGACACCCTTGCACCCTTGAAATTATTCTCAATTTGCGATTAGCTAATTGCTAATCGCAAATTGAGTATAATTTTACATTCATTCCTATGGGCCTCCTGGCCCATAGAAATGAATGGGAAATTATTCCTTAATTGCGATTAGCAATTTGCTAATCGCAATTAAGGAATTCTAAGGAATCGCTAATAAATAGCGAAATTCTACATACATACCATTTTGCACTTCTCAAATAGCGATTCCTTAACAATCGCTATTTGAGAAGTGCAAAATGGTATCTTGATACATCTGCCCCTATATTGTGATCCTGGGAAAATGGGGTGAATTAAGTAAATGGAGAGCAAAATGGGCAAAGAAAAAAGATGAAGACACAATAACCTTAGCTTTCCTTAACAGAGAAAAAGAGAAAGTGGCAAATGAGTTTCCAATGAGAGAAATAGCCGGAGGAGGCTATGTGCATGTTCCTTGGACAAGGCAGGACATTCTAATGTTCACCAATGATTTTCCTCGATTAAGAGAAAAACCTGTAGAATGGTATCGACAGGTAGACAGATTTGTGAAGGTTTCAAAAGTCCTGTGGGTTGATCTTGATGGATTCTTTGACATAGTTGTCCCATCAGATCTGTGGACGAAATGTAAAATTTCCATAGATTGGCCTAGAGAAGAACCTTCTCGAGATAAGGTAACAGGTGCTCCCTCACCAGATGTAATGAAGATGTATGATAAAGTAATTGTATTTTTGAAAAACAAGATTCCCCCAAAAGAAGTGGATTGGGTTAAAATAGACAGAACAACCCAAGAGCCGAAAGAATCAGTGGATTCATTTTATGAAAGATTACTGCTGGTATTTAAACAATACAGTGGTTATGAGCATCTAAGTGAAAAGGATATGGGCCATTTCATATACAGATTTGTATATGGTTTAAGACCTGAAATTGGTGAAATGATAAGATCTGGAATTGTTCGTTGGCAGTCACTCACAGTGGATGATATTTTGAGAAAAGCAAAATTCTGTAGTGATGAATTAGATGCGAAACAAAAGAAGCTGAAAGAAAAAGCAATGTGGGCTCAGGTAAAAGTGGCTGAACAGCAAATAGCAACTTTAAACAAAAATGTTGATCAGAATCAAGGGATATTTAAAGGTAATTATAATAAACCAAAATTGATGGGAAACATAGAAGAGTTAAAAAAGAAACTCCCATGTTTTAATTGTGGCGAAATTGGACACTGGAAGCGCGAGTGTAAAAATCCGCCCAGAAATTTTGTAAAAAATACATCATTAAATCCACAGATGCAGAATGAGATAAATGAGCAGCAACAGCTACAGCGACACATAGTGAATCAGCAACGTCAGATACCCCAACTGCCACTTCCAAACTGTGTAAATGTGCAGAGATACAATACAGAAACAGGATTCTGCGGAGGTGAACAGGTAAACAGATCACCAAGAGTGAATGTGTCAAATATGTCTCAACAATTTTGGATGAAAGAAGATGGGAGTGAATCTGAGGATTACTTCTGACGGTGCCTGAGAGAGGAGGAAGAGTGTGTGCTTGGAGCCACTCTTGAGGTAGATCAATCTGGTCCATTTGTAAATGGTAAAGTGAATAATGTAGAAATTACTTTCCTAGTGGATACAGGTGCTACCGGTTCTACTGTTAGATCAGTGGAAATAGAAAACCTGCCTCTCTCTGGTGATAAGATCCAAGTAGTAGGTGTAGCTAATCAGCAAATTAAAACAGATTTAACTGAACCAGTTGAAGTTGAAATAGGCAAATTTAAGGACATGCATAGATTTGTCGTTTGTGATAGCAGTCCTGTAAATCTTTTAGGTAGAGATATACTCTGCAAGATGAATTGCAAAATATACTGCTCACCGGATGGTATAGAGCTGCAAACTCAAGAAGAGGATGGAAATTAACAATGTCAATGGTTGAGGCAGAAGAAAATAAATTATTTCCTGTGTTTGATAAAAATAATTTGCCCGAAGAATTAAAAGACTCAGTGAATGTAAAAATGTGGGATTTCACTGGAGATGAAATGGGTTTAATGAAAAACGTAGATCCAGTACAAATAACAGTAAAGCAAGGAGCAGATTATCCAAACATTCCTCAGTATAAAATGAAACCAGAAGTGATTGAAGGAGTAACTCCTGTAATAGACAAATTCATAAAACAAGGAGTTCTAAGAGAAATTGAGAGTAGCCCATGCAACTCACCGATTATGGGAATTAAATAGCCAAACGGTACTTTCAGAATTGTTCAGGACCTGAGAAAAGTTAACAAAATTGTTGTTCCATGTTGCCCAGTTGTACCAAACCCAGCGGTAATTTTATATCAGATTCCGCATGATGCAGAATTGTATACAGTTATTGATTTATGCAATGCATTCTTTACTGTTCCATTGCATCCAGAAAGCCAACAATTTTTTGCGCTCCGGTTCAAAGAGAGTATTCTAGCATGGTGTAGAATCCCTCAAGAGTACACCGAGAGTCCATCTACCTTTAATCAGTTGCTAAAGAAATCCTTGGAAGATCTAGAATTACCTGGAAGATCAACATTAGTGCAGTATATTGATGATCTCCTTGTAGCTGCTAAAACAAGAGATAACTGCGTAACAGATACCATTACTCTTTTAAATCACCTGGCAGATGAGGGACATAAAGTGTCACCTGCGAAATTACAGTTTTGCAAACAAGAAGTAAAATATCTTGGTCACAGAATTGCAAAGGGAATCAGACAAGTGACAACAGAAAGAATAAAAATGATTCAAGCAATGCAACCTCCAAAACACAGAACAGGTTAGAATGTTTCTATGAATGGTAGGTTATTGTCGCCAATGGATCAGTGGATTTTTGGTAATTGCCAAACCACTGCAGAGACTGACAAAAGCAGACATAAAAGACCCAATTAAATTGACAAAAACTGAATTAGACGCTTTTGAACAGTTGAAGAGAAGTTTGTGTGAAGCTCCAGCATTGGGAATGCCTGATTATGAAAAAGAGTTTGAGCTGTATTGCAGTGAAAGAGAAGGTTGTGCATTATCAGTTCTGATTCAAAGATATGGAAGATTGAGAAAGCCAATAGCAAATTTCTCAGCTGTTCTTGACCCTGTTGCAAAAGCATTACCAGGTTGCTTAAAAGCAGTAGCTGCAACAAGTGTGAGTTTGGAACAAAGTGAAGGAATAATAATGGGATTTCCAGTTAAAGTTTACGTCCCACATTCAGTTGAGATTCTTCTCACCAGAAGCAAAACAGACCATTTGACAAACAACAGGTTGACAAAATATGAAAAGGTTATTCTGGGATCAGATAACGTTTCTATCTCGAGATGTGTGAATTTAAATCCTTCTACATTGTTACCTGACACTACTGAAACAGAAGTCAGAGATGAGGTTGATCATGAATGCCTGGATGTATTAGAATATTGTACAAAACCAAGGCAGGATATTAAGGATGTCCTGTTGCCTGAATCAGACTTAGTTTTGTTTGTTGATGGTTCATGCTTGAGAACAGATGATGGTGTTCTGATTGCAGCATATTCAGCGTGCACTGTTGCAGATGTAATTGAAGCCTCTAGTCTCAAAGGAATTTGTTCAGCTCAAGTGGCAGAATTAATTGCCTTGATTCGTGCATGTGAATTGGGAAAAGATCAGAAGATTACCATAGTGACTGATAGTCAGTATGGTTATGGCGTAGTCCATGACTATGGCCTGCTTTGGTCTCTAAGAGGTTATTTAACTTCTGCGGAATCACCAATAAGAAATGCCCAGTTAATTAAGAGACTAATTGATGGAATACAGCTACCAGAACAGATTGCTGTGATGAAATGCACAGCCTACAAAAAGGGAGTGGACTATATAACTTTGGGAAACGCATATGCTGATGCAATAGCAAAATTTTGCGCAAGACAAAATGTGTCTGTAAATCGGGAAAAAAATAATGAACATGTTTTGAACTCACTTATGCTAATATCTGTAGTTGAAACTTGGCAAGGAGTAAAACAGTTACAAGATGAGGCAAGTGATGAGGAAAAAGACACATGGCTAATAGCAGGATGCAGGCAAAGAGAGGAAGATGAGATCTGGGTTTACAAAGATGACAGACCAGTAATGCCAAACAGCATGATTTCTGATATGGCAGGCATGTACCATGGTCCAGGACATATTGGAAGAGACTCTATGATTAGATTATTTAGGCAAACTTGGTACAATCCAAAATTCAGAATACTTGCAGAGTCTTTTTGTCAGAGATGCCTCATATGCCAACAAATTAACCCAAACAGAAAAACTGTTATAAGCATGGGAACCATAGGACGGGAGGGTGGTCCATTTACCAGAATACAGCTTGATTTCATTGAAATGCCACCTCGAAACAGACTCAGATATGTATTGGTGATAGTTTGTTTGTTTTCAAGATGGGTGAAAGCATTTCCAACATGTCACAATGATTCAATTACTGTGGCAAAATTGCTTTTGAGAGAACTCATACCAAGGTATGGTTTTCCAGTGTTGATCAAAACACATCATGGCACACATTTTGACAATAGATTGCTAAAACTGATTTGGGAAGCATTAGGAATAAAGCAAAAATTGCATTGTGCCTACAGACCAGAAGCATCAGGTGTTGTTGAGCAAGTCAATGGTACAGTAAAGAACAGGCTGGCTAAGATGTGTTTAGCAACAGGAATGAAGTGGACAGATGCACTTCCACTTGTTTTAATGACGTTGAGAAGCACTCCAGACAGAAAAACAGGTTTGAGCCCCCACAAAATTTTGATGGGAAGGGTCATGAGACAAGCATTTGTTCCTGTTGACAAACTACTGAGCATAAATGATAGCGTCATTATGGATTATTGCAAAAATCTATCTGGCGTAGTGACTTCTGTGTTCCATCAGGTGGGAACTGAAATACTTTCAAAAGAGAAAGAACAAGCTCATGATCTGTTGCCAGGAGACTGGGTGAGGACAAAGGTTCATCGAAGAAGGAATTGCCTAGTACCAAGGTGGCAGAAGGCAAGACAGGTGATACTTATCACAACAAATGCAATAAACTGTAGGGGGTTAAAAAGGTGGATTCATGCAAGTCATACCATACGTGTCCCTCCACCTGAAAATCCTCACGAGGAAGGTGATACAACAACTGATTCAGATTCAGAAGAAGAACCTGAAAGAAATCCAGATTCTGAAGATCGACAAAAAAGTCGAGATCTGGAAGATTCAAATGCAAACGAAGCATTGAATGAAGAAAATGATGAAGTTGTGATACAAGATTCTGAAGAAGAAAATGATAATGATCTGCTAGATCAAGTAGCAGAAGAACAATCTGAACAAGAAGTGATTCAAGATCAAGATCAGGAGAGCATTGAAAAGCAGATTAGAAACTTTGGAAGAAGGAACGAAAATTCTGAAACTGGTGGACTGGAAGTAATCGAAGAAGAAGAAGAAGAAGAAGAAATTCCAAGTACCAGCTATAAGGATGCTGTTCCTAACAAAGTGCAACTGCCGAGTAAAGAAGTACCTGAATCTGATGAAGAATCTGATACAGAAAAACTGGTAATCAATGAATCAGCTGATAACACAGAAAGTGAAATAGATGACAGTGGAGATGAATCTAAAGTGAAAAGACCAAGGAAAAGAGCTTGGAGAGTGGAATATAACTTGACAGAACCAAAAAGGAGGTTAACAAGAAAAGGAGACAATTGGTCAAGTGAAAATGAAGGCCTAAAATTCTAATTGGTGAATAGAGCAAAAGAGCAGGTGAATGAGATTTCAAGTCAAAAGGAGGAAGACTTGAATAAGAAAAAGCAAACAGAGAAAAGAATAGAAGTGATCAGTAATAGGCCAAAGAGAACAATAACACCAAATCAGAAGTACAAGTCACCGAAGTGGTCCTACATAGTGATCCCACCAGTAATAGAAATTAGTAGTAGTCAGATTAATTTAGATGATGATAGTGACAACAATTGATTTTCTTTGAAGTGACACAAGGTCGAAAAAATTGTGTTAGGAGACATGAGGTCGAAGACATTGTGTTAGCTTGAAAACACATTTGATGTATGACATAAGGTCGAAAAAAAATTGTTAGAAAGTAGAGCAGAGTTCTTCAATCGCAACACCGTCTCAGGGGGGGCGCGCACTCCTTCCTAAAATCTCACCTTTGGCCTCTTCAAACAAACAGCAGAGTGGAGCTGCAGGGGCCCTAAGAAGGGGTGAAAACCATTAAAGCCTCATTAACAAGAAAAGGGTCTTTTAAAGACCTGTGAAATACTCTCCGCTGTGTGCACGGGAAGCTGTCTCATCCAGGCTGCCACACACGGGGTGGGGGGGCTATCCTTGTACAGCTGAAATGCTTTAGCAGCAGTGTGAGGCAAGAAGCCCCCTTTGCTAAAACTGAAAGTGACTATTTCAGAGTAGAGGAGACTCCTTGCCTCACACTGCAGATGAAATGAATGTCTGTTACTTGCTTTCAGTTTTAGCAGATAAGGCTTCCTGCCTCCCACTGCAGCTGAAGCATTTCAGCTCTAGGAGTTTAACCCAGGCGACAATGTTGCTTTTTAAATTACACTGGCAGGAGCACAATGATCACAGGGCTAAAAGTGTTTCAAGTTGCCAAAAGACAAATCCCAGTCAGGTGTTTAAACAGCCTGAACATTGCTTGACATTAAATATGGGTTGTAAAGAAGTATGTATTCATTTATGATGCGACTTTTCTGTCTTTATTCCCTTTTATTATCAGTCATATCATTCAGGCAGCCCTAAAACACAATTTAAAGTGCTTTCTATTTATCTTTGCTGTTCAGAGTATGCACAGATAAGTGCTGAAAAGAGAGCTTTGGGTGACTGCTTATTTTTGTACCACCTGGGACATCAAAATTAGGGGTGGGCGGCCAGCTACGCTCCGTGCACGGAGTGTGCGTAGTGCCGCCTACTCCGCATTTTGCGGAGCGGGCGTAGCCAGGCGGCACTACGCACGCTCCGCAGATGGAGCGTAGCTGGCCGTAGCTCCGCGAAGCCCCACTCCGCCCACTCCGCCCAGGGTTAATCAAAATAATGAGCTGGCAACCCTAATCATACAACTGGAAGTTTGTTACAAGATCAGCCCAGTATTATTAACTTCCTCCACCTTCGATCCCTGGTTAATGCCATAATTGCAATAGCAATAGTTTAACATATCTGAAACCCTGCGCTGCCGTCAATAGCATGCTGAGTTACTGCAAGTGTCTGGCAATGCACCCTGCATTCAGACAACTTGCTCCTCATTCTCGCCCTTCACTTTCATGCTCACCCTGCACTCACAGCGATCACAATTCCCTCATACTTACCCCCATGCACTCACACCATTCACTCAGTGATCACTCTGCTCTCACAATGCACTCCTGCGGTTTTCCCTGTACCTCAACCTGCAGCCATACAAGCACACTACTCACCCTGCACTCATGTGACACTTCACTCACCGGTCCCCCTTACTGCTCAATCTGCAATCTCACTTAAATAAGCCCATCACTAACCATGCATTCATTAGTCCCTCTCTGCACTAAAATGCATACCCAAATTCATATGGTCACCTCACTCACCCTGCAGTCACTCCACTTACCCTACTCTCACACTGTCCCATACCTCACTGTGCACTCACATGAGCACTCCTGCCACCCTCACAGCACAGAGGGTTAATGTGCCTGCTACAAAGACGGTGTACCATGCAGATCAAAGAACTGAGGGGCATATGTTCAAGGAAGTTGCGGAGTGAGGCGTTAGCAGTCATGGGTTAAGGCCTCTCTCCGCCGCTTCAGAAACGGAAGGCTGTGCCATATTTACAACAATATGGTGAGGTCTTGCATTTACCCTGTGCTGGCGCTACACTTAGCAGTGTAGCGCCAACGCAGACACCATTGCGCCATAGTGCAAGGGTGTCTGCGTGCAGGGAAAAGATTGTTTATGTACAGGAGGGGGACCTTCCTGTACATAAACAATCTTGAAATGCCATTTGTCTCACTTCCATGTGTGCTGCTTAATGCAGCACACACAGAAATCACAAAATTTATTTTTTTTAGATTACAAATACAAGGCATTTTGCTTTTTCCATGTGTGCTGCACAAGGCAGCACACATGGATGAAGCAAAAATGAGGAGAAATAATGCATTTCTCCTAGTTTCGCCAGCTTAAGACCAGGTTTTCCCTGTTCTTAATTTTAACGCTGCCTCACTTTTACTCTGCCATTGTAAATAGTGCGCAACATCAAAATCAGTGCCTGTTGCATGAAAGGGGGCCTTATTTACAAGGCAGGGCTAAGCCAAGTTAAGTGGCTTAACTCTGCCTTGTAAATATGGCAATGCCCCTATTGCCACCACAACGTCGTAAAAAGTGATGGTGTGGTGTCTATAGGGGCTTGTACATATGCCCCTGAGTATGATGAAAATTATATGTTTACCAGAAAGGTGCTATAGAGAGATGAGGTGGATTGTTGGTGAGTGGTAGTGAGGGAATTCATGGAGAAGGAGGAAACAATCATTGTTTTGAACATTATTTGCCAGATATGGCCCGGGATATGCGGGTGGCAGTCGATTATGTAGTGTACCAGATTCCAGAAATTTCTGTCAGGTGGTGGGGGGCCCGACATTTCCAAAAAATTCAGCTGGGGGGGCTCAACCTTCAAATGTTTGAAGAACTCTGAAGTAGAGTTATCTAAAAAAAAAATATATATATATATTTTTCAATTTTTTATTTTTATTTTTTAGTAAAGATTCCTTCTTATAATAATAATTTGAGATGCTCAATTCTCAGAAGATGTTGCAGATTGTCTTTAATATGTGTAATTTTGATCATTTTAGTCTGGTTAATCTTAGCTGTCATTTTTCCTTTTGGAATATATGAAGAGATGTATAAAGCTAACATGACTAGTAAAGCTGTGGTCAATAATGATAAGATTGATGACCCTAATAAGGTTATTGTACATAAACCAGAGATTCATCAAGATAGATCTGTGGGAGATTTTTCTAGTAATACTTTTTCAAGACTTTTATCTGAATACGTTAAGGTGATGAATGCAAAAGATTGTTATGTATGTGTGAAATTACCAACTTCTGTTTTAGAGGGCATGACATATAATATGCTTTCTCTTACTTACGGTGTGACATGTAGTGTAATAGCTAGTTTGTTTTATAAAACTGGACGTCTGGAATATTATTATTCAGACTTTGATGAGATTTTAGCAAATTTAAAAATTGTAGAAAACTTGAATAAAGTGAAATACGCTAAACAGATGAGGGAATTTTTTTAGTGACTAGTGAACTTACATATGAGTATGCTTTTAAGAATAATCTAACATTTAAATTGAGAACAGAAGAGAAAACCTTTTTAAATATGTGGAAGAGAGGAGGGCAATTTATAAGCGAAACAAAATGACAAAACAGACAAAGTCTAAATTTTGGCAGTTGGAAGATGAAAAGTTAAATGGTAGAAATATAAATGTGGCAATTCACATAGATAAACCTGTTAGTGGAAAACTTTGTATACGAAGAGATAATACCCAATTCGATAACTATTTTGTAGGTGCAATTCAATGTGAAGATACCTATCGTATTGTAGGGGGTTGGGGATTTAAAGGAGGCAAAGATCTAATTTTTCCTGGAATTTATTTCATTTGTGGGGATAAAGCTTATTACAATCTTCCCAACCACTGGTATGGGACATGTTTCGTAGGTTTCGTTTTTCCAAAAATGTTCCATGTAGATAGAAAATGCAAAAGGTTCATTTGAAATTGGTAATCACTTGAGTAGATTTAGAAGAGAAAGCTTTTCAGAAATTTTGGGAGATATTTTTGGTGCGTTAATACCCATGGTAGGAATAACTCTGAATGCAAACAAAATTAGAAATATGTCCACAATAGTTGATAGATTGTCAACAGATACCGCAGGTGGATTTCAATTAGTTGACACAGAACTTGTTGCCATGAGATCCATGGTAATGCAGAACCGTCTTGCATTAGACATTCTGCTAGCTAAAGAGGGTGGAGTCTGTGGGATATTGCATTTCCAACACTGCTGCACATACATACCTGATAAGAGTCAGAATATAGAAATGTACATAAAGAACATTACTGAGTTACATAGTGAGATAGTACCCATAGAAGATGAAAGTTTTACAGAACGCTTGGGTAAAAGGTTTGCAACAATTAAACGTTGGTTTCAAGAGATTGCTAGTTTAATAATAGGTAAAATAGTTTTTCCTTTAATAGTCATAGCTATATTAACACTTTTGTTGAAAATTAGTTGCATGATACACAAGAGAGGAAAACACTTAATAGAAAAGAAAAGGATTTACAAACTGAGAAAGGAGAAAGAAAAAGTGATAGAATTAGAAGAATTTCGGAGAACACAATACGAAAAATGCAGAAAAACAGATGAATCTAAAGTTTAGAAATACTAATATTAAGAAAGTCCAAAACATGTTCAAGGGTTGAAAATTTATAAAATTTGGGGTATTGTTTGGTGATTTTGAAATCACCAGATGAGGGAGTTGATGGAGCAGGGTGAAGAACAAAATTGTGTTCTAGCCTGTGAAGTTAATCTCCCATATTGATTAATTAAATTAATAAAGCATGTGGTGAAAGTATTAATCAACTTAGTTTAAAATTGCAAACTTTACACGCGGGTTAAACTAATGTGCTTTATGTTGCAAATGCAAAGAAGAAAATAATAAACTAACTTTTGTCTATTTTCTTTGTCAGTATTAAATGCGGCTGTTTAACTAATGGCATGTGCTTATTATATGTGCTTATGTTATGCCTTTTGTGACAAAAGCCTTTGGAGTTCGTGCAGTTCATGAAGGAAAAGTAAATATATTGCTGCATACATGTGCTTCTGCTAGGCAACATAATTACCTGGTTAATTATTAGAAGGGGCGGGTAACAGAATGGTTCTCAATTGTTTACTTAATTGATGTCTTGTGTTTGTTTAATAATAGTTTCCAAAGTGAGGCCTGAAAAGTGGCTCGGAAAAATATGGCTGACAGAGACACAGACGTGAAACCTCGTCCAGAGTGGAGCCTTGCATTTACGTAATTGAGATTTTTGCTGCACAAACATTATTAATAAAAAGAAAAAGACTTTTGCTTGAATAAAATGTGCTCACGGAAAGAAGGCCCAAGGACAGGATTTGTGAATGTCTGCCAAGGTTGGGAAGTAAAAAGTACAGTACTCGAAGGAAAAAGTAACACTTTTGAGGAAGCCAAATGTCGTGGAAGAAAAAGACAATAGTGCTTATGTGAAGCCCGGACTTGGTCAAAATATAAGGACGACCTAACTGTGGACTGACATGGCTCAGCCAATGAGAGACCTGGATTTCGTTGAAAGAATGCAGAATGTAGAAAGTTTTAGATAGAGAAAAGGTAAAAAACCTGACATCATGAGCAGGGCAAAAAGCTTGCTTCCCGATTCCTGATTGACGTGCTGTTGGACTTTTGGTGCACGTAAGGACAGCAGGCTTTAAATATATTTTCCTTTTCAGGTGAAGCAAAAGATAGTCAGGGAAATAGATTTAGAGTATGGAAACCGTTATTTGCTAATATTTCATGATTCTGAACTTGCTTGAATAATGTCAGTCTAATATATAATTTCCTAATAAAATGCTGCTTTCTTATTTGCTAATAAATTAAAGATTCTAAAACGTAAATGCTCTTTCTTAGAAGAATAAAGTTAATAAAAATTAGATTTTGAAATGACAAGCTGGTCTTGTTTATTCATGGTCTAGTTACTATCAGTTGATCCAATCGCCTTATGTGATCTGTTTAATAAATGATAAATGTTTAAAACCATGGTAAAAGATGATAAAATGCAGTTGTATATAATAGTGTAAATATTAGGTGAGTGAATTTATTAATCAGACCACTAGATTAAGTTGCTCAAAAATTGTCTCATTGGTGTTATGGGCCTGTTTAAGTGTTTTATAATTAATGGTGAGTATTGAGGTAATAGGTAGTGTTGGTGAGACTGTTTTTCTATAGGAGCGCTGGATCACCTCTATCTCTGCATAAAAAAGTTTGTTCATAAATAAAGTGCTACATATGTATCGGAGTAATTTTCCAAGGTAACCCTTACAGTACTTGTTCATAGAAAGTGCTTAATGTGTTTTAATTAAATACCAGATCATGCATATTTAAAAAGGGTACTCCTAAAGTGCTAATGCTCATTCATAAAGTGCCACTCATCAAATTCTTCTCAGGATCTGTGTGCATCATTATGTATGATGATGTACAAAGTGACTGCCTGGTGGCTGTCCAATTGATCCTTATCACTCTCAAAAAGCATGTAGTCTTTCTACATTGACCTATATCTCTGCATGGTATAGTCTGTTCTATAAGTAAAGTGTTACATATGTATCAGAATATTTTCCTGAATGTATCCTTCAGAGTACTTATTCATAGAAAGTGCTAGTATTCTTTCATTAAAGTGCCAGATAGATATGCATATATATATTTACACATGCACACACACATATATTATAGAGGAATGGATAGAGAAAATAAACACACGCAACACACATGTTTACATTTGCAATTGACAAATTCACATTATATATATATATATATTTTTTTTTGATTTTTTTATATATACTTACATTGTAAAACATAAATATGCACACTTAACCAGTGTGAAATGTATTTATTTTTACAATTAGAAAGAAAAAAAAAAATATATATATATATATATATATATGTTAATGTTAATGTTAATGTTAAAAATTTGTTAAAGCGCAAAACAGCTGCCCCAGCAACGGGGCGTCCCGGCGCTGAACCTAAACAGTACCTGAGGGGAGGGGAGAAACGGCAGGAGAATTAGATTACGGAGAACAGATGAGTTTTAATTTCCTTTTGAAAGGTAGTCAGGTTGGTCAGGGTACGGATATGCAGAGGCAAGGAGTTCCAAAGTTTCGCCCCTAAAACTTTGAAAGAACGGCCGCCCATTCTGCTGAGCTTGGTTCGAGGAACCGCCACCAGGTGCTGTCCTAGCGAGCACAGGGTGCGCTGGGGAGTGTAGGGTGCCAGAAGCGGACGTAAGAGTTCAGGACAGTCTGATTTAAGAATTTTAAATGCAGTGGTGAGAGTTTTGAATTGAATTCGAGACTCAATCGGCAGCCAATGAAGTTTCCGGATAGTGGCTCTAGCAGAGCAGCTGCGAAGAAGGCCCACCACGGCCCTGGCGGCCGAGTTTTGAACCCGTTGCAGCCGTGCTATTTCTGTTTTATTGGCCCCTAAGAATAGAACATTGGCATAGTCCAGCCGAGCAAGAATAATAGATTGGACGATTAGTTGGCGAGTTCTGGAGTCGAAGAAGCCGAGTATCGGACTGAGACTCCTCAACAGACCCACACACATAGCTGCCACTTTCTTTGTGTGGGACTGAAAGTTAAGCGAGGAGTCCAGCCAGACACCCAGATTCTTCACCACAGTTTTTGGCACGGGAGTGGGGCCAAGCAAAGAGGGCCACCAATGATCGCTCCAATGGCCGGGGTTTTTTCCAAGGAGAAGCACCTCAGTTTTCCCAGCATTCAGTTGAAGGCAGTTGCGCGTCATCCATTGCGCAACTGCGGCTAGGCCATCCCTGAATTTAGCAGCCGAAGTTGAGGGGCCCTCAGAAAGAGTGATGACCAGCTGCGTGTCGTCGGCGTACGACACCAGCGTGAGGTCCCACTCTTTTGCCACTACTGAGAGAGGCTGAACGTAGAGGTTAAAAAGGGATGGACTTAGCGCCGAACCCTGGGGAACTCCCTGCCCGATGGAATGGGGTTGGGAGACGAATGGAGGGGCTGAAACCCGGAAGGACCTGTCCTTCAGGAAAGACTGGAACCACTCGAGGGCAAGATCACAGATCCCTATGGCCTCGAGTCGTTTCAGCAGGATATTATGTGAGACCGTATCAAAGGCTGCGCTGAGGTCCAACAGGATCAGCGCAGCACTTTGACCGGCGTCCAGAATGCCCCGGAGGTGTTCGGTGGTAGTCAACAGGGCAGACTCAGTGCTGTGTCCTGGCCTGAAGCCATTTTGGGATGGGTCCAGGATATGATTTTGGACCATGTGATGGGACAAGACTTTATTCACATGGGCTTCTGCCAGTTTGGACGCCCATGGGAGCAGCGAAATAGGTCTGAAGTTTTCTGGCTTTGTGGGGTCCAGTGTGGGCTTTTTAATGATAGGAGAGACCCATGCTAGCTTCCAGCAGGTGGGAACCACAGCCGAGGAGAAAGAAAGATTAAGTAGGGTGGCAAGGGGGGGGGAGAAAGAAATCTAGGGAGTCCAGAAATGTGGCTGGTCTCATGGGATCTGTGGGGGAGCCGGACTTAACCGGTCTGCACAGAATAGCTATGTCGTCATGGGATATATCTGGTATTATTGACAGTCTAGACATACCAACCACAGGGTTGAGAGGGTTTAGAGACTCAGGAACATCTTGTGGAAAAGTGATGTAGATCTTCCTCACCTTTTCTATGAAGAAGGCGGCAAGGTCCCCACATTGTTTCGAGGAGGTAATACAGGAGACTGAGTTGGAGCTATTTTGGAGGTTTTGTACGAGTTTGAAAATCGTTTTGGTGGGGTTGGAGCTTAACTTGATTTCCTTTGCATAAAAGGAAGCGCGAGTGGTACGAATCGCTTTATGATACATTCGTAGTTTTGACAAGTAAAGGGCTTTGTCACTGTCCAGATAGTTCTTTCTCCAACCGCGTTCAGCTTTTTTACACTCCTTTCGCATGGTTTTAAGAGTCTCATTGTACCATGGGTTAGTAGGGGAACTGCGGGTTTTAGTCCATGTAGCCGGGATTATGGTATCAAGCCCTGTGATGATCCAATCATGGAAGGCAGCATAGGCTGTATTAATGTCGCTGTTCTTATCAGGGGGGTGGAACTCTCCCAGGTTTTTGATGAGGTCGTCAGGTGAGAGTTTATGCCATGGCCTCTTATAGCAGGGATTAGAAGTAATTTTAATGGGCGTTTTTTTCACCGTCAGGATGAGTCTGACAAGGAAATGGTCTGTCCAGCCCATAGGTTTAGGGGGGTCAGCCATGGCCTCTAAGATGTTGGTAAAAACAGGATCTAATAAATGCCCAGCAATGTGAGTGCAGGAATGGACGAGAGAGTTTAGCTGTAGGGCAGTAAGGTCCGCCAGCAAGTTTTTGATGGTGGGGTCAGTAGTGGAATCAAAATGGAGATTAAGATCACCCAATATGGTGAAGTTGGGAGAAGAAACTACAAGAGTGTGAGATATTTCTAAGAGTTCTTCAATAAACCTAGCGAAAGGACCAGGCGGCCGGTAGATATAGAGCCCAGAGAGGGCAAATTGAGGGCATGTAGAGATCTTAAATTGTGTGCTTTCGCACCCCCAGATGTCTTCTTTCGTAAAGGAACAGTTCTATACAGCTCGATATATAACAGCTATCCAGCCGCCCCTGGAGTCTCTGTTTATCAGTTTTATAGAGAAACCGTCAGGCAGCGTGAGGTTCTGGATGCTAGTCTGGTCATCATGGAGCCAGGTTTCGCATAGAAACAGAATGTCTGGGTTTTCGTCCGTTAGGAGAGTATGGACTTCCGCATGGTGTTTATATATATATCTATATCCATACTACTATTATAAAGAGAGAGCCCAAACCTTTTTACCATTTGCAATTTTAGAGAACCAATAATTCAGTCATACAGTCATTTATGAACTCAGGTATTTGAGAAATTATATATGTATGAGATTCGATGGTATCTCCGTTCTGATGGTAATGCGGCTCATTCTTGCACTTTGCACTTTTGACTCTTACATTTTGCACTTTTTTACACTTTTTGCACTTTACCTTTCGCTGCTAATGTATAGATTTGCACATGTTAAAAGAAATGCTACAAATAACCTGATGGGGTAATTATTCAACATTTATTTGCTCAGAGGATTATGACTATTGTATTTATACTGTCAATATATATTTTGCTAGTTTAAAGAAATTCAGATCTTTGATGCCTGGCAAACATTAGCCTCTGAACATGTTTTACTATTGAATGGAATTTGTGGCCTCTTTTAATTACATGGATTTAACCAGTAATAATTTTTTCATATGCAATGTTAAAGAAAGACTTACAGCGATAGTATGTTTACACTGTTTGTTGCACATGTGACACTGGAGGTCACCACTAGGGGGGGGTGATATTCTTCAACAAAAGTATATAAAAAAACATTCAAATTTTGACTATGTTGCAGCGTGAACAAGGGCACACTTTTGCCCGAAACGCGTCGCTGGTTCTTTGGATAAATAAATAACATCTTGCTGAGTTTGCTAGACCGTTCCTCATTTTGCTGGCGTGGAAGTGGTGTCTGCGAGCGCAGAGCGTGTTGAGGAGGAGCCTTTTTCCATATATATATATATGAGTTTGTCATGTGATCAAGCCTTCTCGGAGGCGAAACGCGTCATAGCGGCAGCGCTGGCTTTATTGAATTAAACCACCCTTGCACCAGCACCTTTGGGTCGACTCTTTGTTACTTTGCATTTGGCATTTTTTTGCCCTTGAGTGACAAGCTTCGTTATATATATATATATATATATATATATATATATATATATATATATATATATATATATATATATATATATATATATCCATACTACTATTATAAAGAGAGAGCCCAAACCTTTGAGGCGGGTAAGCTCAAGAAGTACAGCACCAATCACAACACCCAAAACAGCATTGGAAAGAACAGTTGCAGCAGATGGACATAGGCTATACAGGTGCCCTCCATATACATAACAAAGGTAAAAGAACCTTAGGGGTAAAGTAGTCCCTTGTGGGCGTGGGCGTTGTGCTGTCAGCGATGGGCGCAGCAAACAAACCTTCACAGGACTCCCTTGTCGGCGTGTGCATTGTGAGAGGGGCGTGGACAAACAGCAAACAGCAATGGGCGCAGCATTCACGAGGCGCGAGGCGCTCCATTCCCTGGCATTACTGTTAAAAGCAAAAACGGCAGTCTAAACAAAAACATTCACATTACTTAAAAACATTTACATTACTCCCTTGTGGGCCTGGCAGTTGTGAGAGGGGCGTGCCAAAACATCAATGGGCGCAGCATTCACGGGACACGGCTCGTGGCCGTTGTGAGAGGGGCGTGGCCAAACACCAATGGGCAAGTCTTCACAGGCCGCGGCATTCACGCGGCATTACATGCTCACGCCTTAAAATATTGCTCCAGGACTCAAGCGGGGGCTCAAGACAGTCAGCCTGCCAGCAGGGATTACAATCTTCGCATATTGCTACCATGCTACGCATATTGCTACGGTGCTCAGGCAGGGGCTCAAGCCACTCAGCCTACCAGCGGGGAGCACAAGCTTCGCATATTGCACAAATCTTCGCATAGTGCTCGGGTGCTCAGCTGGGGGCTCAAGCCACTCAGCCTACCAGCGGGGAGCACAAGCTTTGCATATTGATCCGGTGCTCAGGCGGGGGCTCAAGCCACTCAGCCTACCAGCGAGGATCACACCCTTCGCATTTAACACTGCCCAAATTGCTCCGGGGCTCAAGCGGGAATTATGGCGAATCAACGTACCAGCGGACATTACTAAGCTTTCACAAAATATTATTTTACACACGCTCAGGCCTCGCAAGCACGTTGTGACGCACTGCAATCTCAGCGTACACAGATTTACAGCAGCCACCCTTCGCATTTACCACTGCCCAAATTGCTCCCGCCGTCAACCGAGGATTAAGGCGAATCAACATACCAGCGGCCATTACAAAGCTTTCACAAAGTAATATATTTTACACAACCCTTTGCACACATTCTATTTCAGCCCCAGACAACGTCGGGACGGGCTGCTAGTATATTTATATACTAGCAGCCCGTCCCGACATTGTCCGGGTATGAATTGCTGCCGGCCAGTAGTATATTCTTTTGTAGCATTTCTTATCTGTGACAGGCCTGTGAAATGCTCTGATTCACAGTGCACTGCTGATGCACTTAAGAGTGCGCGTTCAGTAGTGTGTGAACTCAAGTTTCCCTACTTTATTTTTCCTTGCAATATTATATAGCGCGAACTCGACAACATGGCATGAGCACAATTTACATTACAGAAGAACACATTCATTTGTGGTAGGCACGGGGAGACAAAGCGATTTGCCTGGAATCACAGGATGTTGAGCTGATGCCGAGATTCGAACGTAGCTCCCCAGCTCTAAAGTTCGCAATTCTAGAACTTGTGGCGGGAGGTGTGTCTAAAAGTGTATGTCGGTGCTAGCCATCAATGAGAGAGACCTGTGCATTTTTCAAATGGGTGGTGAAAAAATATGAGTATGTTGCTAGAGAAGTGGGCCGCCGTGCCACCAATGTACTTACCGGGGGAGGGTAAACACCCATTATTCCGCAACTTTCTTTCCGCATACCATGACTCCGCATACTTTCATTAGGAACGTACCATGACTCCGCAATGCCATTATAACGCATAGCATTACATTTTATATGCTTTTACCACACATACATTTACAAAGAAATTTGTTGTAAATGCATGAATGGTAAAAGCACGTTTTTAAAAAATGTTTGGATACGGTAAGTATGGGTATAGGGGTATATATTTTGGGGTACTGAGGTATATGTTTTGGGGTGTTTGGGTATTTTAAGGTTTCAGATATAGTTTTGGGTTATAGGTTTGGATTTTGGGGTACAGCCGTATTTTAAGGGTTCAGGGCTAGGTTTGGGTTTTGGGATACAGGGGTATTTTAGAGTTATGGGGTAGGTTTGGGTTTTGGGGTACAGCGGTATTTTTAGGGTTCAGGGCTAGGTTTGGGTTTTGGGGTACAGGGGTATTTTTAGGGTTCAGGGCTAGGTTTGGGTTTTGGGGTACTGGGGTATTTTTAGGGTTTAGGGATAGGTTTGGGTTTTTGGGTACAGGGTATATTTATAGGGATAAGATGGGTTAGTGTTTAAGGGTGTTGGGGTATTTTAAGGAGTAAGGGTGGGATATGATTATGGGGTACAGGGGTATTTAAAGGGAGCAGGGTGGGATTATTTTTTAGGGTGTAAAGGGTAATAAAATAAAATAAATAAAAATAATATAAATAATGCAATTTAAAAGAATAAATGTTTTAATTAAATTAAAACAAATTGTATATATATATATATATATATATATATATATATATATATATATAATATATATATATATGTATATATATATAAATACACATATATACAAACATATATTTGACGTTTTAATAATGTACTTTTACAATGTATATGACTTTACCACACATGCATTTGCGTTATAATAGCATGCGTGATAAAGTCATATGCGTTGTAAAAGTTTTAGAAATGATGTCTTTGCGGAGTAATAGTCCTGTGTTATAAAAATTGCGGAGTGATGGTATGCGGGATGTTGGTTTGCGGAATATCATCACATATTCCCGGGGGAGGGATAGTCCCTTTCTTGCTATTTCCGTGGAGGCGGGCCTTGTGTCCTGATGTGCGTGGCTCGAGCCCTGTGCTTAACAGAAGTGGAAAATCTCCAGTGTGCGCTTCAGGCGTCACCGGAAGTTAAGGCGAGATTACATTTCCTGCACAATGGCCCCTGTTTGTGCTCCTTCCGGCCCTTGGGAATAGCGCCATGCCTGACCTCCATACAGTAAAGCAGGTCACGTCACTGGGAGCGCGGGGCAAGCACACCCGGAGCTGGAATGTACAGAACCTGGGAAGAAAAAACAATTAAATATTGGGCACAACGATCACTTTTTTTCCCGTAATCCCGCGCCCCACACACGCCCACGCCCCTAGCACACGCCCACAGCACACAATATGAGACATGGCATGAAGGGAGGAACGTACCACACGCCCCCAGCGTTTGTCACGCCCCCAGCACACGCCCACTGCACAACGCAGACACGCCCACAAGGGACTACTTTGCTGGCACGGTGCTTCTACCTTTTAAATGTATATGGTAGGCGTCTGCATAGCCTATGTCCTTCTGCTGCAACTGCCCTTTCCAACGCTGTATTGGGTGTTGTGATTGGTGCTATGGTTCCTGATAATACCCTCCTCAAAGGTTTGGGCTCTCTCTTTATTATATTGGTATATATATATATATATATATATATATATATATCTGGCTCGAGTTCCCCTTCTTAGTGAGGAAAAGAATAGCACTCACAAGGTTTCTTTGGCTCAGCAGCAGTTTATTTAAGGCAAACGCGTTTCGGATTACATCCTTCGGCAGTGTCGTAGTTTCCGCGGAACGCCCCCGCGTGCTTGCACCCGACCACACAGTGCCCCGCTGATGGCGAACAGAGGAGCAGGATATATATATATATATATATATATATATATATATATATATATATATATATATATATATATATATATATATATATATATATATATATATATATATATATTCCTTAAAGTTTCCGACGTTCGACCACAGCATGCGAAGCAAACATGGAAAGAGGGAATAAAGCCACCAAGTAAGCGCTTTCCAGTTTCAGTGCATTTATTAGTGAATAATCAGCCCACCAGTCGTCATGACGCGTTTCGCTTCAGCCGAGGCTTGATCACATGTCATGCAAGGAGAGTAGGAGGTGACATATATAGTCTGGGTGGTCATATGACCAGTGCAAATTCACACATTTTAAAAGTCACAGTTACATATTGATGAATAATACTGGGCATAGTGCCCTAATTATATACATTCAAAAAAATCCCTGTTTTCCACACTCAATGGCAGTATGGAAAAAATGTCAATGTGCAAAATATGCAAGCAGTTAAATACATTATAATTTATGCTTAGAAAAAATCGTTTTCTAAAAAAACATAAAAAGATATATATACACATGTCATAATGCAAAATTCATATATGTACACAGTATAAATATTGTTAATTTCCTTAAAAAAGTAGAAAAAGGAAAGCCATTATAAAAACCATTTCATTTTAAAACAATTGCATTGTTTGTCTAAAAATCAATATGGAATTCATTATGTATAGGTATTGCACATAGATCAGGGATTCAGAAAATGCAATGTATGTATTATACTGTGATTTATCATCTTATATGGTGGTAAACAATGTTTAACAATCATCCATAGATTGATGTTTTGATATTGCACAATGTTTGAAAACTCCTACAGGGTTGTATTTTTAAAAAAAGGGTGTTAAAGTGATAGTGTTTTAAACAATAAAAAATCATAATTGAAGAAATTACAGATTGCAGGCTGCCTAATCGGTATATAGTGAATATGCATCTGATCAAAACAACTAGTAGTGGCCCTCATGTGTTGTGTCACAGACAAGTATAAAGGTCCTCACTACTGTTGAGCCCTCCTGGTTGTTTGCTATTAAGCTCTAATATATAGCGTGTTTCCAAAAGGCGCAACTTGCCATCTCTATCCCCTCCTCTTTTAAGAGGCAGGACTGAGTCTACCAGGTAATATTGCAATAGGTCTGGATTGCTGTTGTGTGAGCTCTCGAAATGTCTGGCAACAGGATAGGATTGGTCCTTCCCCGTGATGGCTCTTAGGTGTTGTAGGATGCGTTTATGTGCCGGTAGCCGAGTGCTGCCGACATATTGTAGACCACATGGACATAACAAGATGTAGACTACGAATTCAGTTTTACATCCTAACTTCTGTTTGATGGCTGTTGGCTTGTCCTGAAAGGGGCTCTGATAGTGGGTTTTGTTGATTGCATGTTTACAGGCTTTGCATGTTTGACATTTTTTGAAGCCTGTAATTCTTTCCCACCACTTTTTCGGGACCTCGAGAGTGTTGCTTACCAGGGCACTGCCTAGTGAGGGTGATTTTCTGAAAGTTATTTCAGGTCTCCCTTGTACCAACCCGCCTATAACAGGATCCCCCTGTACCAAGTTCCAATTTTTCGTGAATATTTTGCGGATTTCAGCGTGCTGTTGACTGTAGGTAATAATTGCCCTGCATTGTGTTTCTCCCTTCTCTGTGGTAGAAACTGGTTGGTGCTCTAGTGTTTGCTGTCTAGTGATTTTAGCAGTTTTCTTAATTGCTTCATCAATAATTTTATTACCATATCCCCTCTCTAGGAACCGTTTCTTGCTAAGATTTTGCGCAAGGGTGCACTCTTTTTCTGTGCTACAGATCCGCTTGAGGCGTAGCATTTCCCCATAGGGGATGCTACGAATGAGGTGGCAGGGGTGGTTACTAGAAGCGTGCAGCACGGTATTCCCTGCTGTTAATTTTCTGTGTAGTTTTGTCTGGATATGTCCGTGCTCTACATATTCTTCAACATCAAGAAAGTTCACAGATACATCACTGATGGTTGAAGTAAATTGTAAATTCAATTCATTCACATTTAAATTGTCAATGAAGGCCCTGGCACTATCCTGCGAACCCCTCCATATCAGGAAGAGATCGTCGATGTATCTCAGATATAGTACAATGTGTTGCTCAGCAGTGGTTCTGTGCCGCCCCATGAGAACCTGCTCCTCCCACAGCCCCATGTGTAGACACGCGAAGCTGGGGGAGAAGCAGGATCCCATGGCAACACCCCTTAGCTGCTGGTAAGCCTGGCCATCAAATGTGAAGAAATTCTGCTCTAGGCAGATGAGCAGCATTCCCATGAGCATTCTAGTGTGGTTTACATGTTGTGGAGGGCGTTTGTCAAGGTAGAATTGTGCCGCTTTCAACCCATCTGAGTGCCTAATCGAGGTATACAGGGAGCAGATGTCTAGTGTCATCAACAGGTACTCACTTTTCCATTCCAGTTGGGACAATTTACAAATAAAATCAGTTGTGTCTCTGATATATGAGTCCAAACCCTTCACCCAGTCCTGTA
>NC_141694.1:65564589-65683383 GCF_964263255.1 Lissotriton vulgaris
TCATGTGCAGATGCTGATGAGGGACAAAGACCGCCAGAATTGCTTGAAATGTCAAATGCCCTGCCTACTATAACCATCTAAACCATGCTAATCTGGACATTTAGAGGTCTGCCTGTCGTATTTAGAGACCCTCACCAGCCTTGCTGAGATGTCCATCCGGTGAGGACAGCCAGGACAGGGGCGGCAGCCATGATGGAAGCATTCCCCTCAGGCTCTGCAGTGGTTGCTGAGCAGGCACAATGTTTAAATCAATCACTTGGCAAACTTCTTTGCAGTGGGAAATTCACTCTCAAAGCAGGAGTTTGTTTTCTCAATACAAAACACAAGGGGCCTGATGCACAAGGAGGACTTTCTTCAGCAGAGGCCTCAAACCTTTTCTGCATTGAGAGATAATTCTGCTCAAAGAAAGTTCTCCTTGCCTGCTGGCAAATTTGATGCCTCTAAAATGGTGACCACATGAGTTAACATTACACCACCCACCAGTCCAGGCCATGTCCTCCCTGGACCGGAAACAAGCATCCTAGGACCGGTGTCAGGGTATGTCACCCTTCTTCAGCCAGGCTAGCTTGAATCCAGTGGCACAGTGAGCAAGGGACCCACTTCTGGGCATACCCTGACAACTTAGGGCAAAAAGTGTTACAGCAAACAAATAATGGACGGAATTCTGACAATGCAAACATTCTCCCCCAGTCAAAAGATCTGGGTTAAATCCATGGTTCTTTTGCCCACTACGCCACCCGAGTTTGGACCCAGGCATATGTAAATCAGTCTTGACCCTGTGCCCCAAGGGAACAGTCTAGACCGAACTGCCAGGCCAGGTGGTCCAGCCTGGACCGGAAACAAGCATCCTAGGATCGGTTTCAGCATATGTCACCCTTCTAACCCCGAAACCGGTCCTAGGATGCTTGTTTTCGGTCCAGGGGGGGCCTGACTTAGCAGTTCGGGCTGGACTGTTCCCATGAGGCACAGGGTCAAGAATAATTTGAATATGGCCAGGTCTAAACTGGGGTGGCATGGTGAGCAAAATAATGATGGATTCTACCTAGATCTTTTAACTGGGGGAGAATGTTTGGATTGTCAGCATTCAGCAGGATCATAGAAAAATTTCTCAGTTTTTTAGACAGGGACATGGTCCTATGAGAAATACATCACTAAGGCGAGGGCAGGCATGAAAATTCCAAAAATATGTTACTCCCAGACTATTGTCGTGAGGTTCAACGTCACCCACGGACCTTTGAGGTGAAGCTCAGAGCCCTCCGCATTCTTTCAATCCCCAGAGGATGCTTGGGCCTGGATAGAGGAGAGGCAGATCCTTCGCCACCATGGATGGGGAGGGGGGTAGTTTTCATGGTTAGTTTGACAATCGCGGGGATAACTGTAGAACAGTGTTCGCACCGGGTACACAAATATATTGAACACTCTCAACACATAGGTAGGTGACAGAGAGAAAGATCATGTCTCATGGCTGTATCTACTTTCGTTGAAGCTCCAGACATTACGGTACTGTCATGGAATGTCAATGGCAGGGTGAGAAAAACAAGGGGGTTAGTGCAGCAATTTACCAAGAGAGTACACCCAGATATAATGATGCTCCAGAAGACACATCTGCAGGGGAAGTAATGCAGGTTTCCTAGCTGTGCGCTTATACAGTACTGGCATATGCAGGCTACTCCACAGGGTCATGGGGCATAGTCATTTTAATCGAAAGAACCCCCATCTATTTAGCGATACGCCACTGGTTAGATCCCATGGGTTGATATTCAGGAGTTATGGGAAAATGGTGAAGGAGAGATATAACCCTGATATGCACATATGCACCGCCCAGGCACTCACATTAAGCAAGATCGGAGACAGTTTGCTCAAAACACCCTTAACCCTTCAAGTGGTGGGGGGCGACTTTAATGATGTTATGTATCCAATGCTTGACTGCTTCGGAGGAACCAGGGGCTCATTGACTCCTACCCCTCTGTCCCGATCCGCTAATACCCTCTGGCTTACCGACATGTGGCGACAAAGACATCCCCATGATAGGCTGTACTCCTATTATTCAGGAGCACACAGAGCATATTTCAGGCTAGACTATGTCTTTATTATCGGGGATGAAATAAGTGAGGAGGGGCAAGCTGAGTATTTGGCAAGGGGTCTATCTGACCATTCTCCACTCATGGTGTGTCTAGGGACCCGGGCCATGATCACTGCTCGGGGTGGCGCCTCATCGCCTGTGACCTGCACAATGATAAGATACTTAGGGAAATATGGGCAGATACTGAAATATTTTCTCTTGAAAATTAAAACTCCGTCCCTTCAGGAGTGACAGTATGGGAAGTCTGTATTGCGGGACAAGGCTCAAAACCGAATTGTGTGGGAAAAGAAATAAAGGGTAAATCAAGCAATCAATCAGAATACTTGTAAAACGCGCTACTTACCCATGAGGGTCTCAAGGTGTTGGGGAAGATGCTACTGTCCGAAGAGCCAGGTATTGAGGAGTCTTCTGAATGAGAGTAGGTCTTGGGTCGTATGTGGGTAGGGAGGGTGTTCCAGTACTTTGTGGCGAGATAGGAGAAAGATCTTCTGCCGGAGATAGTACGTTGGATGCGGGGGACAGCGGCGAGGGCGAGGCTGGCGGAGCGGAGCTGGCGGGTGGGGGTGTGGAAGCTGAGTCTGCTGTTCAGGTAGGCTGGTACGGAATTATGGAGGGCTTTGTGTGCATGTGTGAGGAGCTTGAAGGTGATCCTCTTGTCGACGGGGAGCCAGTGTAGGTTTCTCAGGTGGGGGTGATGTGGTTGCGGCATGGGACGTTGACGATCAGTCGGGCAGAGGCGTTTTGGATGCATTGTAGTCGGCGTAGATGTTTGGCTGGGATTCCTGCGTAGAGTGTGTTGCTGTAGTCCAGTCTGCTGCTGACGAGGGCATGTGTAATCGTTCTTCTTGTTTTGGTCGGGATCCACTTGTAGATCCTGCGGAGCATGTGGAGGGTGTTGTAGCAGGAGGAGACGGCGTTGACCTGTTTCGACACGGAGAGGGAGGAGTCAAGGATGAAGCCTAGGTTGCATGCATGGTCGGTGGGTGTTGGTGCTGTTCCCATTGTGGTTCGCCACCAGGAGTCGTCCCATGCTGAGGGGGTGGGTCTGAAGATGAGAACCTCTGCCTTGTCCGAGTTCAGCTTCAGCCGGCTGCTCCTCATCCAGTCGGCGACGGCCTTCATTCCGTAGTGGAGGTTGGTTTTGGCAGTGAGTGGGCCCTTGGTGAGGGAGAGGATGAGTTAAGTGTCTTCGGAGTAGGAGATGATGCTGAGGTTGTGATGGCGGGCCACTTGCGCGAGGGGGGCCATGTAGATGTTGAACAGCGTCGGGTTGATGGATGAACCCTGGGGGATGCCGCAGATGATGTTCGTGGCTTTGGATCGGAAGGGTGGGAGGTGGACTCTCTGGGTTCTGCCTGAGAGGAACGACGTGGTCCAGTCTAGGGCCTTCTCTTGGATTCTGGCTTCTAGCAGGCGTGTTTTTAGAGTGTGATGGCATACCGTGTCGAAGGCGGCTGATAGGTTGAGGAGGATGAGGGCTGATCTTTCACCGTTGTCTAGTTGGCACCTGATGTCGTCTGTGACGGCGATGAGGGCTGTCTCAGTGCTGTGGTTGCGTCTGAATCCGGATTGGGATGGGTCTAAGATGTTGTTGTCTTCCAGGTGGCGGGGCAATTGCATGTTGACAATTTTCTAGAAGACCTTTGCCGGGAACGGGAGCTGGGAGATGGGCCGGACGTTCTTGAGGTCCTTGGGGTTCGTTTTGGGCTTCTTGAGGAGGGCGTTGATTTCGGCGTGCTTCCAGCTTTCTGGGAATGTTGCTGTTTTGAATGAGATGTTGATGACCTTCCGTAGTTCGGGTGCAATCACTTCGTCTGCTTTGTTGAATACGTGGTGGGGGCAAGGGTCTGACGGAGATCCTGAGTGGATGGAGTTCATTACCTTGCGTGTCTCGTCGTCATTGACTTTGGCCCAGGAGGTCAGGCGGTTGGCGCTGGTGGTATTCGCAGGGGAGGTGGCGACTGGCGTAGTTGGGGAGGTCGTGGTGTTGAAGCTGTCGTGGATGTCAGCGATCTTGCGGTGGAAGAAGATGGCTAGTGAGCGTGTTGTCCAGGTGGTTTTTGAAGGAGGATCTCTTGGTTAGTCTGATGAGGTGGTGATGTCTGCGTATGGCATCCTTGTGGGCTGTGTAGTTGTCCGGTGTGCGTTTGTGGAGCCATGTCTTCTCCAGTTTTCCGGCATGCGTGTTTGGAGGTCTGGAGCTCCTCGGTGAACCAGGTGGCTCTTTTGCTGGTGTGGTTGTTGGATGGTTTCTTGAGAGGGACAAGGTGTTGGCTCAGTCCTCCATCCACTGTCTGAGGTTGCGGGCTGCGGTGTCTGCGTTGGTGGGGTCGGTGGGGGGGGGTTCTGGGCGAGGGTGGTGATCAGCTAGACGTCGGTGACCTTGCTCCAGCAGCGGCGAGGTAGCTTTTGGGTGCGGTGGTGTGTGGTTGGTTTCTTGAAGGTGAAATGGATGCAGCGGTGGTCGGTCCAGTGAAGTTCGGTGGTGTGGTCGAAGGTGACGTGGGAGCCTGTGGAGAAGACGGGGTACAGCGTGTGGCCGGCGGCGTGGGTGGGTGTGGTAACGAGTTGTCTGAGGCCGAGGTTGGCTAGGTTGTCGATCAGGGTTGAGGAGTTTTCGTCGTTGTTGTTCTCGAAGTGGAAGTTCAGGTCCCCGAGGAGTATGTAGTCCGTTGAGGCGAGTGCATGGGTGCTGGCGAGGTCGGCGATGGAGTCACTGAACTGAACCCGTGGTCTTGTGGGCCTGTAGATGAGTGTTCCTCTGAGGGTGGTGTTGGGGTGGGTTTGGATCCGGAAGTGCAGGTGTTCGGTGTGTTGAGGATGTTGTCTGCGTGGGTGGAGACCTTGAGGGTGGATTTTTGGACGATGGCTATTCCTCCTCCGACTCCCTTGGTGCAATCCCTGCGGGTGATCTTGCAGCTGTCCGGGATGGCTATCGCAATGCCGGGTGCTGAGGAGTCGTTCTACCAGGTCTCGGTCAGGATGGCCACGTCTGGGGCAGAGGTGTCGATCAGATCCCAGAGTTCGACGGCGTGTTTGCATGAGGAGCGGGTGTTGAGGAGTATGCAGCGGAGGTGGTTGGGTCCGGTCCTCGGAGGTTTAGTGGTTCTGTCGCAGGTGAAGCTGCGGGTGCTTCAGGAGAAGGGTCCGTGGGTCAGTTTCCGGGCTGCCTGGAAGAGGGTGCTGGTGTCGTAGTGGATACTGGTGTCGTGGCGTTCGCAGAGTCCAAGGGTTCTGGCGCTGGGCGCGGTCCAGGCGCGTACCGGCGCAGACGGGCTTGCCTTTGGCGCGCCTGCAGCTGCCGCCATTTAAGGCGGGGAGGGAGGGAGGAGCAGCTGGGAGGCGGGAGCGGGGCAGTGAGGGGGAGGGGCCGCAGGGGGCAGCGGTGGAAAAAAACAGTTGTGCAGGAACAGGAAGGGGGGCGGCAAAATACAGGGAGGAAAAAGACCCCAAATAATAATACAGTAAAAAAAGGTGCAGCAGCGGACAGAGGCAGTCGGGGCACAGAAGGCTCGAACTCGCGCTCCGAGCAGCGGTAAGCAGACAGACAGGTGGAGCTGGTCGGCAGTAGGGGGGCATCCTGGCCTGCAAGAAGGGTCAGGGGTCGCTCCTACTGTCCAGCAGCGGCCGCCATTTAAGGCGGGAGGGAGGGAGGAGCAGCTGAGAGGTGGGAGCAGGGCGGCAAGGGGGCGGGCCACAGGGGGCAGCGGTGGGAAAAAACGGGGTTGCAGGAACAAGAAAAGGGGTGGGGGGGACAGAAGGGCTGGGGCTGTGAATACGGTACAGAAAATGTCAAAATATAGGGAGGAAAAAGACCCCAAATAATAATACAGTAAAAAAAGGCGCAGCGGCCGGAAGAGGCAGTCAGGGCATAGAAGGCTCGAACTCACACTCCGAGCAGCGGCGAGCAGACAGACATGTAGAGCTGTTCGGCAGTAGGGGGGCGACCTGGCCTGCAAGCAGGGTCAGGGGTCGCTCATTGGAAGACGTAGAATGGCAGCTTGACACCCTGAGAGAGGAATACAGGGACATAGCTATGAATAATGTCAGGAAACAAAGATTTGCGATGTTACATCGCCTTTCTGAGGTTGGGGACAAGGCCGGGAAACTGGTCTGGCTTAGTAAAAAGGAACAACAATCCAGATGAGTTATGGACATCGTAGGTAGCCACGATGTAAAACACACCAAAGACATTCACATCACCCAGGAATTTGCCAAGTACCACACGGAGTTCTATAAAGCACGTCCACCCGTAACAACAATGACATAGAGGAATACTTGGCGGCAGTTCAGACCCCAGTGCTAGGAGATGAGGAGGTGCAGGAGCTAGAGTCTGATCTGACCCTAACAGAAATACAAGAGGTAGTGAAAAAGCTACAACATAAGATGACCCCTGGTCCTAACGGGATACCAGTGGAGTTATATAAATGTTGTATAGATCTCCTGGGTCCACACCTGCTGCGTCTTTTCCAAGATGCACACAAAGAAGGCATCCTACCCCCCCTCGACTTGCAATTGACAACAATTGTAGTATTACCCCAAAGATATTAAGCCACATGAGAGATGCAACTTATACCGTCCCATCTCCCTAATACACACAAAAGTAAAGATATTAGTTCTGATGACCCTTCTCTTAAGACATATCACATCCCTTATTCATGATGGCGAACCAGGTGTTATGCCTGGACGTGCCACCATATTAAACCTTCACAGGACCCATAACTGGCTGATGAAGGTGAAGCACCATGACTTGCCACATGTATATTTATCTCTAGACACAGAAAAGGCATCTGACACAGTACACTGGCCATTTCTAGAATGCACACTGGCTAGTTTTGGTGTAGGTCCTAAATTCAGAAGCTGGGTAGCATTACTATACCATATGCCCACTGCCACGGTTAGAGAGCCACATTTTTTTATTTTCAGCTATATTCAACTTTATGCAATCTTTGCACTTCCTGGTGTAGGGGGCGTAGCCAAGATCGGACTCTCAGTAAACATGCTCTGTGCCAAACCGGGCAAACATCCTGAATCCCGGCGATTACCCTTATAAATTGAATCCCGGGTAGGTACTGGAGCCTTGGCGGACACACTGAGACCCTGACCGGGTTGGCAATTTCAGAGACCCGTCTCCACAGAGATGGCTAAGTCTGCGATGGGGTGGGGCCTGGTGGATCCGAGAATGACCTCTGCTCTTGCGTAAGAGAACGCGGGGAAGCAAATGGGAGGCCAGAAGAGAGGAGCGGTGCTGATACCTTCACGGGGGCGGGGCCTCAGTGACTGGAGGTCATGATGGGTGCTGAAATAGCACGCATTGACTGGAGACCTGACGGCGCTCAGTGTCCCGCGTCTGATAGCAATGGGGCACCCAGACAAAGTTCCGATGAAAGCGAGCCCAGAGACACCAGGAAAAACCAGCGGACGGATTGGCCAAACACGGCAGTGAGTGCGGCCGGCCCTTAATCGTGAGGCCGGAACCTGCCCCACGGCTATAAAACAGATTGCAGTGATAACCTCTATTGGCACTATAAGGGGGAAACAGCCGGGAGCAGGTCAGATCGGTGGGCCCCAACATCGAGGATTGCATGACTCAAAGTAGACAGAGATAGCCCCCTGGTGAGGCCTGAGAGTAGCCTGTAGTCCTAGTGCTGCCCCTAAATCAATCAATCAATGAGGGGTTTGTAAAGTGCAGCTACTCACCAGCGAGGGTTTCAAAGCGCTAAGAGACTGCTCAGACTGGAAGCAAAGAGCTGAGTACTTTTCGCCCACCCCCCTAGAGCTTGGGTATTCCATAGTGGAGAGAACCCAGATTGAAGATTGTGGGACATCGCCATTCCTGCTCTGAGAGACTACAACATACTACGGGGCCCATGAGACAGACAGGAGTAGGCACTGCACTGCTTGCATCGCGCTGGGACCTGAGACTTAGGAGAAGGCAATTGCAACTGAAGGTCAGTATATGGAACTGGTTTTAGCCGAGTGGAGACCCTGCAGTCCACAGGAGATGAGGGGAGGTGGCCCAGCGACACACCTTTGCCCACAGCCTATGTGAGAAACTGGGTAGACGTGGGTGCAAACAGCAGGCGATGAAAGGAGCACCTAAGGCGCACACATCGGCACACCAGGAATGTTTATGAGGGGGCTGCCCACTCAGTGTAATATTCTAGATTGGTGGATACCCCCGAGATCCTCCACATGGGCCTAGAAAAGTCGACTGCTGTGGGGAGGGATCATTTTAATTTCGACGCTGATGGGCAGCAGGGAACAGCCAGTGTGTACTTAATGAGAGGCCGTGGGACTTTTGGGACACCAGGCCTGTCTTGTAGTGCTGCAAATGAGGAAATTTGTAAGACAGAGTCCAGCTCCTTGAAAAACGAGTTGAAGATGCGGAAGGACGTACCAGGTGCAACAACATCAGAGTGGATTGGCGGAAGGAATAGAAAACGGAGATATGGTGGCCCTCTAGGAGAATGGGATATGAACGGATGTGCCCCGGAGTTGCTGACTTTTTAGCATTGGAGCGAGCTCATCAAGTTCCATCACAGCTACTGCCCTAGGCAGCCCCCCCCTCTGGCTGGCGGTGACCAGGTTATTACACAACCGGTATAGTGACATTATCCTACAAAAACACATTCGGACGGCCCCTTTGTTGTGGCCAATATTAAGGTCTCCATATTCCCAGACAACACAGCTGGGGTACAGGCCAAGAGAGCCTTATTTTTGAGGGTCAGGAAAGTGCTCCAGAACACAGGCATACAATATTCCCTGATGCTTCCCTCCAGTCTCAGGATAGAAGTTGATGGCACCATGTATTTTTGTGAAGATCCAGACTCCGCCTGGACGTGGCTGGAAGCATACCATGCTGGGACAACCCTCCCGGTGACACATTCGAGATCATTACCTCACAGGAGAAGGAGGCGCTGATGACACCCCTGCGGGACTATCCAGAGCGAAACTAGAAGTGGCCCATCTCCATGGCAGACTGAAACAGAGGGAGAGGCACCACACCAGGAGGTGGTGGAGATAGGCTTGGAACAACAAAGGACCTGGGAAGTGAGCTCCTTATCTAAACAGAAGTCGGCAACATCTGACTCCATGTCCTCGCAAGGGGACAAAACTGGCCTAGCTGCGGTGACACCACAGACGGCGGATGGCATAATTTGATATCCCAACATTACTCTGATACTCTGGAACTGTGGAAAGCCCAGGTGGAAGGAAGGGAGTTGGGTGGATCCAACCCAAGATGCATGCCGTAACTAGGGACCTTGCATGCAATTTGTCATTTACAAAGCAGAACATTAACAGAGAGATCTATAACTTTCTAATTAAGAGATGGGCTGGTATGGAGTGTTCTTGAAGCACCCCTCTTGGCAAGTCACTTCTGGCGAGGCCCTTATAGACTGACCAGGAGAGAAATTCACTAAACATATATTTGTATTTCACAGTTTGGATGGTCAGCCTTTGCAGAGAACTGCCCACGGGTTGGGGAGTTGCTGTGGGGGATTGTTTATGTTTCCCTTTCTTTTCCTATTTTTCCTTTATTCCCTCTTTTCTGTTTACATCTGGAATATAGGACCGAATATGTGGTCGGTGGGTTAGGGGGAGATCACGGGAGGGGGGGAATAGAAAACAATATCATCCGATATGGCTGACCCCTGACTGTCAGTGACACTCATGTCATGTAACATTAGGGGGATGGGATCAGCCTCCAAAAGACATAGGGGCAGATTTACAAGCCCCTTGCGCCACGTTTACGCCGCCTTGCATGACGCAACAGCGGCGTAAACGTGGCGCATCCCTGCGAGGCATTTACAACGTGACGCATCTCGGGAGATGCATCATGTTATAAAGCCCAGCGGCCCAATGGGGGCGTTCCCACGCAGGGTGGGCGTTCCGGCGCCTGTGCTCCTCGCAAAAGTGCCTGCGTGAAATCTACAAGATTTCATGCAGGCACTTCCGCGACGCTGCTACGTCAATTCCTTACGCCTGCTTGAAGCAGGCGTAAGGACTGACGCAGCATGTTAAGTATTGGGTGGCCCTGAGCATTGTTGGAGTTGCGTCGCGCTTGCGATGCGACTCCAGTGTTGCGCTGCCCTTACGTCACGAGATGCGTCACACATCTGCCTACCCTTGCGTCACGGCGCACCACATTGTAAATGCGGCGCTTCTGCCGTGACGCAAGGGTAGTTTTGCATGACGCATTTGTTCTGGCGTATCTCTGCTGATATGCAGAGATGCACCAGAACTCGTAAATATGCCCATAATATTCACAGATATCTTAGACGGAGAGGGGTCCAGGTGGCTATTCTACAGGCGACACACTTGGTTGAGTCTGACATTGACAGGTTGAGGCAAAGATGCCACGGTCAGATTTATGCCACTTCCTACTCGGCATACACTAGATTGACTTTAATACGGATACAAGCTGGGACACCAATTGAGCTAATCCGTTTTCTCATCGATAAAGAGGGCAGATATGTCCTCCTGGAGAGCAGATTGTGTGTTAAAGAGTTCATGCTGGGGAGTATTTACTACTATTTATACCCTGAACCAGGACCAGAATACCTTCTTCTGCTCCCTCTTTAGGCACAAAGCAGGCACATCACAAGACAATTTGTTAATAGGGGTGACTTCAATTATTTATTGGATGTACAACTAGATCGCTCGACCCCCCCTTAACAGGGACTGTGGTAAGCAGACTGGCAGAAGGGTTACGAGACTGGACAAGACACTGGGGACTAGTGGAGGATGTAACATGGGAACGAATACACATTCTCATATTCCTCCCATGTCCATAGCCTACATACCAGGATAGGCCAATTTATGTGCACCCAAACACTGGCCCAGAGTATTGCCCACTCCCAATATTTAGGGCGAAATATGCCAGACCACAGTTCTCTCTTACTATGATTTGTACCATCTGGGAAATGCCCTCCCGCCCCAACATGGAGGCGCACCCCGGCCTCACTAGAAGATGCATACTACCACAACTCCGTGGCAGGTGCAATCTCTGACTATTTCATTAATAACCAAGGTTCGGCATTCTTGAACCTAATAGAATGGGAGGCATTCAAGGCCAAAATGTGGGGCCATTGTATTGGTCAAACAGCTGGCGTCCAGGTGAAACTTCATAGGGAACTCCGGACCTTAGAGGACAAACTTCAAGCCCTAGATGACTCTCTTGGTACCCGCCCTGCCCTGAAATCAGGGAAGAGGTCTGAGTGAGGAGAAATAAATATAGGGGCATATTATCAAGGGGGTTTATCTCCGCTTTTTTGGCTTTAAAAGCCAAGAAAGCGGAGATAAAATTATCTCCCTATTACCAAGCTGTCGCTAACACCAGTTAGCGACAGCTAGTAGGAGATAGCGACCTTCTTGGGCCCCACTTTGCATGTCAGTGATATTTATCACTAATGAGATGCAAAGTGGGCGTGCCAAGATGTTAGAGACTGAAAACAGTCGCTAACATCGCTATCTCCTATTACCAACTTTTGGAGATATTCGCACTAAGCGGGAAGATCTCCAAAAGCTAAAACCTGCCCTGAGCAGTTCTTAGCCATGTTATCCAATGGGAGGTGGATAACATGGCTAAGAGCATTTGCTCGATAATGCATGAATATCGCTGACTTTTCAGCGATATTCATGCATTTCGGCCGTTTTTTATCGCATTTGCGATAAACCTTGTTAATAGCAAGGTTTATCTGCGATAAAAATCGCCGATGTGCGGCGATAATTTTTGTCTCTAAACAAGTTAGAGACAAAAATTATCGCTAGTTGTTGGTAATATGCCCCACAATTCTGCCTTATAGAGGCTGCTCGCCAATGATCACAAATAATATGTTGTAAGAGTTTATGACAAGGAAGGGAAATCTGGGTAGCTACTAGCGTGGCTTATTAGGCAGGAATCTCGAGGATCTCCCATTTCATATATACGGAAAACTGATGGTCAACCCCTGTACTCTCACACACTTATCAATAAGGAGTTCTGTGACTATTACACAGGTTTGTATTCTGCCCTGCCTCTCCCATAGGAAGCTTAAGCCGCTTTCTTGGCACACATACCACTAATAAAACTCTATGAAGAACACCGTACAGAATTGGGAGGCCCCATAACTACTCAAGAGATCCAAGCGGCCATCAAATGTATGGCGATAGCCAAATCACCAGCCCCTGATGGCCTCCCACCGAATTTTATGCTGCCTACATCGGGCTTCATGCCTTGAAAAGTTATTTGCAGAATCCTGGTGGCTTGTTGCCCTCCCAGATTCCACTAATGATGCCATAGTCATCCCCCTGCCCAAAACTAAGGTGCAGGGAGCTACGGTCACGGAGGTCCGTGCCCTCTCTATGCTAAATTCAGACTTCAAAATCCTCAGTAAGGTGCTAACCCTCCGACTGCTCCCATGTCTGAAGGCACTAATACATGAAGACCAAAGTGAATTTATTCCCTCACCTAACACCTCCCACAACACCAGAAGACTACCCTGTAACGCACCACCCCGCAATAATTGTGAACCAGGAAGCAATACTGATGTGTGGGGACCTTGAGAAAGAATTCAACACAGTACACTGGGATTTCTTATTTGCTGTGTTGAGGTAGATGAATATGGGGGATGACTGGATCAAGTAGGACAAACTATTATATACGACCCAAGTGTAAGACAGGCACAATGCTCTCCTCACATTATCAGGTAGGCAGGAGCATGAGGCAGGGATGTTCACCCGTCCCCACTGCTGTTCACCCTGCCTACTGAACGTCTTGCAAAGCTATTCAGACAGGAAAGTCACGTTGTGGGCTTAGAGTTTGAGCGGCTGGAACACATTATCTCCCTCTATGTGGACAATATACTCCTCTATTTGAGAGAGGGGATATCTGGCATTCCCAGAGCTCTAGATTTCCTACGAACCTTTGAAACAGTCTCCCTCCTCCGGGTCTACAAAGCCAAGACCAATATGTTCCCTGTTTCCCCCGAGGCGGAGAGAGCTCTGGGCTTACCTTTTAACCTGATGTGGTCACCCACCACCTTTAGGTACCTAGGGATACAGATTTTCCATACAGTGGAAGACCTTCGAGATAGTAACCTAGGAGGGGCCCTCAGATCCCTGAGATCCTGTGTACCCTTTTGGCGCTCATCATGGCCCGAATAACGATCTCCAAGATGGTCATGCTACCAAGATTCCTATATTTTTTACAAATCTACTGGTGTGTGTACCAGCCTCCTGGTTCAGATAGCTGGATGCCCTGTTGCGTGGCTTGATATGGGATGGGAGCTGGCATAGGGTGTCGCTGGCTACCCTTCGACGACTCCCTGAGGAGGGAGGCTTGGGGGCACCAGACTTTGAACTTTATTTTTTTGTGTCTCAGCTCCAGTGGATCTCACTGTGGTTGGACGGGGTTAAACAAGAAGAGATGGGTCAAATTGGCCACACAACATGAATAGAACTCCCGGTGGCCAAACTACTTAACCCCATGATAGTGATTCAACAGTCTGGGATACTGCTGTTGACAGCATTGCGATGTTGGCACAGATGTGTCTTAAAACTGCAGGAATGCCCTTGCATGCACCGACACTGCCCCCTGGCAGGACTCTTGCATGGCGACTCCCTGGTCTACTATACTCAGGGTAATTGACTGTCTGGCATGAAGCCGGATTAATCACATTACGAGATTGCTATAAACAGGGCACCTTGCTGCTGATGGGGGACATAATGGACTGTTATAGTTTGCCCCCAAGTCAGTTTCTTACTTACGAAGAGCTGACCCGAGCAGCCCTAGTCGTGTGGAGGGGAGAGGGGGGGTGTGGGGGGGTGAAGGAGAGGAATCTATGACACATCAAGTTCTACAACTATTATCGATGGGTGCAACTAAACATCTGGTGACTTGGTTTTACAGATCTCTTGCAAGTATGTTCCGTGGCCCATTGTCTGCCTTGTGGAATAGATGGGACTGAATCTTGCAGCGCAAACTAACAGACCCGGAATGGCGGAAGATATTAGCCTACCCTAGAAAAATCTCTAGGAATACAAGACTGAAATACTTACAATTCAATTATATACACATGACCTACATGACTCCACATAGATTACGGGTGGTCTATGGGGGTGAGTCCCATTCGTGCCCCAATGCGGGCAACTGAACGCTGATTTTGCCGATATGGTGTGGGAGTGCCCCCACCTACAAGCCTCCTGGGGGAGGTGCTCTGTGCCATAGAGTCCGCACTTGTGCACTCACCCGCCAACCCCCGCTCATTGGAGGCTTGTATCTTGGGACTATTCCGGAGACCAACCTTGAAGAAAGTGCCACAAGGTTATTAAACCTGGCACTAATGTTAGCCAGACGGTGGATAGCAGTGGATCGGAAATCAGCGGAGGGACCATGGGCCCAGGCCTGGAGGGAGGACGTAACCCAATGGGCGATGGATGAGGAGAGGATGTTGATTAGGGAAGAAGCCAGAGGGGTAAGGATCCGCCCCTTAGCGGACCTGTAGACTGAGGCGCTAACAGCATGGGAGCACCCAGGATACAGATCTGGAGAAGAATCTAATGTGAAACCAGACACACCGGAGAGGAGAGAAACGGCGGTACCAACTGACCAGAGCGCTCGACCACCATGCAGAAGAACTATAGTGTGAAGGCATGAGACTGGGAGCCAAGGGGTTTACCATTCCATCATACGGACCTATGGTTTATGACCACCACCCCACATATCACACAAAATAAATGACAGAGCATAGACATGGGATAATATGTGACACAAGCCTGAGGAGCTAGTACCTGGGCGTGGGCACCAACTCACTGAGATCTTCCCCCCACCATCCCCCCTTTTTCTTGCACAGGTACCCTAGCTGATAACCGACAGCAGCTCATAGGCATGCAGAAGGATCAGACACTAATAAGGTCATTCCTCTGCCCCCAATTGCTCCTTCTCCTCCTTTCCCCCTTTTTCCCACCGTTTTCATTTTCTCTTTGTCTTTTTTCTGTGAGCTTATTGCTGGTGTGGCATCCTTATTAAGCCCCTGTACTGGCTATCGAGAGGAACAACATCACATGAAGAGCCATCGCTAGGGGAAGACTTTACACTCCCAGACATTGATATAGAAGCCCAAAAAAGGGTCTTGGGAGACTGCTTCGATCGTGGACATAATGACGTTCAGTCAATGAGTGGTCACAAACATGTCGATACCCCAATTGTAAGCTCTTTGCCAAGGCGCCTCCCTATGCCTCTCTTATACAATTGCATAAGTCACTTGATTGGCACCTCCATGGAGTCGGGCCATGATGTATTCTTGCCTGATTCCCAACGAAAATGGGGAAATGAGAGAGAGGAGGCGCCATCAGAATATCTCGTGTGTATTGAAAATATCTTAAATTCCATATTATCCTTATTAGAGAAATCCGTCTTAAGTTCTGACCATATGCTGGTAATGATTTCTGTAATGTTATTTGAAATCCAAAAAGGAAACAAGTCTGTTACCCCTGTTACCCTTAAATCTAAATCTATCCCTACGATTCTCCCGCACATGGATGGACGGTCAAGGGATAGGTGGGTATTAGACCTTCCCTCTGGAGAGTCGAGAGATGTTTCTGTACAGGCACGAACCCCCCTCTCCCTGATGCCCCCTATGGCCTTGTATGTAATCTTGAAAAGGAAGAGCTATGCCTAAGTACATTATTTGAGGAGGTCGAACTGAGTCCTCCTGTGAAAAAATCCTCTTTGAAATGTTTCCCCCTGTTTAAAAAGGGTAGATTGGAGGGCACCGGAGAAAATGAGAACATCAGGGCCGTTGTTAAGCAACCCAAACAGGTAGAGAGGGCAGGAGGGGAGAAGGTGGCTTTAACCTCTCTGACTACCTCTCAGGTGTACTCTCCTACATTGTCAGGGAAGGGAGGACAGAGAGTAAGTAAGAGGGATGGCCCAGTTTCAAAACCTAAAAGGGAAAATATGAAAAAGAAACACAAAAAAAGGAGACGATTTTCCAAACGTAAAGTGTCTAAATTGCATTTTTCCCGGATTTTGGAAAGCCAGAGCGATGCCCACTTAATAACAGAGAAGGGAGGCCCGACAACTCCATCAGCTGATGGCAACCTAAGGGAATCCATCATAATATCCAAAGTATCGAATGGGAGTTTGGGGGACTCAGGACCGAAGTACCTCCTTTAATCCGGTCATTGCAGACCCTCCAAGGAACCCTGCCCCCCACTAAGGAGACATTAGACTCATTGGGTGGAGAAAAGCATATGGGTTCCGGGGTCTCCTTGCTGCACATAGGGTCTGGGGCAATTGACTCTATTGATTTAATGTGATGATTTATGCACATGACATTGTCCCGTACTCCAGGGTTACTTTCTGTTCACCGATAGTGGCTAATTTGGTTTGGAAGAACTCTGAGGCTTTTTTTAAATGAGGGCTTGATGTAAAACCTGTTATTGAATTTGATGAAAATCAAATTGCGGTCACCAAAACCCAAAACCTGAAAGTCTTGAAGGCTACTAATTCAGTGGCACAAGACGTACTGGGCCCTGAAATAGAGTATTCTGCGGTCAATCCTAAAGATATAGTGGTTTCCGTGGACTGGAGGGGGCGTTTAATAAATGTTGTACCCGCCGTAGTAGCTGCCCCACAGACCCCAGACACAGAAGATGAATTTGCCCAGTGGAGCTGGGTTGCAAGAGCCCTGAATAACACTCATGTGAATACAGTAAGGAGTGCTCCATTGAGGTAGCCTGGGTGGGCTGCTCGTGTCCTGGAATATGGCTGGCCTGGGACCTAAGGAAACAAAATTAAATTCCTTAAAAAGTATGAATCCCATAATTATATGTCTACAAGAAACGTGGTCTTGTAAAGAGTTTGAATGTGATGGCTATTTTGTATATTCGTGTTATGCAAAGCGATCGGAAAGGGGACATGCCAGCGGGGGGTATCTATTCTGCTCAAAAACCCCATCAACTGGAACCAGAAGGTTTTTCCTCACCCCTCAAACCTCTGTATATGTTTGAAGTTGGCATGCTTGGGAGATTCTGACACGCCCACTTCCTTTCTTGTGGCAAACTTGTATGTACCCCTGGGGTGCTATTCAGGAAATAGCTACTAATGAAGATTGCCCCCTCGTGATAGTAGTGGGGGATTTAAATGCTAAAATTTCAAATTCTGCCTCTGAGATTTATGCCAACACTGATAAAGAGGAAATCTGGCACATCCCCGAGATCATATTACCAAATAAAGTAAAGACAGACAAGCGGGGGTTTCTCTTACTGGATAGTATTAGAAGTTCGAATCTTGTTATCTTAAATAGGAGAGTGCCCGCCGATAAAACAGCCCATTTCACCTTTCATTCTCAACATACTGAGAGCCTTTTAGATTACGTGATTGTTTCCTACCAAATGTTCAGGGGTTGTGATAACTTTTTTGCTCGCCCGTCGGTATGGAGTGACCACTGTATAGTGGGTATGTCAGTGGCTTTTGATCTACCGACACTTGACTCAGGGAATGCCGGTCAGGGCTTGACCACCTTTAATAAAGGAAATGGCCGATCCTTTCGGATACAAAAAAACACTGTTGAAGTAGGCTCTATTGTGAAGAAGGTGTATGTCGAAAAGGAAGGTTTTACTCGCTCCAATATCATATCCTTTTTGGAGGCTCAAATGAAGAAGATCTGTAACTTAAGCTCCACATCTTCTGAACCCCTCACATATAAACAAGATAGGTCTCATATGATAATTATAAAACAGGCAATTAACGATCTTGTTCTAAAACAGTACATACATTATCTCCTTGGTCGACAGCAGGAAATCAATTGCCTCAAGCGAGCGAGAAGTCGCCTAATGCTCAGCGACAAAAGAAAGGAGCTTGACACGAAGGGGATAGGGCTGAGGGAAGCCGCAAGGGCCAAGGACTCGAGAAAATATTGGTACTTGATCGCTAAATATTGTGATTCAAGGCAGAGAGCTACTCCGATACCGATTCTCGAAAAGTAATGGGTGGATTACATCTCTCTATTATATAGAAATAATAGCCCAGTTTCTCCCGTGTTGCCTGATGAGGTTAAACCAGTATCTGCTGTCCTTACTGAATTTGGTCCCCCACTAGGAAAGGAACTGATAAAGTACATAAAGATGGCTAGAACTTCCAGCGCACAAGGGCCGGATGGTATCCCAATTGCATTAATCCAAAAGGAGCAAGAATCATGGGGTGATTTTTTAGAACCACTTTTTAAATATTGCTTTTCTATGAATAAAACCCCCCCTCTTGGAAGGGGAGCATTATAGTCCCCCTGTATAAAAAAGGACCAAAAACTGTGCCACCTAGTTTTAGGCAGATTGCCCTCCTGTATGCTGCTGGCAAATTATTTGCAAAAAGCATATTATGCCACTTACAACAATGGGTCCATGATCAAGATATCCTTCCGCCGGAACAAGCCCGTTTTAGAAAGAACCATGGCACCTTAGATAATATAGCGGTTGTTCAGACAATTGTGGAGAAATATGTTTTTTCCCTAGGGATGCCAGTTTATACAGCTTTTATTGATTTCTCCACAGCGTTTGACAAGGTGGACCGCCACACCCTGTGGAGAAAACTTGTCTCCCTCGGCATTCCAAATCATCTCCTGTGTCTGATCATGGAATTGCATACTGACACCTGTGGCGAAGTGTGGCTCACTGGTTAGAACAGGCAGACCCTAAAGCAGAGGTCAGACCCGGGACCAGGGTTCAATTCTCGACGCGGCAGGGTCTTGAGCTCAAAATGGCCACGGACTCGATAATTCTCGCTTCGGTGCCTGACCTAATCATGGGTTCACACTCTGCAACTCTGGGCATTAAGCTTGCTTAATCTCCACAATGGCCCCCGCGGCGGGATGCCTGGCTTTCACCTTGGGGATGCCCTGTAGGGGCTATCTCACAGGGAAAAGCCAGGACGGGTTCCCAAGGCAAGCGCTTAGAGACCCCTAAGTGATAAGTGCTATATAAATCCAATATACAATACAATACCTGGTGCCAGGTTCTAATGGGAGGTTCGCGGGGGTTAACATGCAAAATTAGAACGCATAATGGGCTTAAGCAGGGCTGTCTATTAGCACCACTTTTATTTTCACTGTACATTGTTGATCTCCCTGGTTATTTGAACTTGGCGAAAGGGGATGCCCCCAAAATTGGTCGAATGTCAGTTGGGTCTTTATTGTACGCAGACAATGTTGCAATTTTCGATTTAACACCTATTGGCTTGCAACGCCGTCTGGACGTTTTAAATAAATATGCAGAGGTCGATTTTTTTAAAACTAACATTGCAAAAAGCAAGATCTTGGTTTTTCGTAAGATGGGGCTCAAAATCAAGAGATGTTTTAGATGGATACTTGGTTCTGAAAAAATGGAATTGGTGTACTTGTACGTATATTTAGGGAAAGTTTTTTCAAAAACAGGTTGAGATTTGGAACATACTAAACACTGCATTGGTAAAGCCGTCTCCCAGGCAAGTGCATTAAATAGATTCTATAACACCTGCGGGAGATGCCATTTTAGCCATGTCTTATCTGTTTTTAAGGTTAAAATCCCACCCTCTACCGATTCGGTAATTAAAAATCGGTAAATCTAAGGGGTGGATATGTAGGAACATCCAGATGTTCCTTTTACCGAATCGGTAAATATCTGTATTTACTGATTCGGTAAATACCGACCGGTAATGCCCCATTCATTCCTATGAGCTTTGAAGCCCATAGGAATGAATGGGGCATTAACGGTCGGTATTTACCGAATCGGTAAATACCGATTTTGACAAGGGTGCAGGGGGTGTCACTTTGACACCCTCTAGCACCCCCAAAAAAGATTCGGGGGCCATGTGGCAGGCATACCTGCCCTAAGGGCAGGTCTACCTGTCATATGGCACAGGTGTGCATGCACACATGTGCATGCACACCGGAATCGGTATTTTACCATGAAGTTGGATTTCATGGTAAAATACCGATTCTGTAAGGCTTGTGGGACTCAGAAGAGTCCCACCTACATCTCATTGTTACCGAATCGGTAAAAATACCGAATTGGTATTTTACAGATTCGGTAAATTTACCGATCGGTAAATTTACCGATTCGGTAAAATATGTGGCCCTACATACCATTTTGTGAATCTCGGTCGGTAACGGCCGAAAATACCGATTTTCGGCCGTTACCGACCGACCTACATCCGGCCCCTAGAGAGAAGAGAATCTGTGAACTGTGCCTGTTGCAAATCCAAGATCTTAATCATGTTTTATTTGCATGTTCAAAGCTGCAAAGTGCCAGGTGAGTGTTTTTAAAACCAGTATTTATTAAATTTAATATTCACTCTGCTCAGGATGCACGTTCTCTGGTTTTGTCGCCCCCGAATGAAATGGTTTGTTTTAAGATATACCAATTTTTTAGAACATTTTTGCCTATTTACTAGAATTTTGTCTAACAGTAGTACCCTGGTTTTGTTCTAATATCTACTGGTTGGCTATTGAATAGTTTCATGTATTCATTGTATCATCCGCACATTACTTAGTATGTATATAAGAAATTTTATTGGCCGGTCATGCGATTGTTTTACGTGTCATAGCTTATTTGCACATTTCGCACTATGTTTGATATTATGTTATAGTAATGTATAAGGAAGGAATTTTGTACTGTATGCAATGTCTGTCTTTTTAAATTGTCAGTGTGTTTTTGTGGACCTCCGTTGGAGTTCCAAAACAAAATAAATAAATACATTGAAGATTGAGAGGAACAACAGGTCTCTTTATCCTTTTGCTGTTTCTCTTACTTTGGTTCCTTAAATATTGCGCTACTTTCCTTATGTGATGTTGCTTTCTAGTATTCATAATCGGGGAAATAACAGAGAGTACCCTGTATTTAATAATTCTGAGGCTTGGTACTGTGACTTAAGGGTAGAAGACTTTGAATATTATTCGCTACGGGAAAGTATGGAAGACATTGTGAGCGTGTTCCCGCATGTTGCAATGTTGTATACGTGCAATACCAAAAAAACACAATTAAAAAAGAGTTTTAAAAAAAACTGCATGTGATGCACTTGCGCCCAAAGTAAGCCACACTCACGCTTTAAATCGGTTCTGCCCCAGCATGGTGCATTTCATTTTGCGTCACTTGATTGGTCATGGCAGCGCTAGTGTTTTGTTTAAAATCCTTGTATAAAATAGGCAGGGCCACTGGAATTATGCGGTAAGGGAGGACCAAATTACGTGGCAGGGTTGATCAAATTATGCAGCAGGGTTGATCAAATTATGCAGCAGGGTTGATCAGATTATGCGGCAGGGTTGACAAAATTATGCAGCAAGAAATGGTAAATTATGAGGAATAATGCAGATCATTTTATGATATAATTCCCTAATTGTTGTCATTTTTATGTATAGTAACATTGTATGAGAAAAGGATTCACCTTATTAGTACCAGTTTAAAACCCGAATACAGAAACAGGAGATTTAAAGATGAGCAGGAAGGCCTTCCACTGCATAGAAACATTTGTCACCATGTTTCTAGTAACTTTCGATCTATGTAATTTGGAGAAAAAAATGGGTTTAAATCTACAGATTATGCAGCAGGTGATAGTTTATATGGCAAATGCAGCAATTGCATTATTATGCAGAAAATGCTGCAGAGTTGCATAATTCCAGTGGCTCTGAACACATGGTTGCAAACCAGTGGCCTTAAATGCATGTGCAAGGTGTTTGACCGCTGTGACAAGGCTCATACTGTTTGGCACTCAATGTCTGGCAGGCAGCTCTTTCTGGTATATGATCTGCATGAATGTCAGTCTAGGAGGGTAACAATGATTGACTGGCCGAGTTGCCTAATCCCGAGTCTTGCAGGGAAAAGGAGATGGAAAAACTGCAGTTTTTGATTTAAAAATGAGTTAACAATGCATCACTTAAATGGGAGTGCCACTCTCCTGAAGAAGTAGCTTAGCTCCAAAATTCATTCAAATTCTACTTTTCTTCATATGAAATTACATACTGAAATGAAGGAAAAAAGAAACATAAATCATGTATATTCATGGTAAATATTTAAAAGAGGCGATTGGGCCTTTAAATACAAATAAAAACACACAGGAGGAACTATGTACACAATTTCAACTTTTCCATGAAGTCAGATAGCTTGTAACAACATAGGATAAATAAATACATTATCAATGCGTATTTTCTTAGTCACCACATGGGGTGCCAAAACCTTTGCTAAAGTTCTTCAAATACTTTACATCGATGTACTTCATTATTTTGTAACTTGTAAACTGATGACTATCACGTTAGGTGAATAAACATTATTATTGAATTCAAGGGAATTACAAAAGGCACTCTAAAGGAAGCATTATAGTTGAAAAAACATGAACAATATAGATAAGCAGGGGCGAAATCTGTCAACATGAACGGGATCATGGTATGTCCTTGTCTAGGTTTCTTTCGCAGTCTGCAGTACCCATTATTGTGGGTAAGCGACAACCGAAATGTTGTTCATATGCCACAAGTGTAGAAGCAGCCTGCACGCATTTGAAATTCGAAAAAAACACTGCTAAATGTATCCTTTTACACATAGAAAAATAATACCAATACAGATAGCAGAAATGTTTCTGTATTTACATGCACAATTGTTCACTGAGAAAGTCTTAATCTTGTTTATAAATGCTTTCCTAACTCCAACCTTAGTCCATCAGTTTGGTGAGTACCTGCTCTTATTTATTCCCATTTAAAGCATTGGTTAAAACATATACTAAAGAGATATCATTCATTGTAATAAGTCCTGCAGTGAAAAGTCCGATGACATATAAACAACATTTTTAACATATATTATAAAAGTAAATCTTTGCATTACTTGTTAAAAACCAATCAATTAACTCAGTGTTCTGCATGATGCACAGACTGTCATTATTTTCCAAAATATGGGTGCTCAGCTGTAACTAATGATGGACCCCATTCACAAAAGTAATCTGAGACAAAATCCTAACTTTACGACTTTCGGTATTCACAAAAGGGCATTTAGGAGTAGTAAAGTTAAGATTTTGGCTCAGTTAAAGTTAAGTTTTGGTCAAGTTAGGATTTTGTCACAGGTTACTTTTGTGAACCGGGCCTGATAATTTTCCAGAATTAACCAATGCTTCCCTAGTGAAATTTGACTTTTCTTTCGTGAGCGAACTGTTTTTTCATCAAAATTATTTTATATTTAAAATTTACTAAACACTTCTTAATGGTTCATCATGGACCATACAATCTCTCATATGCACAGCACTTGACTTAACTTTCTAGAGAGGAAGTCATGAAAATCCATGTCTATATTTTAGGCAAAAAAATGACTTCCACCTCAGAGAAATATATAATACACTAGTTAGGTGATGTGCTGTAAGAGCCCAATATGTGCACATGGTTTGCAGGGAGGGATTTGGGGACATATTGAAGTGTCTGCCCTTTCACAAAAAATTCTACATCCCCAAACCAGGATTTAAACATAAGGCAATCTATGACCATTTTAGACTTTTAAACCAGAGATTTGGAATTTTCTTTGGTCTTATTTGGACTTACATAATAATCACAAATTAACTAACTGAATCTCTGCACATAGAAAATTAAAATAAAGCACATTTCATTTCCATGATTCTTACCTATTTCAAGAAATTGATTTACAAAATGCCAATATTATATGTAATAAACATTTAGAGAAAACACATTTTATCATAATACGAAGTTAAGGATAAATGAACAATTTGAGGTAAACTTTAGCATAACCAAGTATAATAGTGCCGAACAGTAAACAAGTACACAAGTGAAAGATTCAAACTTCATTTTGGAGTAAAAGCATATTCTTTGGAACATCATCAATACCTTCCAGAAGCCGCTGACAGTCTTCAAGGTAAGCGACAAAAAGCACTGCATGAAAGTCCTATTTGCTGTATGAAGGTACAACAAACAGAATGACTTTAGATATTCTGTATTGCACTTGAGAGTACATATCTGAAAATTAAAAGGTATACAGCTTGGAAATAGTCAGTCATAACTTAAGATAAGATAATGGTAGCAGCAGGGCCCAAAGGCATATATCCCGTTCATGATTCTTCTCCTTACAATGCCTATTGAGGTTTACCGATTTATTTGTTATCACAGGATTGCGTAACCTCCTGTCCAGCTTTCATCCCCATAAAGCATTATGTTTGCCTGGATACAGGACGATGCTGAGTATCTTAGGATACAGACACTCAGATTAACATCAGCATAAACCCTTGGATGCACAATGGTCACTGGGCCTAGCTCCAGTTCACCTTGTTTTCTTTGCTATACACTCTGAGTCATTCCTGGATTGGAAGTCTGGCCATATTTCCAGCAGTCGCTGAGGGCTGTAGTGATGCACAGTGATGAGAGAAGAGAACTGGCATCTGTTGTACTCTATTTTGTGCCCATTAAACACATCGCTGGGGGGCTCCGTAAGATTGATTTTCAGCTCATACATGCATATTCCGATGAAACAGTCCTCCATGTTAATTAGTTGGACGGTCTGAGCCACATCATAGATCTTCATGGCCAAGTCTCCTGAAAAAACGTAGCCTGGTCCAGTGCAATATGGAGGATACTCGTCCTTTGGATAGACCTCTTTCGGCACATACGATTTGGATTCATTGTTTCGGATTGGCCTTGTATTTGAAACAATATAGCCAGACATATAGTTTGTCCTTACTGATAGCTCAGGCCTCAGAAGTTTGTGGACTAAAATGTCCACATTCAAGAACATGTCGCTGTCTATTTTCATGACATAGCTGGCTCGAGGACAGTATTTGGTCACCCACTCCATACCCATCATGGTTTTTAGGGTCAGGTTATTGTAGGTGTCCAGGAAGTCCTGCTGAATAATGTCTTTGAAAGTCCCACTCTCTTCCTGGAGCATGTTCTGGATTTCATTGGTTATTGTGGGAGATATCCCAGTCAGGAAAATCCTTGTAATAGACACCCCAGGGATGCTGCTTTCGTTACCCCAAGTGCTTCGAATGGCGTGCCTAGCGGCAACATCTTTGCTATTTACAATGATCAAGATAAGCAGGAAAGGTGCTTTCCTCTTGCACTTGTCTGGTTCATTGAGAATGAACTTGTAGTCGTATGGATAAGGTGGTATGAGTGGGTGCCGTGTGGTGGACGACATCTGGCTTGCATAGCGCACAGTATATTCCAAGATGGGGTTGGCAGTGGGTATAGCTCTGGGAGATATATGATGCAACAGAGTCCACGGCACACCTATTTTTGAATTCATAAACATAGAAAGTGTGAAGATGCCTAACATGAGGAGCAGGGGATTGCAATGGATGTACCGAAGTCGCTTTAATGGACTTGCCTTCATGCTGCCAGACCTGAAGAATCCGAGCAGAATCTCCGAATGACCTTAAATAGTAAACAAAAATAACCGCAATGTTAGTAATTGCTAAGGAAGATGTAGTGGTAAAGATGAGTGTGTTAGTGACAATCAGGCACTGAAAATAGGTTATTATTTGATTCAATTATAAACCCAGCAAAGACAAGGATCCTCACAGCTTCTAATAGCAACCAGGATCCAATACAAGAAATGCCTCCCACCCTCCCTGCTAGATACATGATCTTAAATCATCTCTTACACCCCTCAATGTACAGTGTTCTAGTGGGTCTCTGTCATTATTGCACTGATACAATGCTCATTTACACTGTAAATTCTGAAAGCATACAATACAGTGGTTGATCTCCCAAACCCACTCATAAAGTTTTGGAAGCAACCACATGGCAGGTCATACTATATGGAAAAAAACAGAATGATGATAATAATACGACATCTATAATCCACAGCAGTACTGATACGGACAATGTATTGATGATAACCTTGACTTAATATTGTGTAACATAGCTGGCTATCATGTGGGTTAGAACAGTACTAACTACTAAACTAAAGCACTCATTAGACAGAACAAACATCCAACACAACAAAATTATGGCATACAGTTGGCTTTCAAGATGCTCACAACAGCATGGGTACTGTGATACACTGTTGCACTAGCATCCAACAGAGCACAATAGATAGAACAACATTTCTTCAACAAAACACACACACACACATACACACACAATCACCCTCTCCTCCCCACCTGACAGGTGATGTGGTGGTCTACTGACCAGTAAAAAGCCTAAGCAGTTAGCAGATGCCTCTGGGCCTAGCCCTAAAAAAACAAAATTAGACAGCAACGATCACTGCATCATACACGGACACCAAATCTGGTACAGAATCATGAAACAATGTCTGTGATGTATCAACACAAGCCAAATATGGGATTATAAGCTCAGGACCAGATGGAAAGGCAATGGACTGCCAATGGCTTAGTGCAGTGGTGTATGGTGACCAGGCCATTCTAATAGCAGACTGGACACTATAGAAATTCCGAAAACATAACTTAGGGGCTCATTAGGATGACGGGCGGACTTTGTCCGCCCGCCATCCTGTCGGAATGCGGGACCGCCCCCCATAAGGGAGGGGGTCCCGTGGGGGAAATTAGGATGTGCCCGCCACAGTGGCGGGCATATCCTGCATTTTTAGCATTGTGGCGGGCAGTGCTCTCTGCACCACCCGCCACATTGCTTAAAAAGCATTGTTACATTTGCATAAACAAAGCTGCAGGCAGCGGTGCCTGCCGCTTTGTATATGCAAATTCTGGGGGATACCACAGGTACCCCCCGTGTGCACCCCCTCACCTCTCTTTCACTCTGGGGGCCCGCAGGGGGCCCCCAGAGTGAAGACCGCATGCCTTTCCGTGGCGGCATCGCCGCCGCGGAAAAGCACCTACAGATCCCCATCATAATATGGCTGGCGGTGTCTGATAGACACCGCCACCATATTATTCCTTTTCCGCCCCGGTTGCAAGGCGACCGGGGTGGAAAAGCGTTGGACGGTCTTTCCGTCCGCCGAGGTCCCCCCCGCCATACTAATATGGCGGGGGAAAACGAGTGTGGATGTCGGGCGGATTGCCCCCGCCAGCCTGCAGTGGCTACCGCCAGCCTGGCGGGGGCAATCCGCCCGACATCATAATGGGCCCCTTAGACTTTATATAATAAGGGTTTTAGATTTTGATTTGGAACCATAATGACTCTTTAATTGTTTTTTTTCCAGTGAATTTCCTAGGTTTTTCCCATTTGAATATAACAAGACTTATGCAATAACATAATTTTATTAGTTTTTTCAGGGAATTTCTTAAGTGTTTTTTAAAAGAAACATTACCCGTTAGATGCAGGCTAACCCCTGCATCTAACTGCCAATTTTTAGTTTTTTCAGGGAATTTCTTAAGTGTTTTTTTAAAAGACACATTAGCAGTTAGATGCAGGCCAAACCCTGCATCTACCTGCTAAGCATCTTGTACCTGTAGCAAAAGGCCTTTCACTAATAGCCGCCCCTGTGCATCAAATATCCGTTGCACATGCCAGAAGGCCAGTCCCTGGGCCCAAGCCCTTATGCATACCAATAGTTGCAGGCAGACCTATTCAAGTAGGCCCTATACATTCAACCAGGCCTGAGGCCTTCATCTCCACCCCTTTTTAGGTCGAGCATAGGCAGCACACTTGCGCTGTCTGGAAGACCTGCTGTAATCAGTATACGGAGTGTAATTCTGCCTGCTGCTTGCCATTGGTTAACTCCTCGGTTGCTCTTCATTCCTTGCTCCTAACTGATTCCCGCAGTCGATACATCAGTTCTGCTGAGGGCTGAGGAGCAACCACTAAGTACAGTTTCCCTACGCTTTCAGGGATTCTCTGTTGTTTGGCAAAACTCTTTTTCTTTTGCTTCCCTTCAATTCACTACAAGCCCAACTTGTGTCTTCTGTGCCCCTGCTTTTGCTACCTAATCTCCCCGTGCGGTGGCCTCCCCCCCACTGCCTCATGGCGCTGTGTTTTTCTCATGTCTTTGGTTCCACTGCTCTCGCTACCTAATCTCCCAGTGCAGTGTCCTCCCCCCACCACCACCTCCCGCGGCATGCAACGCTTTATCTTTAAGAATGGAGGCCGCCCTTTTCTTTTGTTCTGCACGGTGCAACCTGCCAACCTCTATTTTTAATAATGGTGGACATACTTTATCAGTGCTGCACCCATTTCACGAGCACCATGCTTTTCTTTCCTTTCATTATTGCGTCTTTTCCACGCTACTCCATCCCACTCTCTCTACTCTCCCTCCCCCTCCTTTACAATCGTCAGCAGGCTCTAGCCTGGCTTGCCTCACAGCAGAGCAGCGGAGCCAGGTAGATGGAGAGGGAGGGCAGTGCTGCTGATTTACAATGCCCTAACCTTGTAATAAGGCTGAAGAGCTGGCGGCTGAGACCAATGTCCCAGCCTCGCCTTCTGCTGTGATTAGCACTAATCTGATTATAGAAGATAATGCTGAGTCCTGTCTGCGGGAATACTTCATTTGTTTACTCGGGCATACTTTCCTTACCTTGCCATTTTCTCCGTAACATTTTAACCATATCACACATGCCTCTGGGAGACCTATCTTTGATTGTTTGACTCGAGTCACCACCCTGCCACACTGCATAGTCCATGGAGGGTTCTCTCTCTTGGCATTTATTGCGCGTTATATTTTGAGTTCCATGCCTTGTATGCATACAATGTGAAATCAAATGCTGTGTGTTTATTTGATATATTTCACTCATTCTGCCTACAGTCTAGCCACAGATTGGCAGGGAAGCCATCTGATTTTTTTCAGAGATGCCTTCTTGGTGCTACTCAGTCATAATTGCATTTAGGGCTGCGATTGTGCTACGTGAAAAGTGGTCTACACGTCCATGTTTTACCTAGCAGCATACTGTTGTTTCAAGATAAGTGTGTGTGTTATAGAGAGTGTGACTCTCCTGATGGAAGGCTGATGCAAACTGCCAGTCACTCTTATTAAATTACTGCACTTTAAGAATACCTAGGCGAGCTTAGGAGTCCTAAAGTTAGGACTCCTAACTTCTGTGAATACTGAAATGAGTAAGTGCCTTCTGTGAATACCAAAATGAGTAGGTGCCTTCTGTGAAAACCAAAATGGTAGTGAGTTTAGGATTTTGTCTTAAGTTAGTTCTGTGAATCGGGCCTTAAGTTATTCCTGCTCACATTTCAGCTTTTGAATGAACTATGGAAATACAATACCTCTGCCCCCAAAAATTAGCACCCTGGCTGACATGTCAGTAGGCATTGTGATCTCAAAAGTCAACTATAAAAACTCATTAGAGTTGAGCAGCTATGTCATGTCTTTATTACTGGTGAGCAGAGACCTCACAAGTCGCCTGTAATAAGGAATTAGATACAGGCTGTTATACTCTGAAGCAAGTCTTCTCGGGTCCCGCCCCCAAAATATGGAAAGCCATTATACAGCAATCAATACCAACCGATCTCATGATCCCTTGGGGAACATCTTATGATGTCAGATGCCAGGAGTGTGGTGTTTGGAGCTCGGAGGTTGGGGGAGCTTGGTAAGGTGAGGCAGTATTGGGGTGGGTACGCTTTGAGTCTCAGCATGTAGAGACAGTGAAGCGAGACAGTGAGGTGAGCGTGGACTACCTCCATCGTGAATCTGATGTGACAGCGAGGGGTGGGCCTGTGTAGACGGCAGTTGCTGCTGTGATGCTCCAGATCAATAGACTGTTGGGCGTGTGCTAGATGAGAGCTCCTGGTATGTCATATGTCCCGCCCAAACACCCTGCCCAGGCCTTCCCGCTTGCCTGACGGGTCTGGTAAAAGAAGGGGTTCCTCACTGCCTCATCTCCTTATACCTACTTGTAGCAGAGATTCCGTTCTCCTACAGAACTGTGCATAGAGATCTGGAACCTTAGTGAAGTAGGATGGCCCAAAACTCACCTCAGTACCCAAAATCCCCTTACCGAGCTAGCTACAGTGTCTCATTGGTCATAACAAACTCCCAATGTTTAGACAAACCAGAACATAAACTTAGGTTACCTCACGTATCGTGGAACACATGAACACTCTTTCGCTCTATAATCATTTCAAACCAGAACGTGGTGTAAAGAGGACGCATGCATATTTGAAATATTTATTTACTAATGCAGAGTTCTCAAACGCAGTATCTTATATAATACAAGCAAACATATTATAAGAATCAAAGTTATCAGCATAGTTACTAGTCCATAGTAAGCAAACGGTGATAGCATATTATAATGCTGAAATGAATAGGAATTAATAACACCTATTTCTCACCCTTCCTATTTAGTATAATATTATATCTATGAAGGTCTCTTTTGGGTTTTAGCAGGGCGGGCCCATACCTCTAAATCTCAGTGGCAGAGGATCACATCATCTTCCACCTGCTCTCTGCATGCGAGGCATCATCAAGTGTGTCTTTGCATTCCCAGTAACTCTATCTTAACACCATCACTGCTGACTGAATTCTCCTCCTGTGCTGGCCCTTATTGAAGCAAAACTGATATCAGAGCAATAACATATTATACTAAAATAAATCACATCGTTCTTCTAGGTTGAAAGCTACAATAACAAGTATGTGTCGTGTGCAAACTGAAGCCGAAGGAAAAAATGGCGTTTAAACATTTAATAAGCTCATGCTAACTTAACACAATATATAGAAAAGAAGTATCTATATGACACCCCCCCAATGATCCGAGCACGGTCAAAAATAAGGAAAGCCAACACTAGAATAGAGGCATAACATGAAAGCAGAGTTCAACAAGAATGAGCAAAGCTAAATTCAAAAAATATATATGAATGCCTACAGTGGCGAAACAAAATTATCAAAAGTCTTCAACTTAAGGCCCCTGCAGTTCAAGGCGACAGGCCTGGGGTGTATAAAAACAAATGTTCATAAGAAAAAAGTCACCTTCCAAAAAATACAAACAGGTACGTGCCTAAATAAGCAAAGTCTCCAAGGCATCTCATGATTGGACAGAATATGCAAAATATGCAGCAACAGCTTCCAACATGAAATCACTGTCATCATCCGAAAACAGTTCAGCCATCCAATTAAGTAGGTTGAAAGAACATACGTGCTGCTCCAGCATTGGATCCTCTAGCATAATCAGAGGACAACTCGGTGGGTTCTCAAGAAAGCTAAGTGCCAAGAACTCATGTGCCGCTGCGACTATGTCCCAATGACCCATTAGTCCATGCATCGCTGCCAAGGCCATAATCCTTTCGCCAGAACAAACCAACTCATGAGCAACTACGGGGCTCTTCAGATGATTAAAATCGATGTCAGGAGACACCGTCAAGCAGAGACACAAATCAAGGGGCCAGTCGAAATCGCAGCTCAGGCAATGAAACACAGGCTGGACACATGCGAAGTAGGAAAATCGAAACGATAATCCAAATGCCGTGCTTAAAGTCGCAAGCGGCAGGGTGCCATAGTAATCAAGCATCCGGTAACGAAATAGTGTCAGGAGGGGCTGAGCGGCTCCTAGCGCAGGACGGGCATCCATGTTTAATAAAACAAAATATTAATAAAACGCATGCAGCTAATTCTAGCAAAACAGGGAATCCGCCAAACAGACTTGAAAATATAGAATGAAAGAACGCGGGGATGACACTAAATATTTTCTCAAAGGAAGTCACGAGACCACTGCTAACTATTTTAAAAAATGAGCGAGGCCAGACGTGGAGGAGGCATTAAAGATTTGATGAACCAGCTTGCAAAAACGAAACGGCAAGTCAGTATTCAACAGTGCCTGCACCTCTGTGCGTGTGTTAGCTATGTGAAGGACAAAAGTTTCTCGGGCCGAGCTTAGGGCCACTTCTTTCTGAGAAAAAAGGGCTCTTATTCTACCCATACCATTGAACTCTGCCTTCAAGGTTGGGATGCGCGGCCAGATGGAAACATCTGAATTCCCATGTGTAGGAGGATACAGAACATTTTTGCAACAGACCACACGCTCTGATACAGTTACCACATAAGCGATACCAATTATTAAACCACAACACTCCTCGTTATTTAAAAGCAAATAACTACCATTCGTCAATAATGTGAATGTGGGAACTATTGCGGGAACTGGAGTGCCTTTTAATACACAGGCTAAATTTGGCCGGTCCTGGTTACAAGAACCGTGTAACTGGATGTGTCTGCATATTAATGAACGGTCAGGCGACTGTGTGCATTCTTCACCATTAAGATTCACTTCCTTCTCATCCTTCATGCATCTATATGTGTATGGTAGAGACCATGCCTCATGAAGGAATCTAGTGGTTCATATCGCCCTATTGCAATATACCGCATACAATTAGTAAATTTGTACAAAGCGAAGGGTAATGTGATTAATCCATGGATAAGCCACGTAGCAGCAGTGGCCTCAGCTACAGAAAACGGTAAAGATTCTAATCTTTCAATATGTAACATAGAAAATGATGCGTCACGCATTGAAAGCATGCGCTGTTTGTCAGTCAAATTAAATGGGGCAAAGAGGGAGGACACATTCATGTAACTCCAGGGCACACAACCTGCCTTAAGTGTCTGTAGGGTCCATGCAAACTGCATTACAGAACGCAATTGATTTTGACCATGGTATAACACAAAAGATAGTTAATCAGAAAGGAGAAACAGACACTTGTAACACTTCAGACCATTGGTATAGAAAGTTTTTAGAGTAACCTCAAAAAACCCTATGCTGTTGTGGTTGTGCGGTATATCTGGTTCATCCGCCCCGCATATGGGTTGTTGGCAGTTATCATTGTTTACTCTAAAGTGGTGATATTGCCTGCCTCAGCCCGAGGCACCTCTGGTCTATTGTGCAGTGTCCAGAGAAGTGAAAAAAAGTGTGTCAAAATAAATTCTCGAAAAAAAGAAAAAAGGTTTAAAAACTGGAAAGTCACCCTAGGAGACTTTTATTGTTGGTGTGATTTCCAGGTTGATTAAAATGGTTTCGGTACTACTGAGTTGATCGAGTTACTGGATCAAAGTAGTTTTAAATCTACACAACGTCGACATGTTTCAGCTCTCTCTGCCCTAGGGGTCTATAGAGCTTTCGTCAGGACTCACACATAAACAGACAATGGACTTTTTACTCACACCATTTGTGTTGTTTTAAGTAGTAACCTGTTTTAATTCCAGGGATAAAGGCTCCTCCGGTTTCTGAAATAGAATGGGGAGAGTACATAGAGAAATACACACTTTTATAAACATCCTGATTCAGGTTTGCGCATTCAGTTGAATAAAATTATTATTCATTCATTCCAGAGACTTTACTTAGAGGGGAGGGGTATCGGGGTCGAGTTTTTCACAAAGGTGACATTATTGTTAAACTGGAGATCCAGTTGGATTATTTTACGCGTTGGCATATGAAGAGACGCGCTGATTAAAGTTTAAGAATCATGTTGGCAATCATTTAAGACTGGAAATTCAATTCACTTACTTTACGCGCTGGCGTGTAGAAGGTCGCGCTGGTTCGAATTAGCGCAGAGGACTCTCTAACTAGTGGTATTAGATTCCCTAGTATGCGAGCGAGGAGGACTGGCAATGAAAGTGATCATAAGCGCTGCGCGTTGTCCTACCTTATACCGGGAGGGCACTCGCTTGCATCGGGGAAAGCACTGGACCCAGAGCTGTATTAAAAAGTATCGCATTAGGTTGTATGTCACGCAGGCGTCTTTCCGGGGTTCTGTAGTTTTATCAGCCTCACTCCGCCATTACCCGCGTGTGTTTGCAATCTCGTCTGGTGCTGGCTCTGCCCCCGGAAATGAAAGACTCGTGTGGAGCAGTCATTTTTAAAGGGGCAGGCGTTCAGAGCGGCGTTTTTTTGTATCAAGCGGAGTTTTTTTGTGTGCAGGCAAGCTTTATTCATTCGTGGAGTTATTGACATAATGCTTATGTCCTCTTGTGTCCAATCATTGATGTATTTTGCGAATGATCGATAATGTTAAACAGATATTTATGAATCAATGTACTTGTGGGTATTAGAAACAGCATCATTTGGCAAACTGGTGCCACGGAATTGAATCATTAAGTCCATGTTCGTGGGTTTTAAGACGTTCCACCCACCTCTGTTCCTTCTCAAATAATATTCGCTCACATCTTTGAGTTTTGTCATTCAGCATTTCTATTACTGTCCAGTGGATGTCATCGCAGGAATGACCTGCTTCCACGAAGTGGGAACATAATTTGGTGGTACTCTTTTTTAATCTGATATTGCTCCGATGTTCACCAATTCTAGTTTTTACTTTGCGACATGTCATTCCGATATAATGTTTGTCGCAAGGGCAGCTTACCATGTAAATGACATGTGTCGAGTTACAATTGGTATGTTGACGCTGCTGCCAAAGAAGTGTGTCAGAAAGTTGTAGTGTTTTAGATGCTGTTGTTGTTTTACATGCTACGCATGAGCCACAAGGATAATGCCCAGTTACAGGTGCCATGCTTACGTCTCTGGTTGTGACCACTTTTGCTTTTCTTATAGGTCGAGTATGTACTAGGACATCCTTAATATTCTTTGATCTTCGATTTGCAAACCTTGGTCTAGGCCAATTGAAAGATCCTGTATGAAGAATGTGCCAGTTTTTATTGATCAGTTTCTTTACTTCATAGGACGCCTGACAGAATGTTGTTACGCAAGTAGTCAGATCCGGTGTTGGTACTTTTGGGAATGTTTGTAAGAGACACTCTCTCGGTTGGTTACTTGCTCTTTTTTTGCAGAGTCTAATTGTTTTCTCCGTGTAGTCTCTCTGCCTGAGTCTGTCGCTCAGTTCATTAGCTTGTGTTCGGTAGTCTGCGTTGTTACTGCAATTTCTCTTTAGGCGCAGAAACTGGCTGTAGGGAAGGTTATCCCTCAATGGTTTTGGATGGAAGCTTTTATATGATAGGATACTGTTTTTGGCCGTAGGTTTTCTGAAGGTCTTTGTATGAAGCACATTGTCTTTTGCAAATATTGTTATGTCCAAAAAGTCGAGGTTGTTACTTGTGGCCGTGTGTGTGAATTTTAACCAGGGGTCAAGATTGTTGAGCCAGTTCATAAAAGTCTGTAGGTCCAGCTTTGTATCCCAAATCATTATGATGTCATCAATGTATCTCTTCCAGTACAATATACTGGAAGAGAACATGTTGGTTTCACTTGTTATGTGTTGCTCCTCGAAGTGGCTAACATAGAGCCCTGCCACCGAAGGAGCGAAGGCGCTCCCCATGGAGGTTCCATGTATTTGGAGGTACAGGTCATCTTCATAAGCAAAAAAGTTCTCTTTTAATGCTAGTTTACAGCATTCGAGGATGAAATGTCTCGGTGTTTTATATTGCCACTCTCTCGTGAATAGTACATCCTCCAGGACTTGTATGGTGTCATCTTGGGGGAGACTTGTGAATAGAGCTTCCACATCTAGGCCCACAAGGAGCATCGTGTTTGGGTTGAAGGGCATTTTTTCAATTTGTACTAGAAGGTCACGCGTGTCCTTTAAGTATGCCGGTGTTTGTTGAACAAGCGGTTTTAGGTATTCGTCCGCGAATTTGGAGAGCGGTTCTAGTATCGATCCGATGCCCGAAACTATCGGACGGCCAGGTGGTGGGGTTCTGTTCTTATGCGTTTTCGGCAGGGAGTAAAAGTAGGGAGTGACGGGCTCTTTTGTCATCAAGTAGTCGGCCTCCTTGGGTGTAATCCAGCCTTTGGTCTCTGCTTCATTTACCATGATGGAAATGGTATTCCTGAGTCTTTCAGTTGGGTCTGAAGTGATCTTTTGATAGAACCTTGTGTCAGATAGGAGGGCTAGGCATTGCAAGTTGTATGTAAATGTAAATGTAAATATATTTGAGCTTATATAGCGCACAGCTACCCACAAAGGGTTTCCCGGCGCTTGCTTAGGGAACCCGTCCTGGTATTCCCCTGTGAGATAACCCCGGCAGGGTATCCACAAGGTGAAAGCCAGGCATCCCGCCACGAGGGGCCGTTGTGGAGATTAAGCAAGCTATTGCCCAGAGTCACAGAGTGTGAACCCGTGAGTTGAGAAGGCACCGGAGCGAGAATTATCGAGTCCGTGGAATTTTTGAGCCCAAGACCCGCCGAGGCGGGGAATTGAACCCTGGTCCAGGGCCGATCTCAGCTTCCGGGTCTGCCGCCTCTAACCCCTGAGCCACACTTCTCCATCTTTACTCAAGATAACTGTGCCTCCCCCCTTATCCGCTGGCTTGATCACTATTTCATCATTAGTTTTCAAAGCCTCAAGGGCTGTACGCTCTTTTTTACTTAGATTTTGGTAGACTTTTTTATTTTTCAATTTGTCTACACCATTAAGAAGTGCCTGTTCGATGGTCTGTAATTCTGGGTGTACAGTCGAATTCGGAGGGTTAAAGGTGGATTTTTTCCTTAAGGTGGTATCACCCTGTTCGTTCATCCCAGTATTGGTATTCTGGTTGGAAAAGAAGGCCTTCAGCTTTAGTGTTCTACAAAATTCTGCTAGCTCGCTCTTCAATTCGAATGTGTCTAGTCGGGGGGTAGGCACAAAACCTAACCCTTTATTAAGGATTTCCAACTGTTCATTTGGCAATTCCAGACCTGAAAGGTTGACTACGAGAGATTGGTTTTGCTGGTGGAAGGGTGGGATGCTGCCATACTGCGTGTCTGCACATTCCTCTGTTGGTCTTGCCATCTGAGTGATTTTTTCTTGCCTCTTGGTTGGTTTTGGCCTCTCGATAAAAAATGAGGTTCTTTCTGGGTAGTGTGCATATTTTGTCCCATCTGTTGATCTCCCATTGGTGGCATCTGCTGCATACCAGGGTTGAATGGGTCCATCCATCCTCCGTACGGAGGGACGAATGGCTGGTAGTATGGCATATTATAACCATGGAAAAATGGTCTCTGCCATCTGTTTCCTCTCCTTGGACGATGTTGTCTGTAGTTGTTCCTGCCTCTCTTGGGGAAATATTCATCCGTGCTGCTTACAGAGTTGTTGGAGGAGTTATTGCCGGTTGATTCATTATCTGATCCCGTTTCCTGTGGGGAATACTCCTCTGCAGTATATGGGTGCATCTTCTCTTGGCTGAACTTTTTTAAATCTTTGCCAAGTTTGTTCAATTTGCTCTGTGTGATGAATTCCTGAGTTTCCTCCATTTCTTTATTAATTTCATCCAACCTCTGTTTGTAGATTGCGGGGTTGATGCCCTTCTTTAATTCTTTCTCACAATCTTCAATTTCTTTTAGGAGTCTGTCTGATAGCCTTTTCGCGGTTTTAACAATAAGAACCAGATAGTCAAGTGTGCATTTCCACGATATTGAGGACCAATCCCGTCGGAAAACTAGGTCACTCAGAAAAATCCGTGGGGCATTATTGACCCAGAGGCCTCTTGGTGCTGCTTTAACCCTCAGGTATTCTGTCATTATTATACCATGTATAGATGTTCTAATCTGCTCCCTTTTCTTCTCCGTCATCTTGTCCCAGTCATCTGCCTGTGCTAATGCTTCCGTGAGTTCAGTGTTTTGTAGGAGTGACTGACCTGCCAGGATTTCTTCTATGTCGTTGGCGTCGAAACTCAAACCCAAGTTACCCTCCATTGTAAGTCTCTGGTGGGTATATATATATACAGATGTATATATATTAGAATCCCGCTGCTGTACGCAGCTTAAGTAACAATTAATCAAAAGGAGGGATTAGGGATTGGAATATCTGTTTCATTCCCCAGGGTAAGTAGATAGTTAATCAGAAAGGAGAAACAGACACTTGTAACACTTCAGACCATTGGTATAGAAAGTTTTTAGAGTAACCTCAAAAAACCCTATGCTGTTGTGGTTGTGCGGTATATCTGGTTCATCCGCCCCGCATATGGGTTGTTGGCAGTTATCATTGGTTACTCTAAAGTGGTGATATTGCCTGCCTCAGCCCGAGGCACCTCTGGTCTATTGTGCAGTGTCCACTTACCCTGGGGAATGAAACAGATATTTCAATCCCTAATCCCTCCTTTTGATTAATTGTTGTTCATGGTATAACACAGACACCTCATCATTTACAATGTCAACAACAGAAGAAACAATATTATTCAACGTGTAAATCCGGGAAGAAAGCATGTTAATACTGTTATCGACCACTGCAAGCACCTTTTCCAAATTAGTTTGGTCAATTGTCCTTAGGCGTTTAGCAGCCTCAATTTGAGAACATTTCCAGATTTCATTGTAAACAGCATAAATCCATCGTTTAGATCTACCATTTGCCGGGCCTTTTATAAAATCATTTAAATCCACATTATCATTTAACTGGGACAGATGTAGTTTAACTGCAGCCAGAGAAGAATGTTGTAGCCAATTCCGACATAATTTGCCCACTGAGTAAGTGGGGACAGTATGACCAGCATCAAAACGGGGATCAGGCCTAACTTGTGTAAAACCTTCAGCTACCCCAAGAAAGCGACGTTGGCATGAATCAGAGCTTCTTTGCTACAACAGCCAACCCTTAGGATCCAAACTGGATATGTTAAAGGATGAATTATGCAACATTGTCTGCAAATCTCGAATGGATAATTTAGTGTAATTATCCCAACCGGAATACTCTTCCAAATCAGGAATAATAGGGGTATTCAATTTTTTTGACGTAGCCAAGCCAAAGCATGTTGTCTGTGAAATAGTTGAATTTTAAAACAACATATGATTCGGGATGAGACATGCACGGTGCAAAGCCTCAGTGCCTTGTACCTGCCAACTCCTAGAACCCCAAACTGATTTAAGGTCAATGGTTTCCTTCCATAGCTCATAGCCCTCAACAGCTAATTTGTCTAGAAAGGACTTCGAATACAACAATTTAGTATCGGTAAGTCTAACCTTGGACATGGACTTTTGTGTCGTTTTAAAATAAAAGGACTCAGGACTTGATTGATTAAAGTCGGTAAAATAAGTGTACTTCTTCAAAAAAGTACTAGAGCTGACTTGCAATGGTGCTGGGCAATGTTCCTACTGAGTGTAATTTACAGTAACCCTCCTGGAACTTGTTTTTTGCAGAAAATGATTACCAAAATGTTGAAAGCAAAACAAATCACCATAATTAATGGAATCTAAGTATAAATCTTCAGCATCAAAGGCAGCATAATATTTCAAATCAGATAATAGTGCTTCCACGGCCTGAATATCCCAATCATCAGAACATATGTTTTGTTTCACTACATCCCTCATGTTTACTCTAAGCACATTAGGAACATTAATCCCTTCAGTGGGGCCATGGATTTGAAATCTAACTGCATCCCACACAGTCCCACCAAGAACAGGCCAAGCAGTGAGGTTGACAACATTTAAGTCTCTTTTCAGTCTGTGAGCAGAATGTGATGAGGAAAGTGGGGTCAAAGTTCCATTAATGTGCCGAATTCCTGATCTCTCTTTGACATAGTGTCCATCGATCAGACGGAAAAAATAAAACACAAAACCAATTGACATAAAAAGATACATTGAAAAAAGTATTACCCAAATATATGTCCAAGGGGGAATCAAAAAATGTTTTTTAAATAAAGTGGCATAAATTGCAAAACGTGAGGGTTTCTTTGAATGTACTGAAACAGAGTCAAAAGAGAATCGGGATTCTGTGGCCAAACGAGTCTGCAAATCGGGCATCGATAAATCAGTTGGATAGGTGTAATTCAAGTCATCATTGTTATTAACAGGAAAAGTACTCAATAAAGGATTGGAAATAACAGGCATCTCGAGGGCCACCTCTGGTACAGTATTAGAAGTAATGGCTAACACAGAATTTCTCACAATCGAAGGACAGGAGACCGCTGGTGTCATGCTATGAAGAATCGGCCACCCTGTGTATCTTGACATTGTTAATAGAGATAAATCTGTTTTCCTTACGACCTGGAAGTGGTGGTAAAATGACTGTTCTTGTGCCCTTCACTCCAAGAACGGGAACCGGAGCTCGATATGAAGGACCAAATTCTTTCTTGTTATCGATCTTCTCTTGAACCAGTTCTTCAACTTGGGGTAGCCAGCTAACTACCGGGATCTGCAACGCAACATCCAATGTGGAGGGCAAATGTTCCTTAGCAAGACTGTCTCTGGTCTTTTGTAGATCCTGTAAAACATTGCAATGTTCATCTACATCAAAGGCCGCGGCCTGGGCCATGCAATCTAGACCGTCGAGGTCAGGTACATACATCTTGATACCAAAGAGCATTTCGTATGGAGTCCGCCCACCCAGAGACCTTCTAGGGAGATTATTAAGAGCACGTTGCACGCCATTGAGATGGGCCAACCAGTTTCTGCCAGTGCCTATAACTCGAGCTGTCAAAGATTGCTTTAAGTCACGGTTCATTTGTTCCACTACACTATTACCCTCAGGTCTGTATGGAGACAAAAACTTGACTTGGACCCCCAACAAAATCATAGCATCCTTATACGCCTTAGAGGCGAAAGCCGGACCCTGATCCGAATGGAAGGTACCACAGGCAAAAATCCCTACAAAGACACGCAAATCTCTTATGACAGTCCGTGAATCAGCGCTGCGATGGGGCCATACCCACACAAAGCGTGTGCATGAATCAACTACTACTAAGATGTACTTATACGCAGCATCAGAAGAAAAAGGACCGCACTGATCTAAATAAACGCAACCAAGTGGTTTATTAGAAATGTACAACTGTGTCTGAGGCGGACGTGCAGCAGTCGAAGGCTTGATCTGCTGGCAAATGTCACATTGAAGGACATAATCACGCGTCTGTTTATACAGTCCCCGCCACCAGAACCTCTGTTGAAGCTGAGTTACAGTGGCTGAGACGCCCGCATGCGCAGACGCCAAACCTTCATGAGCCGCTGTAATTAAAGTAGCTCTGCGATCCGAGTTGGGAATCAAACGTTCACTAACATCAGGAATTTTCACATAAGGAACCTTATCGGGACTTAAGTGGTATGTGTACTTCAAAGGGAACCCCGCAGGATATTTACCTCCCTTCTCAGTGGCAGCAACAGCCGCCAAGATATCATCATCTATTTTACTTTTGGACCGTGTAACTGCTGCAACTAAGTATTTCGATACAGCCGACTTCGCCGCCTCATCAGCAAGCGAGTTACCGACAGCGTGGATTCCCACATGCTGATGGCCGAGAGTATGAATCACAAACACAAGTGGCAACTACTCCTTAAGTTCAGCCACTCGGACCCAGATCATTTTATGTTTTATTGTGCTACCCTTGGAATCATGAAATTAATTCTGAATCCAAAAGATCAAGTTCTCATTGTAAGACTGGACACAGTAGTAAGAATCACTTACGATCAAAGTCGTCACACAAGGATCAGCGTACTCCAATGCAAGCTTCAGAGCACGAAGTTCTGCTAATTGTGCGGTGCAGTCCCCTAGTGTCTGCGAGTGCACGACACTGGACTTGAACTCATCGTTCACCATGGCACCGACCACAATGGCGCATGCGGAAAAGTAAGCATGTTTAGAGCCATGCGCAACCTGCGCCGAACCATCAGTGTAAATGATGCAATGGAAATCCTCCAAAGGCCGCATTGCTAAAGGAGCCGGATGAACAAATTCATACTGCAAGTACTCCTGTGACCGTAAAGTGGCGTCAAAAATAAACGTGACATCCTGGGATGTCAAGGATGCAGCCCATTGAATCCACCGAGGGTGCAAAGCTTTGGAATTCAATACACTGGCTTTCGTAACTGCCGCCAAGGCAGGACACGGGGTAACAACCAACATGCGTTTTCCCTGTGACAAGGCACGTTCCTTAAGAATTGCCATCTGCACAGCCGTCAAAACTTTCTCCACAGTGGAAAATCGCATTTCAGCCAAAGTGTACAAGTGTGACTTGTGAGCAATAGGTACCGTATCTCCTTCATTAAAAGTTAGGTACGTGAAACCCACCGTCCCAGGGATAATTCTTATCACCAGGTTGGTCTGGTTATCACGAGTCTGTAAAAATTCAAGTTCAATGTTCAAGTTCTGACATTTATAAAGCGCACTACTCACCCAGAGGGTCTCAAGGCGCTAGGGGAAGGGGCTCATTATTTGTCGAAAAGCCAGGTTTTAAGTTCTTTTCTGAAGGAGATGTGGTTCTGAGTAAGGCGGAGGTGAGTGGGGAGTGAGTTCCATGTCTTGGCAGCCAGGTATGAGAAGGATCTGCCACCTATGGTGGATTTCTGGATGCGCGGGACTGTGGCAAGGGCATGATTGGACGATCTGAGTTGACGGGTGGGTTTGTAGAAGGACAGTCGAGTGTTGAGGCATTCGGGTCCTAGATTGTAGAGGGCTTTGTGTGCGTGGGTGAGAAGGCGGAAAGTAATTCTTTTGTTAACGGGAAGCCAGTGGAGATCTTTTAGATGTCTGGTGATGTGATCTTGGCGCGGGAGGTCTAAAATGAGTCTCGCTGATGCGTTTTGGATGCGCTGGAGTTTTTTCCGTAATTTTGCTGTGATTCCGGCGTAGAGTGTGTTACCGTAATCCAGTCGACTCGTGACCAGTGCGTGGGTGACAGTCTTTCTTGTCTCGAGGGGGATCCAGCGGAAGATCTTTTTGAGAATGCGAAGTACGTTGAAGCAGGAAGACGAGACGGCGTTGACTTGTCTGGACATCGAGAGAGAGGAGTCTAGGATGAAGCCAAGGTTACGTGCATGGTCTGTGGGTGTGGGTGCTGCGCCCAGTGTGGAAGGCCACCAAGAGTCGTCCCAAGCTGAGGGGGAAAAACCTAGGATGAGTACCTCCGTTTTGTCTGTGTTGAGTTTTAGGCGGCTATGTTTCATCTATTCGGCTACTTCTTTCATGCCTTCGTGAAGGTTGGTTTTGGCGGTGTTGGGGTCTTTGGTGAGAGAGAGGATTAACTGGGTGTCGTCGGCGTAGGAGATGATGTTGAGGTTGTGTTGACGCGCGATGGAGGCAAGAGGACTCGTGTATACGTTGAAGAGGGTGGGACTGAGTGAGGATCCTTGAGGTACGCCGCAGATGACTTCGGTGGCCTCTGAATAGAATGGGGGAAGTCAGACTCTTTGAGTTCTCCCAGTGAGGAAAGAGATGATCCAGTCCAAGGCTTTTCCTTGTATGCCGATGTTGCTGAGTCGATGTATAAGGGTGCTGTGGCAGACTGTGTCGAAAGCGGCGGAAAGGTCAAGTAGGATGAGGGCCACTGTTTCTCCGTTGTCCAGGAGTGCTCAGATGTCGTCGGTCGCTGCAATGAGGGCGGTCTCGGTGCTGTGTTTGGCTCGAAATCCAGATTGAGATGGATGAAGGGAGTTGTTGGATTCAAGGAAGGTGGCGAGCTGGCTGTTGACGGCTTTCTCAATGACTTTGGCCAGGAATGAGAGGAGGGATATGGGTCGGTAGTTTTTAAGTTCAGAGGGGTCTGCTGTAGGTTTCTTCAGAAGGGCGCTGAGTTCGGCGTGTTTCCAGCTATCTGGAAAGGTGGCAGAGTTGAACGAGCCATTGATGACATCACGGAGATGGGGGGCAATGATGGAGTCAGCTTTGTTGAAGATGTGGTGGGGGCAGGGGTGGGTTGGCGAGCCAGAGTGGATTGAGTTCATGAGGCGAATGGTGTCTTCAGTGGTAATTGGGTTCCAGGCGCTGAGGATGTTAGTTGGCGGAGTAGGATCAGAGGGGGGTGGGGAGGGTTGATTGCTTGGAGAGTTCTCAAAGCTGTTGTGGATGTCGGCAATTTTGTTTTAGAAGAAGGAGGATAACGCATTGCAGAGGTCTTGGGAGGGAGTGATGTCGTTAGATGCTGCGGTGGGGTTGGCGAATTCTTTGACTATGTTGAAGAGTTCCTTGCTGTTATCAGTGTTGTTATCGAGACAATCCTTGAATGCTGATTTCTTAGCGGATCGAATCAGTTGGTGGTGTTTGCGGGTGGCAGACTTGAGGGAGGCCATGTTGTCTGAGGTTGGGTTTTTTCTCCATATCTTCTCCAGAGTGCGGCATAGTTTCTTGGATTTTTTAAGGTCATCATTGAACCAGGGAGCCTTTTTGCTGGTTGGATTGATCTGGTGCTTTTTCAGGGGTGCTAATTCGTCAGCGCTGTGGGTGATCCATTGCAGTGCAGCTAAATGCTCAGGCAGCCAGCATGATTTGGAAAAAGATGGTTGTATCAAAGCATACAAAGGCTTGATACGCTGGGCATATTCCGGAATGTAAGTTCTCCCAAAATTCGAGAAGCCCAGTAGAGATTGCAATTTTTTCAGTGTTGTCGGAGAGCGCAACTGGGCGCATTTCTCCAGGAAGTGAGGAGCTAAACCTTTTCCCTCATTGTTGAGCTCGTACCCCAGAAACAACACTGTGTACTCTGCAATGTGCGATTTTGCAAAGTTAAACTTGTAACCGAGATCTGCAAAGTTACAAATTATCCCGTTGACTCGACACAGATGCTCCCAAAGTTCGTCGTCTGTGAGATATATGTCATCCACATACGAACAAGCATCTGGGTCGATTCTCTCCAAAAGAGAGACAATGCGGGTGGAAAAAACCCCAGGACTATTCTTATAGCCCATAGGCAAATGCCGAAAGATTTTTTGCACACCGCTGCATGTGAAGGGGGTCCATTGGGAACTTAGACCGTCCAATCTATGGGCTTAAAAACCATTGGAAATGTCAAGCGTGGTTTTGAACCGCTTACGCACAAGGCTATTCACTAGGGCAGAGCCGTGAGTATTCTGTACTGCACAGTTACGGCAATGCGAGTTTAAATGCTGGTAATCCAAAACCAAACAATATGAGCCATCTGGCTTGTTCACAGTAAAAAGAGGGTTATTCATTGGTGACACACACGTTTCACTAACACCTTGATATGCCAATTGTTCAAGGATCGCTGCGACTGAAGTTTTTGCTTCACGTCGAATGGGATATTGAGGTTGAGGCTGCGGCTGAGACCGTAAAGGAATCTCGTGGCACGGTGACAATTTATCCCAACCACATTGATTGCGGTACACAGCCGGTGCAAGAGCCAGAGCCCACTCTTCTGCAAAACACCGCGCTTCCTCTTTCGAGACAGTGTTCGCGAAACTGGGGAGGATTACATCCTCCCCTCGCGGAGCTGCGAGCACAAAAGGTGGGGGCCAGTCAGCCTCTGAAAGCAAAATGTCATATGTAGATGAAAGATTTTCCCAAAATACCCCTTTTATGGTTTGCTGTATGTCACCCTCTATTAACAGGACAATTTCAAAAAGTCTAACAGGGGGAGCAACTCTGGTATCAGCTGTTTCTATGACAACATAAGTATCAGTCGCTGTCACCTTCAGTAGTGGACGGAGGGCCTCTCTCACTATGGTAATCTCCGCCGCGCTGTCCAGCAAGGTCAGAGCCCATGTCAGATTCCGAAGCCGCGTTCTCACTATCTGGGGCATATAGATGCGCTGTTAAGGCTGCGACTTTCTTCTTGGCAAACTGCGGTCTCTTAGGCGTAGAGCCTTCCTGCTTTTCTCCACCGTTCCTCGGGTGGGGCTGGTCACGTCCTTGCTGGCCACCCCGACCCCTGCCGCCCCCTCCACCACCGGTTGTCGGGCCGATGAGTCCTGAAAGGAACGAGGAGAGCATTGGTCAGAAGCCTGAAACGATCAGGAGATTTAATCATCGTGCGATCGCGCAAATCATAAACATGTTCCGACTGCGCAGGCAACGGAGACGCAGGGCGAGAATTCTGGGTCTGTTGTTGTTGCTGTTGCTTTCCCTGTTTCTGTTTCTTAGGCCAATTTTGTTTTTTAGACTTTGGCTGAACCTCTGTTTCCGAAGTTTGTCCCTGTGGTTGCTGTTTCTCCTTAACAGAAAAAGGCTTAAGATCCTTGGCATTGCAACCCACGGTTTTATAAGCCGCCACAATAATCTTCGCTAACTGTCTGGGTTTTTCGGCATCGGGAAGTGCCGCCAAAGCGCTAGCAACCTGAAAGTTCACTGCACCCCCCTTGACATTCGCAAGGATCAGATCGCAAACTACATCAAAGGTGCCACAAAGGCGCATACCCAACTCAACCGCAGACTCCGGTCCGTGATCATCTTGAACACATTTAAGGACCGAAGACAGCACGCACATAGACGGGGTGCCGTAGCACCGCGCATAGACCGCTGCAAAAGTTTTACCCCAGGACTCACAGTCAACGAGTTCAGGGGCCAAATCTTTCGGCAAACTAAGCGTAAGAATCCGGTGTTTTTCACCAGGAGTCGTATTAGGAAATACAGCTTCCAGCTGGTCAAATTTCTCGGCAAGCCAGAAAGGAAAATCATCCTTATCCTGGGGTTTCTTGCCCATTACGGAATTGACCATGACAGGACTGATTTTCAAACAACCCTGCCCAGCCGGAAGCGCCGCGCCCCCCGGGGCTCCACCCGGAAGATTACGGCCCATGTAATGCACTAAGGCTCTAATCACGGCAATCGCGACTACATGTAGTCGTCTGAGTTCAGCCACGTTACAATTGCCGTGTAGAGGATGAGGAGTAAATCCAGCCAAAACAGGCCAACTAGCGCCTGGAATGGACAAAGGACCTAATCTTGGAGCTGTTAAAGAATGGGGTAGAGCGCCACCAAACCAAACTCCATGCTGCCAAACATCAATAGGAACTTCCTGTGCTCTGTACGGAGTATACTCATTAGGTACAGCCGTGGGAGTGTACGTGTGGAACACACCAGAATTAGCGTCCACTGCCGGAAATGTCACCCATGAATAAAACAGTTCGTAAGGATAAGCATGTTCCGCACTCACCACAAGTATCACAGCCAAGCCTTCCAAAGGAACATTATAAGCCCGCATATGATCACGCACCGCAATGCGACTATGCTGCGGAATGTCCACGGCTTGGGCCATGGCAGCACAGGAATGTGAAAAAACAAAGGTTACTTTGTAGCACAACTGGGTAGTAATTCAAGGAAACCGTTTTAGATAGATTCAAGCTTGAAAAGACCTATTTCAAAAATAGGTAGGCTTTCCGACACCACCGTTTTCCGGAAACTGCAATGAAGAGGTTAAGGATTGAATGATATACTACTCGAGTGTCATGATATAAGACCACCAACGTATGGGCGCCATGTAGCAGGGATTCCGTTCTCCTACAGAACTGTGCATAGAGATCTGGAACCTTAGTGAATTAGGATGGCCCAAAACTCACCTCAGTACCCAAAATCCCCTTACCGAGCTAGCTACAGTGTCTCATTGGTCATAACAAACTCCCAATGTTTATACAAACCAGAACATGAACTTAGGTTACCTCAGGTATCGTGGAACACATGAACACTCTTTCGCTCTATAATCATTTCAAACCAGAACGTGGAGTAAAGAGGACACGTGCATATATGAAATATTTATTTACTAATGCAGAGTTCTCAAACGCAGTATCTTATATAATACAAGCAAACATATTATAAGAATCAAAGTTATCAGCATAGTTACTAGTCCATAGTAAGCAAACGGTGATAGCATATTATAATGCTGAAATGAATAGGAATTAATAACACCTATTTCTCACCCTCCCTCTTTAGTATAATATTATATCTATGAAGGTCTCTTTTGGGTTTTAGCAGGGCGGGCCCATACCTCTAAATCTCAGTGGCAGAGGATCACATCATCTTCCACCAGCTCTCTGCATGCGAGGCATCATCAAGTGTGTCTTTGCATTCCCAGTAACTCTATCTTAACACCATCACTGCTGACTGAATTCTCCTCCTGTGCTGGCCCTTATTGAAATGGGTGTGGTTGTGACGGAACCATTCCGTCATCAGCACAGCCCAACCGTGACTGATGACGGAATGGTTCCGCCACAAGCAACGAAGGGGTTAAACCCGCTTAGAGCCCGTTGTTGGCAGCAACAGTATTTGTGTTATGTCTAAGGTGGTGCGAAGATCAGACCTCACAACAACCTTGTGGCGAGTTATTCTTAGAGGTTTCAGCACTCACTGTGCAGACAGTGTACCAAGCAAAACTGATATCAGAGCAATAACATATTATTCTCAAATAAATCACATCGTTCTTCTAGGTTGAAAGCTACAATAACAAGTATGTGTCGTGTGCAAACTGAAGCCGAAGGAAAAAATGGCGTTTAAACATTTAATAAGCTCATGCTAACTTAACACAATATATAGAAAAGAAGTATCTATATAACATACTTGCATTAGTTGTTAGCATGGCCTCATGATCTGACGATTGAGGTCTTCAGCAGTAATGCTCAGAGGAGGCTTAGGCCGTAGGCCCCCTCAGTGGTGCATTAGCCCAGTGTGGTTGTGCCTCAGAGGGGGCTCTACTCCATGCACGCACACTCGTTATCCATTTTTTGCTCATTTTTTGCTCATTTGTTTTTCCCTCAAAAAATGCCCTCTCATTGCCTATCATTGGTTACTTGATTTTGCCTACATTTTAACATTGTGACTTGGGGTTTGCTGCCTGCCTCACCTTTCCGTATCCCGCAAGAGACACATTCAGTGTGAATGTGATCTGAAGAATCTTACGACGAAGTTCCAAATAGCTACAGATTGAGTAGAGACCTGTACAAGCCACCAAGATCCTAACTGAGTTGGTGGTTTTCCCCTCCTCTATGATTTACTCTGATGAGACTCCAACACTCCAGGTGGTTTCTCTTCGCAAAACATTTTGTGTTAAGTCCAGGTACAGCCACACCTGTTTAAATCTCCTCACTGGAGATTTCTTGGACACTGTTTCATGTCTTGAATTCATATCTATACTCTAACACTCATATCGTGGGAGTGTTTAACTTCATTCGAAATCGGCTGTCCTTCTTTGTTGTCTGCTCGTCCTGGAGAAGATCCACCCTGAAACTCACCCACTTGCCCATACTCCAGGGTCGAAACGTCGAAGTTCACTTTAGTCTATGTCCACCGGGTCACCTGGCCCCAAGATTTAAAAAGAGCTACAGGGGACAGCACTTACCATGTGTTAAATTGAATAGGACAAACTCCCTCTCTATTGTTTTTGTATATTGTGTACATATTTGTATGTCTCTTACAATGTGCACAATTTCACATAGTCACTTATGTCACCTTGTTGCACTTTATTCTTAGATCACTGATGTAATTTGATGAATATTGAATTCAGTAGCCTTACATGACTCAAAGAGTAAAAAACTGTGGAGTGGTGTGGCTCACTGGTTAGAGGCGGCAGACCCGGGTCATGGACCAGGGTCAGCGGACTCGATAATTCTCACCTCAGTGCCTACTCTAACCAGGGATCACACTCGGCAACTCTGGGCATTAGCTTGCCTCATCTCCACAATGGCCCCCCACATACGCCGGGGATGCCTGGTTTCACCTTGGAGATACCCAGTAGGGACCATCTCACAGGGAAAGCCAGGACGGGTTCCCCAGCGGTCTATTGCGCAGAGATACTCCTTCGGGAGTCGATTCTAGCGCGTTAGAAACCCACAATTAAATTACATTTTAAATTATATCACAAATGTAGTTTCATATATGCATGTGTCATGATTCAGGCTCATTAGATAGGAAACTACGTCTCCCAGAATGCTTATCTATGTGGTCTGTTTTCTCTTTCTCCCTTACTCTCTCTGTGTTCTATATCTACTGTTTCCTGCTTGCAACCGGTGCTTGTCACCTGTAGTGTTACTTTGACCTTCCCGTGTCTTGCCTTGGATGTCCTCGTTGGGAAATAGCGGAGCCGATTCCTGTGTGCACCGCGTTCAGTGACCCTTGGCCCGTATACCTGAGCCGCGCTTGAGCCGCGCTGGAATCGTACTGGTGATCACCTCGAAGAAGCTCTCGCTGCAGTAAGCGTTTGAAGCGCCTTGGAACCGTGTGGAGTCAAGTAGGTGGAAGCGTGTCGGAGACGCTTTCTCCTGCACCCAGTTGCTCGTCTGAAATCGGACATTCCTTTTGACTTTGGGACAGAGGTTCCAATTTGACTCTGTTTGCCATTGGGAGTGGTTTAGTGACTTTGCTCGTATTTTTTATGGGATAATTACAAAGCAAGAATAATTGCTTGGAATCTCATATTTGAAAAGTCCAGACACTGTGTTGCTAGTGGAACAGAAAACATTCATAAGCGAAGTGCTGGTATACTTGAATGATTTGCTTACCTGTGATGGCTTCATTGAATAGCTCAACAGAACAGTGATTCATGGGAAGCCTTCGTTTCTTTTGCTATTGAGTTATTTTTACCTTTTTTTCTTATGGTCTTTTTTCTTGGATGTCTGTGGCAGTCTCCTTAAGTAAGTGAGTCTTACATACACATAGATAGACTGATAGTAGAGGAGAAGGGGTGGGTTGCATTGATGTGTATTGTTTATGTATTTTCTGCAGGAACCCTAAACACAGAATTACGGAGGGTACCTATATGGTCAACGAGTGCTGTAGATGGTTTCTGGCTGCCAGCCTCTATATTTTCTTTCTCCACTTTTCCCCTTCCCTGGGTGAGGTTCTCATAGGGGAGTGTTTGTGCTTATACTAACTTGAGTTACCTTTCCAAGGGAGGGACGAATAGAGCCACGACATCGCTCCTGCCTGTACCTGGATTACAAGGTTAGTCTGCCTTGCTTTGTGACAGAGTGACAAGCCCACGTAATCATACGGCCTGAGCGATGGACCCTGATCCGGTTCTGGTGTCCGTGTTGGACGCTATTACCGCTTTAAGAGTAGAAGTGGAAGCTATTAGAGGGGAGAATCAAGGAATGAGGAATGATATGAATATCCTTAGACAAGAGGTGGCAGGTGTGGCTAGGACTAGCCCCTTTGGTTCAAGGGGTGCTCATTATATCAGAGAAGCTACCTTGTCCCCTCCTGTGCAGATTCAGGCTCCGGTGATACAAGGAGTGCAAGGTCCTTCCACTATTTAAGTCATACAACCTGTACAATTACTGTTAGCACCTCCAGAGCGGTTTTTTGGTGACCCCAAAAAGTTCGGTACTTTCTTGGGACAGTGTAAACTACACTTTCTGTGCAAACCCACTGTCTTTACCGATGTCCATTCTAAAACAGCTTTTATGTTGTCGTATTTAGGCGGTAACGCTGCGAGCTGGTCATTTCTTCTCATTGATAGAAACGATCCAGTCTTGAATGATTTTGATGAGTTTTGCGAGGAAATGCGTAAATTGTTTGATCGCAAGGCTCACATGCTTTCCCTAGATAGGGAACTCATTACACTCAGACAGGGCTCACAAGACCTTTTGTCCTATATTACTACTTTCAATCGTCTTGTTGTTGAAACTGATTGGCCATCCGCAAAAGAGTCTCCTTGTTTTACCAGGGAATGAGAGGAGAGCTAAAGGATGTTCTAGCCCAAGTGGTGCATATGCCGACGACTCGTGCAGAGTTAATTGATCTTACGGTTCAGCTGGATCATAGATTACAGGAACGCAAGGGCGATAAGCATACATACAAAATGCGATTTCCACTATCTAGACCTGGAGCTGCTTTGGAGGGTGCTGCACCTACAGATACCACCGAACCTATGCAGATTGGAGGAGTACGGGGTCCGTTGAGTCCCGAAGAGCGTATCCGAAGACGCAATCAGAAACTTTGCATGTATTGTGGAAAGGCTGGACACTTCATAAAAGATTGCAAATAAAAGACCAAGGGAGCAAGAAACATTCCAGCAGTTGAATATCCCTTTGGTGCTTCGGGAAACGAGAATGCTCAAACAAGCTTGAGACCCCATGTTTGAGCCAAGATGTGGAGAAAGTGGTCTATCATGCTGTGGCAAACACGATGCAACCATCAGTGCCCTATATGAACTTGTGCATTACAATCAAATGGCCAGGAGAAAAACCCGTGATGGTACACGCCATACTGGATTCCGGAGCAACAGGTAATTTATGGATCTACAATATGCCAAGAGACTAGGAGTTCCATGCATCCAGAAGGAAAAGCCTGAAGCCGTTAAGGCTGTCGATGGTTCGGACTTGACGTCGGGACCGGTGTGCTATCATACTCGCCAATTAGTCATGCAGGTGGGACAAAATCATTACGAGCACATCTCTTTTGATCTCATCGATGCTCCTCAGTTTAAGTTGATCTTGGGTATGCCATGGTTAACACAACATGATCCTGTTGTACGATGGCCGGCTCGTACGATCATTCTCAGCTCAAATTACTGCGCTGATCATTGTACCCTTCAGTGCATACATGAGGAAATCCGAATGGAAACCCCAGCAAGTTGTCTAGCAGGTGAAGGGAGAACCTTGAGTGTAATTGCTGTCACCTCCCTTCCAGAAGTCTATAGACAGTATTTAGATGTCTTCAGTGAGAAGGAAGCTAGCAAGTTACCTCCACACAGAGAATATGATTGTGTAATTGAGTTGGAGCCTGGAGCTAGTATTCCTTGTAGCAGGATATATGCCCTTACGGAGGTAGAAAACACCTATCTTCAACAATATCTGAAGAAGCTATTGGAATCTGGATTCATACGTCCCTCTACTTCTCCTGCATCGTCTCCTCTGTTTTTTATTCCTAAGAAGGAAGGAGGCTTACGCACATGCATCGATTATAGAGCCATCAATAGGGTGACCAGGAAGAACAGGTACCCTCTCCCTTTGATACCGGTCCTGCTGGATCAGTTGAAGGATGCCAGAATATATACCAAACTTGACTTGCGTGGTGCGTATCATCTGGTGAGAGTTCGTCGTGGAGACGAATGGAAAACAGCATTCCGCACCAAATATGGGCTCTATGAGTACCAGGTTATGTCCTTTGGCCTGTGTAACGCCCCTGCGGCGTTCCAATTCTTTATGGATGAGGTGTTGAGGGGCTTGCTTGACGTATCATGCATAGTCTATATAGATGATATCCTGATTTATTCTCCTACCCCTGAAGATCATGTTAAGCACGTCATGGAAGTGCTGGAAAGGTTGCAGAAACATGAACTCTATGCCAAACTGGAGAAGTGCTTCTTTCATACCACGGAAGTAGAATTTCTGGGATACGTCATCGGACCAAATGGGTTGCAGATGGACCACAAAAAGACACAAGCTATCATCCAGTGGGAATCTCCCATGTGTGTAAAAGCCTTGCAAAGTTTCCTAGGATTTGCAAACTTTTATCGGTGATTCATCCAAGACTTCTCCAGGACCATGCAACCTTTGACCTATCTCTTAAAGAAGGGAGCGGTCTTTAAATGGACTGAGTCTGCTGAAGTTGCCTTCCAGGCTTTGAAAACCCGTTTTATCACTGCGCCCATCTTGCGTCATCCTGACGCCAGTCAACCCTTTGTAATGGAGACGGATGCCTGACATTATGCTATCGGAGGCATCTTATCGCAAAGAAATCCTGATTCAGGTCAATTACATCCGGTGGCATATTTTTCTCGGAAATTGTCTTCCAGTGAGGTTAACTACAGCATCACTGACAAAGAATTGCTGGCTATAAAGAGAGCATGTGAGGAATGGCGTCATCATCTCTTGGGAGCTAGACATACTGTTGAGATCTTTACCGATCACCGCAATCTTTTCTTTTTGAAAAGTGCGAAGGCTTTAACACCACGCCAGTTGAGATGGTCTCTCTTCTTTTCGGATTATGACTTTGTAATCAAATACCGCCCAGGTCCACAAAACGGTAAAGCAGATGCTCTTTCAAGACCGGAATCAGGAACGAAGGATCAAACATTTGAGCCCGAGGACCCTCCTTCCATCTTACAAAAGACCTATTTTGTTCCATCAGCCTCGGCAACCACATGTTCTGCTGATTTCCTGAAACGGGTAGAAGAAGATAATGAAAAAATGGATGCCCAATCCATGATGGCGAAAGAACCTCTACTACGTAAATGGCGAAACAAGTTACTTTTTAGAGACAAGCAATTGTACTTACCTACAAAGGATCTACGAATTCAAGTCCTACAATGGACTCATGATTCTTCTTTGAGTGGACATATGGGAGTACAAAAGACGTTCCAAACTACTTCTAGACACTTCTGGTGGGAGACTGTACGGAAGGACATAGAAGAGTACATTGCTAGATGCCCTATATGTACTCAGGCTAAATCATCGCACCAACGAAGCAGTGGATTACTTCGTCCTATACAGATACCTCCTGCACCATGGCATACTGTATCCATGGATTTTATTGTGGAAATGCCATTCAGTTTCGGCAACAATACCATTTTAGTGGTGATTGACCATCTAACCAAAATGGGTCATTTTATTGCATTGACTAAGTTGCCCACTTCAGGAGAACTGGCTACTGTTTTTCTACAAAACGTGGTACGGTTACATGGTGTTCCCTCTGTTATCATCACTGACAGAGGTACGCAGTTCACTTCCAAATTTTGGAAAGCCCTGTGTGACATAATGAGTATTGATGCCCGTTTGTCAACGAGCTATCATCCGCAAACAGACGGTAAAACCGAAAGACTGAACCAAACGTTGGAACAGTATTTAAGGTGTTTTACATTACAGCAGAATGAGGAGTGGAGAACATTGTTGTGGATGGCAGAGTTTGCCTACAACAGTGCTACTCATTCTTCGTTGGGATGTTCACCTTTTTATTGCCTTAACGGGTATCATCCCAACTCTATGCCTTTTGAACAACCTGGTGTTTCTCCCCTTCCCTCTATTCAGCAACATCATACACATCTTTTTTCTGTTTTGCAAGATGTAAAAGAGCATCTGACGGCAGCCAGAAACCGTGATAAGCAGCAAGCAGACAGAAAAAGAACCCCTGAGCCGGGTTATGTACTGGGAGATAAGGTGTGGCTGAGTACCAAACACTTGAAGTTTAAGGGGAATACACGGTTACAACCCAAATTCGTTGGACCTTATCCCATTGTAGCAGTGGTTAATCCTGTTGCCATGAAGTTACAACGACCTCCTTCCTGGCACATACACCCGGTGTTCCATGTGTCCCTGTTGAAACCATATATACAGGGTACCAGGGTTGTTGGTAGACCCCGTCCTCTGGAGATAGAGGGGGAGGCAGAATATGAGGTGCGGGCGGTGCTTGATTCCAGGAGAGTAAGGGGTGCTTTGCAGTACTTGATAGATTGGAAAGGATATGGGCCCGAGGAACGCTCTTGGGAACCGCACACTAACTTGCATTGTCCTGGCCTGTTGAGGCGGTTCCACGTGTTACATCCTACTAAGCCTGGTGGACCGCCGGGACGGCGGTCGTAGTGAGGGGGTTCTGTCATGATTCAGGCTCATTAGATAGGAAACTACATCTCCCAGAATGCTTATCTATGTGGTCTGTTTTCTCTTTCTCCCTTACTCTCTCTGTGTTCTATATCTACTGTTTCCTGCTTGCAACCGGTGCTTGTCACCTGTAGTGTTACTTTGACCTTCCCGTGTCTTGCCTTGGATGTCCTCGTTGGGAAATAGCGGAGCCGATTCCTGTGTGCACCGCGTTCAGTGACCCTTGACCCGTATACCGGAGCCGCGCTTGAGCCGCGCTGGAATCGTGCTGGTGATCACCTCGAAGAAGCTCTCGCTGCAGTAAGCGTTTGAAGCGCCTTGGAACTCGTTTGGAGTCAAGTAGGTGGAAGCATGTGGGAGACGCTTTCTCCTACACCCAGTTGCTCGTCTGAAATCGGACATTCCTTTTGACTTTGGGACGGAGGTTCCAATTTGACTCTGTTTGCCATTGGGAGTGGTTTAGTGACTTTGCTCGTATTTTTTATGGGATAATTACAAAGCAAGATAATTGCTTGGAATCTCATATTTGAAAAGTCCAGACACTGTGTTGCTAGTGGAACAGAAAACATTCGTAAGCGAAGTGCTGGAATACTTGAATGATTTGCTTACCTGTGATGGCTTCATTGAATAGCTCAACAGAACAGTGATTCATGGGAAGCCTTCGTTTCTTTTGCTATTGAGTTATTTTTACCTTTTTTTCTTATGGTCTTTTTTCTTGGATGTCTGTGGCAGTCTCCTTAAGTAAGTGAGTCTATACATACACATAGATAGACTGATAGTAGAGGAGAAGGGGTGGGTTGCATTGATGTGTATTGTTTATGTCTTTTCTGCAGGAACCCTAAACACAGAATTACGGAGGGTACCTATATGGTCAACGAGTGCTGTAGATGGTTTCTGGCTGCCAGCCCTTATATTTTCTTTCTCCACTTTTCCCCTTCCCTGGGTGAGGTTCTCATAGGGGAGTGTTTGTACTTATACTCACTTGAGTTACCTTTCCAAGGGAGGGACGAATAGAGCCATGACATCGCTCCTGCCTGTACCTGGATTGCAAGGTTAGTCAGTCTGCCTTGCTTTGTGACAGCATGTTCCTTTCGGAAGTCTATAAAGAAATGTATTAGACTCATCATTTTTTGCATGATCAATACTGCACAGGTTCATAGGAAGTGTTTTACCCAACAGAACCGTTTGTAGATTGATTTTTGCCTGCTAACACTGTCTTGTTAAGTGGCTCCCTGGGTAACAAGTTCAGTTCAGTGGAGCAGCTTTGTTTGATCGTGCAGTGTTTCCTTGCTGTGGAGGCAGCAGTATTTTGCCGTGTCCTGTAGGAGAAGTTATACTCCCATTAATTGGGTCCCAATTTAAGGTAGTTTAGGCATCTCAAGGCATATTGGGCATTGTATAGAACAAGGAACAACAAGACAACTAGAAAGGAGTGGACGCCAGTTGAGGAGTTGCAAAGGGAACATGCATCTGAGGCATTTGAGATATAAAGATGCCATCTATGTGTTTGTGGTCTGGCCATTCAATCCCAACTTCTGTTCCAACTACTAGCTCTATTAGTTCTCCCAAACTTTTAAAAACTAAAAAAACAATTCAGGGAAAGATGTCTAAGTTCCATCTGTCTCTCCTGAAGTCTCACCCCTCTGTACTGTCCCTGTTCCCGAAGAAGGGAAGCGGGCAGGAACTAAGGAACTAAAGATGATGTCAGGTGCAGATAATGAAGACGATGGAAGATTGGTTACGTTTTTGTCCCAGGGTACCGCTTTGCATCAGGCTAGTAGATTTATTCACAGCCATGTTCTGGCTGATCCTTTAAGTCAGTCTGATAAATCATGTTGTAGAGCGAAAGTAGAGGAAGAAATGGAAGACATGAACATTGAGGCTGCATCTAAGTTGAACACTGCTGGCATTAATTTGGATTCTGAGTCCGGTCCCATAGGTACTGTGGCCAAGATGTTGCCCTCATGTCAGAAGTCTTGCCATTTAAGGAGAATTTTGGAGTAATTCAGGGTGGGCTTGGCGCTGATTTGTGTGACGGTGACCCTGATGCATTGGAGGACTATTCCTTGCCAGACATCGCTGTTCATATAGAAAAGAATCAAATTAGATAGACAAACTGAAAATCATTTATTGCCTCGGACCTGGTCTTGAGCCCGCCACTGAAACATTTACCTAGTCGTCGATCATTACCAGCTTTATATTGTGGTACGCCATCTTCTCGGCTTTTTTTAATGGGCTCAATGAACTCTTTGAACTGTGATTTATCTGTGTCCACAGGGCCCCAAGTACTTGTGCAGTCATTTAATCTGGAAGGGGCGGTGGTATGTGGGGGAAGGTCCAGTCTGATATTTTATTATGCGTAGGGAAGATCCTATCAACTATTTTGGCTCTGTTGGATGGAGCTGTTACTAATTTTGATCATGTGCTGGATGTGTATTCCCCAATTTTAATGCGGGTGCAGCACCTCACGTCCCTTCACTTAAGCCCAAGGAAGTGAGAAAGGGGCATTGAAATGAAATCGTAGGCCTCCCAAACTAAGAGAGTGGCAAGAAATGGGGTGGCAGAAATTCGAGTTCAGGCGGCTAATCATGGCGGCCCTGAGGCTACTTCTTTGCGGCAATCCAAAGGTATTACTGAGGCCATTATGGAGATTGACAATATGCCCCGTTCTCCATTTTTCTGAAGAATGATGTTATGTAACCCAAAGTGAAAATATAAATAATTGAGAATCCTCTTCCTATTTTTCTGATATTTACAAAATGGGCTCCCCTTACCCCTAGGGTTGTAGTCTTGCAAGATGTCCCTTTTAGTGTTAATTTCTCAAGGGCTCACCAAGATGGTGATTTTTCCTGTGAAGTGTGCCCCCAGGGTCGTAATAGGGCAAAACACCAGAAGGGGAAAAAGAAGATAACTCCACGTATTATGAAATGTAAGTCTACAAAACTCAGGTTCTCTAATGTTCCTGAAGAATCTACTTCCATTAATCAGCTTCAAAATGTAGAAGTGACAAAGAACGCCGTCCTTCATCTAGGTTGGGAAGTTGAGTACCCAGAAGTAATCAGTATGCCCACTTTTCGTAATATATCAGAAGTACCATTCCTAGACTGCCGTAGTTGGTAGGAGGGGAATATGTGGGTAACTATCCATAATAAGTGGGATGGTATGAACTGGGGTATAGTGAAGGATGATGCTGGGGGTGGGATTATTAAATCCATGAGAACTGATGAAGAAGGTTGTGTAATCCTACAAGAGGCTGAGTGGGTCCTTAAAAGATCTCGCCCAGCTCCCCCTCGTGGAGAATCTGCTTTATGAACTGCTCCCAAATTTGTGTGGGGAGGCTCCTCCTTTTCTTCCGTTAGCACAGCTTCTTAATTCAGGGGTTGGGCCAAGGCATAAGAATAATCCCATTGAAGGACTTGTTTTTAGCAATCTCTCTAATACCTTGAATTTTGTTTCCTTGTTTGATAGTGAATTGAGCCCTCTGAATAGAAGTTTTATCTTGCAGCTCTTATCTGTGCCTGGTGTCAAATACAGATAGTGATTGAGTGTACTCGGATCCTCTTGCTCCACTTTCGAGATCCAGGTCACATTTGTCTCTTGGTTTGTTGCAAGGATAATCCCGGCCAATGTGGACTATTTTCGGAAAAAAGGTGTTGATGTTTGTCTGTTTAAAATGACCATAGACACTAAGCCTGATAGCCTTAGATTGGGCACCCAGGAGTCCCCTCAAGATTCACGTAGGAGCAGGGGGGGTTTGCAAACCTGAATGACATCACATTCTCAATTGGTAGAAATACATGGAGGAGAGTGATAGACATTGTTAGATATGAGGACCAGTGGGCCAGGGAATCTGAGAAGGGAGATCAGTTAGTCCCATGGAGCTGGGTAGCAGGCACACTGAATGCTTAACATAATATAACACTTCCAATGTTGCAGAGGTAGCCCCTTTGGTGAAATCCTTTCCTGGAATATGGTTGGTCTGGGACAGTCTAATGCCAAGCTAAACTTTTTAATGCATTTTTCTCCATTGATAATTGGCTTACAGGAAACTTGGATATGCTCTGATTTTATATATATACGTATTATTTTGTCTTTTCTTGTGCAGCAAAACCCACTGTAAAAGATCATGCCAGTGGAGATATAGCTTCTACTCCGTAGTAGTATACATTGTAATCCTAAAATGTTTGTCCATCCTTCAAAACTTTGCATCTGTTTAAAGTTAGCCCTGTGCAATGTAATAGGAAGAACTTATACATCCTTTCTTTTGGTAAACGTGTACATCCCCCATGGCGATCGTCTGATTTTTTTGTTGAGTTTGCTTTCTTCTGTACACATTATGAGTGTTTCGGGAGAATGCACATTGATAATCATTGTGGTAGACTTTAATGCTAAAACTTCAAACTGTTTCTCTTTGACCTTTGGGAACTCAGAGTTGAATGAGGTGTGGAGTATTTCAGAACCTATTCTGCCTGGTAATATTAGATCAGATAGGAGGGGCTTATGCTTCCTGGATTGCCTGAGATCTAATGACCTTATTGCTTTAAATGGCAGGTTCTCAGTAGATTCTCCAGGCTCTCTCACCTTTCATTCTTCTTGAGGGCAATCATTAATTGATTATGGAAGTATCTTACCAAATGTTTGGTGCTTGCTCTCATTTTAAGGTCCTGAGGACATATTTAAGTGATCGCAGCATTCTCTCGGTGGTATTTGATCTAGAGCTTGAGGAGCTCAAGTCCTGGTATTCCAGAAAGGACACTATTGCTTACAGTAAAATAAATTGGCATACTTTTGGTCGTATAATAATATGATGAACTTGGCCGCTCATGTTAAAATAGGCCCTTCTGTTACTCACTATAAAACCCTACTGCCTGGTTCGAAAAGCAGCTGTCCCTGTTTCGATCATGAGGGAGCAAAAATAGAATTATTAGTGTTAAACCCTCTGTAGTTATCCTGTGGAAGGTACAGAAGGTAAATTGTGACATACAATCCCTAATAAGGAAACAATTTAAGCAGTTGTCGCTATAGAGGCAAAGAGAAATCAATTGGTTAAAGCGGGTGAGAATTAGATTCAAGGCATCTGAACGAAGGAGGGAGGAGGGCCTGAAATGGATTACATTGTCACAATCATGAAGTCACAATCAGTCATTTGTTAAACGCACTACATACCCGCAAGGGTTATTATAAAGATTGGTAAATATCTTCAATCAGACCTAAACTGCAAGAAAGCATCCTGTTACGTCAAATGTTTTTAAATTTTCACGCCAAAACCAGATTTCATTGTGCAATTGCCACTGTTAACAATAGTAGTACTGTTTTGTAATGTCTCAGCCTGATGAAACGAGACCAGATCGTAATATTTTCAAAACAAAAATGTCCTACATCAAATAAATACAATGTGGACATTGCAAGAGAATAAAAAGTGTTGGCAGCCCAGGCCTCCAGGGAGACTGCAGCCTTAATCCTGAGGCTTGGACCACTGGGCCACACTCGCTTCCATGGGACGTCTCCAATGCTAAGACAAAGACTGCAAAAGGGAGGCGCTTATGTGGCTGGCCTTTGATGAAGTTGAAACAGGACATGCAAATATGTATCTTGCAATGGCGTCTGCCTTTTTCCTTCTGCAGGACCACTTCCACATGGGTCCTATTTCCAACAACCTTTCACATTGTATCTTTTGTACTTGATTCAGGATGCAAGGTGGCACATGCAATCTGATATCTTCTGCTGGAGCAGCAGCGAATTGTGAGAGGTCGTGGGGGATGGCACGGGGAGATGAGGTGCTTTATGCCAAACATGAAGAGCAGTGGAGGAAGTCTTGGTAAGGAAAGACAAGCTTTTGCAATGCAATAGGTCTCGCAGTTGTGAGAGTTTGAGCTTTTGGCATTGTAAATGGCAGTTTTACTTACATAAATAAAAGGCATTGTTATTTACAATGCCATTAGCTTAAACTCTCGCAAATGCGAGACCTATTGCATTGCAAATGCTTGTTAAATATTGGTTTAACAATGTCAATTACAAAAAAACACGAAGGGCATACTCAGTCAAAATATAAACCCCAGATGCCTGCTGAAGACCCAGAGTGAACACCAAAAACACAGCAGCAAGTAAGAATTGTATTCAACTTGAATGTTTTCCATGGCATATTAATCACACATATAGAATACATAGCATCATTTGTACCACAGTTTGGCTACAATCTATTCCCATTTTAGTGAAGAAATCTTACTGATTCCGGCATGTCCGTCCTCAGCGCCAAGAAACTGTTCGGTATACGAGCGCTCTATAAATGTTTTAACTTCAACTTCATGATTGTGACATCACCTCCTGTGACGCTATCACACATCGCTTATGCTTTTTAGCCCACCACTTGGTGTTTTCGCCCTGATTCCCTGCTTTCAGCATTCATAGGTTGGCAGCTTGGATCTGACGGTGGTTTTATGCAAGCTGCTGGGGGGGTCAGTATGTGGTTGATACCAACTCTTTCTCATTGGTATGGGGCACAGATGCCATGTTACTTTGCGGCTCGTGCATGGTGTCTGGCCTCGTTGGACCTGCAATTAAATGGGTCAGTCTGTCTTCCTTGCATTGCAGCTGTCACTTGGCATACACACGTGCACAAGAGGCAAACAGAAAAGGGTAGTAATGGGATGGTGAAGAAAATTATTCTTTGACGTGGACACAGATAGAAGGACGCTTCGAAGAAAGGTGGAAGGACGACAACAGCATATTAAGGCAGACAAAGAGCTAAGGGAAAGTAAGAAATTAAAAGCAACTGCAGGAAATGGACAGAGCTAGAGAAGGGACACGGAATGAAAGAAAACACACAGAAAGAAAACCTATTGAGAGCGAAAAGTAATTACATAATGCAGAACAAAAGGGACCTGGCTAGAGAAGTATAGCAGGAAATACAGGAAGAGGAAAATAATGCCTAGGAGAAACATTAGCAAAAAATGAAGAAAACAGAAAGGAAAGAAAGGAAAGAAAGGGAAACCGAACTGAAATGAAAAGAAAGCAACAAGAAGCCCAAGCAAAAACGTGTGGGCGAGGAGGGAGGCGTGCGCGCTTGGGAGAGCAGACTGCTCTTTTTGGAAGCACATTCTCGTGCTTGTGGCGCGCCCCTGCGCGCTCACGCAAGTTGTATACCGCCAGAAATAGGAGTGTGCTTCCAAAAAGAGCTATACGATGGCTTACGGTCTCCTATGCAGTGCATGAGCCCTGCGTAGGTGAGACCTAAAAACTGATGTCAGTGCGCTGGGTTGGCACCTATATAGGCACCACTTCCGCCGCAGATGACACTGACCCTTCTAATATAACCATCAGTGAAACCGAAAACAATCCAACTAAGCATCCGTCCCATGCATGCATCGTGCTGCGCGTCATGAGTGAAAACAGTGAAACCCCAAACGATGTGCAAAAAACAATGCCATGTTAGGTGTTCATGCTTACTGAGTTCAGTAGTGCCCTCATTTTATTCGCGTGAGCATAACGACTCTCAGAACGTCGATGGTGTTCACAATCCAACTTCTGACCCTCTGTTGCACTTCCCAAAAGCACAAGTGTTTTGCGCAGCTTGCGCGGGACAGGGGCTTCCTCTGATTATTTTCGGTTTCGCTGGTGGTTATTTTGGAAGGATTCTGTGACCACGGTATTCTAGAATATGCATGACCATGAGCCGATCACGGGGCCACTCATCCTATTGTTAAAACAGCGTTCCTTTTGTCAATTGGTGTGGTTATCTGCATTCGGTGCACAATACACTTATAGGACATATACCCCTGATGAAGGGCCCCATGACCCGAAATACACTGGGTAAAATGAAAACATTGGCATACTGGAGAAGTTAGCTATGTTGGATGATGATAAATATGTTTGCATGAGTGACTAGTATATGCATCAAAGTTGGATACAGACAACCCTAAATACTTTTGAAATAAAGACAACAGAGACTTGTCTAAACTTATGTTTTAAAGTTGATTAGTTTGTGTGGGACATAAAAGAAGGGCAGAACCAGGTGGGTTCAAAGTGAAGTGCAGCCACGAAAGACAAGTGGGGACCCACTAGCGGTACGCTGTTCTAAGTGCGATACAGAGACATTGCACATGGCTGGTCAGCACAGAGAGGTAAAAGTGATTAACAAGGAGTAACACATTTTTAAAAGAGAGCGCGCAGTTGGAACATAGTGAGTTAGCTATGTTGCAAGGTCACCCCAAGACCTAAAGCATGTCTGTCAACAGAGACTCATGATAAAACAGTCTAGTCAGCTAGATATCATGTGTCTTACACTCCAGTTTTTTGACTGTGACATAAGGCTGATTGCCGTGGTGCAGGCATTTTTTGTGCTTAGCAGCCCATTGCTTACTGTCTTTAGGAGGTGTTCTGGAGGCGTCCGTTTACCAAAAGTAATCCTTCTGTAATAATACCAGGCCAAGGTATGCACATAGGTCTACCCTCGCTCCTGATAAACCCAAAATAGATATATTATGACTATGCTCATGCAAGATAGGAAGGAATCAAGACAGGTGGCCAAGAAATCTCCTACACTTATAGGGCTAGGTCTGCTACAACATCCACTGCTGGGAATGGGGGTGGAGGTGAACTTTGCTGCCTGTTCCACTGCAGGAACTAGGTTCACGCTCTAGCCAGAGTACCTCCCTCCATCTCCGGACTGCATGGGCTCATTGCCCTTTCAGGCATTTCTTCCTGCGGTGGCAGGCTTCTGGCATCTGAATGCCATACACTGTGACATGCACCATATTGCCCCTCTGACTATGTCAGTAGAGGAAGGGTGGTCGCCAGAGGCTCCACAAAACCGGTCAGGAGGTCCACAGCGGTTGAGGAGACAAATGCTACTTGCACACAAATATCCCACACAAAATGGATTCCACATATTCTAGGATTCAATAAAGCCCCATCCGACACTAGAAACAGTGGATGTTCAGTTACTGAAGGAAAATGGACCGCTTGAAGGAAGAGAAGGGGCAAAAGAGAATTTTGAAAATGCTTGAGTGGGCCAGAATTTACCAGCAGCACAGGATGCCACACTTCCCTTGCCACAAGACTCATTAATTTTCAAAATAAGAGCATTCTGCGTGTCAGGATGAAAAGTAAACTCTAAATCCTACCTATGGAATTGTATCAGTTTGCATGTTCCAGCGTGTCTGCAATAGCAGAACAAGTGTTTAGCCACGCAACAGTTGATGTTGTTGCACCAAGGATATTGTGCTGCATAACTAAATACTTATAAGGTCCCAAAAGCGAGACATATTGGCTATGCCAATGCTTGTTATATATAAATACCAATAAAGGAAAACTTGTTTTCCGTCTGTATTTATATGTAAAAATCTGTAAAAATGGAAAACTGGGAGCCCTAGTTATAATAAATCCTTTACGATTTGAAAGCCTGTTTGTGTCCCTACATATATTTAGGTGAAAAAGTGTTTATTTTTATGTTTGCTCCTCTAGGCATCAATTGATTCTATATGCCTAATGCTATAAGTGTAAATACTATCACAATTCAACAGGTCTTGCTGTTTTCAGGACCTGCTTGGCCTAGCATGAACCATTGTTTATTCTAAATATCTTTAAAGAAAGTGAGCACTGCGGAAGAATACAGTAAATAGGGTATGCTCCACGAAAGGGATAAACTCAAGTTGGACAGCCTAAAACAAATAAAGGCAGCAAACAGAAAACAAGCAGTTGGGAGTTACAACCATAATGCCAATGTTAATGTTATGTTAATGTTATGGGACATTTGTACAAGCGCGCGGCTACTCCAAGGAGTGTCCCGGCACTAAGGAGAAAAGAAAAGAGACCCTGGAAATAGCAACACTGATAATTCACCACTCCTACCTAGATCCCATTATTGCTGAAACAGCCAGGTCTTAAGTTGGCGTCTGAAGCTCAAGAGCTCAGTTTCTTGTCCCAAGGGTAGAGGTAGCAAGTTCCATAGGCTACTCACTACCACCTGGAAGGAGCGCCCCCCCTTCCTTACCCTACAGAATTTAGGCATTAGCAACAAATGTTGGGTAGATGACCTCAAGATCCTAACTGAAATGTAAGGAATAATTATTTTTCTGATGTACTGTGCCCCACTGTTTGCCTTAAAGGCTAACACCAGAGATTTTAACTCAACTCTGTGTTTTACTGATAGCCAGTGAAGTGGCTCGTCATGTGTGTTCTAGGCCCGACCATAGAAATTGCTCTGGCGGCCGAATTCTGGACAACCTGAAGTCGGTTCAATAAGTACTTTGGGATTCCTAAATAAAGCACATTCCCATAGTCCAGCCTCGACATTATCCAGGCTTGGACCAACGTCTTTCTATGGGCCAGTGGCAGTAATGGGAGGACATTTCTCATCATTTTTAACAGCCTGGTAAGCTGGTAAGCAATGGGTGGAATGTATTCCCAGGGAAGCTTTCCAAATCTCCCCAAGATGTCTTTAGCAAATAAGACAGCTGTGTTGTCTGGCAGGCTTTCACCTAAAAAATAACTTTTCATTCTGAGTATGCTGATCGCACCGTTACAGCAGTCTTCCTGAACCTCTACATTGGTAAGAGCTGCTACTAAGTGCTTAAGCAGCATCTGAGCATTGAGCCACCATCCTACTCCCACAAACGATGTGAGCATCAGATATCAACCCACCCGTGGCTTTAGCTGACAATCTTGTAGTTTCTGGTTGGCAAGAAAGACCCTAAATCAGCCTAGTCTCCCCACTGTTGGCATTTAACCCAACATAACATATGTATTTGTAAAGCACTCGTTCACCCACGCCATTCTTGTCACTGAGTAACAGATGTTTATTGTTATCCAACTCAATGGTAATTATTTTAAGCAACCTCAGAAGGATAAATGGTTGAGTGGACTTGCTGGGATTTGAACTTGTGACCATGAGGTAGAACACATGCCCCATGGGTGGACGCATTAGTCCACAAAGCCACCACACCCGGCTCCTTAGCAAATCATGGTCAACCATGCCAAAGGTTGCTGATGTTTTCAGTACTACTGCCAATGTCTGGAATTACATATACTCAGGGTAGTATATTAATTCTGGTATAAGTATATGTAACTGCAGACATTTATAGGCTAATTTCAGTACTGTGCCTCGGCAGAAATCCAGACACAACTAAGTAAAGGAAGCAACAAACATCAAGAGAATACTGGAGAACCATATGTCTATGAATGTTGCTACCCTGCTGGTTCCCAGTACTCCGTCAGTAATCATTAAGTTCCACTGGATTTTGATAGCTCTTTTAAGGATGGGAGAAACCTGGGGGTTTGGGAAGATGAAATAATTCTTTCTTGCAATGTGGATTTAAAAATTGCTGAATATAACCTGAAATACGCAACAGGGATGGGAATGATGGATGCAAACTTTGACTTCAATGTATTTTTAAAATGTCAATAACACCCTTCTTAGTTGGTACAACCACAGAGCAAATCTCTGATATTGCCGGTTTTTAGGTTTCGCCCTGGCGCTAGCACTGCGCAGCAGTGATCGCGCAGGGCGAAATCTAATGTTAGAACAGTAGTGGGGACTTGAAACCGCCCCTTCTTCCATTGGCTAGCTTCATAAATGGAGGCTAGCCATTGGAAGACATCGTTGTCAATCACTTTTTCCCGGTCAGAACACGAATCGTGGGCGTTTCTGACTCTTTTTTTAAGTCCCGCCCCTTGTTGCCGTGTGTCCCGGGCCGCGCTGTGATTGGCTGCCGGCCCGGGACACCCCCGTGACGTCATTCCCCGGGCCGCGCTGTGATTGGCTGCCGGCCCGGGACCTGACTTGTTATTGTTTTGGTTGCCACCCTTCCCGACCTTTTTTTAAATCGGATGAATTTACTAAATGTGATATTGAGGAGAGAATGCAATGAATATGCATAGAAATCCCAGAATCCATTAGCAATTTGAAAGACAAGATTCGCTACGTCCCTAAATGACATGTAACAATAATATTTGAAGAATTAATGGGGAACATGACACTTAGAAAAGTGGAACTTAATGTGCAAAACTTCAGGTGCCAGAGTTTTAGAGACATAACCAATAATAGTAATTCTTTTACATATTTGATGGGGGCTGATTATGCAATGCGAGACTGTAAACGGCATGTAGCACATTGTAGCATGGTTCCATCCCATTGGCTGCAGTAGGGTACAGGCAGATGGATGACAGTGACAAGGAGAGAAGTGCTTTTGCTTAGCCGTGCGTTAAGATGCCATCCAGAAGCTCTGTGCACCGCAGACTCTTCATTAGGATGCCAGGATAATGGTAAACTACCACTCAGAGTGACACCCCATTTCCTGCTTACTGAGCTCTCCCACCCCAGCAGATGTCAACAATCTCACAGCGCTACAGAGTAGGCCTAACTTTCCAACCACTTAAGCTGCGTTTTTTCCCTTCTCCTTAACGGTGCCACACAGTCCATTACATGCTCCGTGCACTTGGGGATCCGACCTCAACAGGGAGGCTTGTGCTCATTACAGCAGCCGGCTGTACCTGCTCCGGTGCCGCATGCCTAAGCACCTACATGTCGATGCTGTGGAACCTCGCACTCGCACACCTGGTGCTCCAGACACAACTATTTCCTGCATAAGTCAGCGTGGCCGCTCAGCGACAAGATGGATGTAGTGCATTGGCTGCAGGTTACGGTTTAAGGCATTCCAGGCTGTGTCACAATAAAGCAAGCTAGGGTCCAATTGTTGACTCCATAATATAGAATCAGGATGTAGTACTGTGAGAGTGTTCGAACTGAGTGTGGGGTTGACACAGTCATGTTGACGCGAGGTCATAGAAGTCACAGACAGCCCTACTTTCAAAAGTACCAGCAGATAGTGAAGACAGCGCTGCTGGTATCACGTCAAACAAGGTTTAGATTCCTGCTCTCAATCAGCAGTTTTACTAGTCAAGGTCTGGAGTTTTAACCTTAAGTTATTCTATCATTGACGTTTTGCACATTTCTTGAACAAAGCAAAAGACATAGAGGGACATTATTTGTTTACAAAAACAAATATGTCTACATGCACAGACGGCTGAATGCACATTTTTAACAGCTTGCTTTAACTTCATGTCACTTCTGTTTAATGAGTTGGCATTAAATGCTGTCTTTGAACTGCTTTATCAAAATTCAAACTATCTATTGCTCATCGGTCTGTCTCTCTGTCTACATATATTTATGTCTGCCTATTTGTCTGCCTGTGTATGTCTGCCTATCGGCCACTTGCATAACAACCGCCAGTATCTGTATATTGATCTGTATTGTTCACAATGCTATCTATCTATCTATCTATCTATCTATCTATCTATCTATCTATCTATCTATCTATCTATCTATCTATCTATCTATCTATCTATCTATCTATCTATCTATCTATCTATCTATCTATCTATCTATCTATCTACCTATCTATCTACCTATCTATCTATTATCTATCTATCTATCTATGATTCTATCTATTACCTGGGCATGTGCCTCTGGAAACAAAAGCGGTTTGTAAAGTTATACAGGTAATGCACACTTTAAATTTTATATTTTCACAACGATTCTGGAGAAATATAATCGGCATAATCTCGCTTTTCTGGGTTGTTATTATCCAAAGCAAAGAGGCGGGCTAGATTCCAGACTCTATCATTGTAATTACATAAGCAAGCCACATAAGCTGTTCATATGCAAAGGTTCCTGAGATAATAAAACAGCTAATAAACATGGTTTTGTTGTACTTCAGGTAATGACATTATCGGGCAAACAGAATCTACTTTGTGGGAGAATTCGACGTGAAGGTTGTTTATTACAGCATCTGAATAAGACAAGACCTGGCCTTTTGACTTTGAACCACTACCAAATTTCAGGCTGTGAGGAAATTGTTCTACATTTCCTGACAAATTTAGTTAAGCAGACATTAAGTGGGCTTTAGGAAAACAAATGGCCATCTTTATCACAGGTGGACACTGATGGCTTAATGGGGCCTGGGCTGATTGTATCACTTCTAATGGCTTGACGGGAAGCATTAGGGCTTTTTGCATAAAGAACTGGCATGGCGAACCCTGCTAACACAGACCTGTCAAGCGCTCTGTATCCCTTTGTGCATGGAAGCAGATGTTTGTATGTATACCATGAACTGCCATTAGAGCAAGCGACAGATGCTTGTACGGATGCCAGGTTGGAGCATTTTTTACAGCAGGAGCATGCTCCGAGGAAGTGCAACCGTGCCCTCTATCCTAAGTAATTCCCAGCGGGGCTTAATAAATCCCAGCTATGTTTCCATTAATCGGCTTTCCTAGCACTGGCTGCGCGCGCGATTTCTCGAATACTCGCAAACCAGCGTAGGAGCAAACAAATTGATGCAGACAGATTTGCATTATCTGGCCATTTGAAAATTCACACAGCCTTTTCTTCTGCACAATCTCTTTTATGATATTTAATAAAACGTGGGCCTATTTCTAAGAAGCGTCAAAGCACTTTACAGCAAACCTGTATTTATTCTCAACGTTAGAAGCATATTTGTTTTGGTGGTATGTCAAGTTGTTGGGAGTATTGAGTGGCCCATTTAGGCACGTGTGTGTCGGCAGTATTTGAACGTAGTAAAGATGGCAGCGGTATTTGACGTTGTTGTTAAATTGTATGTATCTAAGCCTTCCTTCAGCAAACCAAAACACAAGACATGGTGCAACGAGATGCCAGCATTAAGCACAGAGAAATATACTGCTGAAAAATTTAAATACCGCAAACCAGGAGCTAAGCTATCAGTAGTGCAGCAGGTTAAGTGGCACCGGGGCTCAAGAAGTTTATGAATCAACGGCATCCCATTTACGCTGTCTTTTATTGCCCAACCAAAGAAAAGGGGGGCATTTTCTTTGCTAGAAATAGGGCCCACAAAGTCCTTGCTACACCACTGCCGCCAACATACATTGCCAGAAACAACACACATACTACAAACGCAAATCTGTTTCTATTATTTGGCTAGCACAAGTGACATATTTAAATAGCGCTGACACAAAACGGTTTATTTGATGTGGCTTATGATGCAATGGGGTATTGGGGACCGAGCTACATAAACCTACATATTTTCAATTTCAGCCATATTGTTCTAAATGAATTTGCCCATAACACACATTTTGTAGTGCAGTGGCAACGCTGGGATTAGAAATACCACCCCCACCCCGTTTCCCGGGTCAGGAATTTAGTTACCATGACACCTAAACTGAGAGGAATATCAGACTTGCGGGGTCATGCCCAGGCTGCCAGATGTCTCACTATCATGAGGCTACAAAAGATCCAGGACGTCCCTGTGTCTGTGTGTGTGGCTCTGGGTGTGTGTGTGTAGTAGTAATTGCTGTCTGCTGAGCTCGTCCGTAGGGTACAATAGGTCTCACAGTTGCGAAAGATTAAGCTAATGACAATGTAAATGACAATGACATTTATTTATCTGTATTCAAAACCAAATCATAAATACAAATTTTAACATTTACAATGCCAATAGCTCAAACGTTTCCAAAGGCGAAACCATTGCATTGTAAATGCTTGTTCAAACATGGATGTCAGTTCACCAAAATGCCTGTGGTAGCGGAAGTGACATCAAACACCCTTTGACCTTTACTTTCACCCACACACACATGCTAACACATACACACACTCTCTCACATTAACACCCACAATATACATTTGAAGGCATTTTTTACTTACCTCAGCTGCCAAGGAATGTCATATTCCAGATAACTGTCCTCTATGTTTGTTTACACTAATAACAAATAATGTACTATTATTCATTATTAGTGTAATAAAAGGTTGACACAAAACAAAGAGTTGAGCCCAAACCATTGCCCATAAGGACGAGCTGCCACTGTGTTAATGGCACTGATTTTGCCACCCTTGAGACCAGGGGTCACCAGGAGTAGCAATGGGCAAGCCAGGGGTCGTAGCTGTGACCTCTGGCTACCCCTAAATGACAGCTATGTTTCCAACCCTAATGATTAGGAAGTGATTAGTGTAGAGTTGCACCTGGCAGCAATCGATATTGCCAGGACTACTGCAAAATAACCCGACACACTGCCGGAGTCAGCAAGAATAAGATACGTGTCTCAAAAGGGACATGTACACAGATAAGTTTGATCTGTGGTTTTAAAGCAAATCCTGCTGCTGCTGAGATTGTTAACATGATGTTGCAATCTCCATTTGTCAGTTACGACCCGTGGAGGGTGTTCCATGGGGCGGAAAGGTGGGGCGGGGGAGGGGCAGGCTGAGGTGTAATAAATATCGGAACATAGATGATCGGAGGTAAGTAAACAATTAAATTAATAAAATGAATATCGTTGCGCGCCCTGCATTGCAAAATGCGATGCAGGGCGCGCAATGAAATTCGTTTCAACTATTTAATTGTTTACTTACCTCTGATCATCCATATTCCGGTGTTTACCTCCCCCCATCCCGCCTTTCCGCCCCAAGGAACTCCCTCCACGGGCCGTGACTGCCATTTGTCAAGCTGACCTTTCACACTCCGCAGAAAAAAAGAACGGATGATAGACAGAATGCTGAACAATGCAAACAATCAGCCCTAATCCAAGATTTGTGTTTAATCCATCATTTTTTTGCTCACTACGTCACCCCACTTTGGACCCAGCCATATGCTAATCAGTCCTGACCCTGCTCCCCATGGGAACAGTCCAGACCGAACTGCCCGGCTAGGTCCTCCCTGAACCGGAAACAAGTATCCTGGGACTGGTTTGGGGCTTTCACACTCTTAAAAACAGTTATGAAAGTCTGAACAAACAGCCATTAACTGAAAGTTATGGTGCAGCATATGTAAGTTAGGACAGCATGAGTGCATACGGTAAGGGAGCTAGTTTGGTGCTGTATCTCTTATACAAGTAACTGCAACTCTGCGAGCCACATGCTTATATGGAAGCTGAAGAATTTCAGTATATGCCCCTGATTCTTCTACAAAGTGCTAGCGAAGTGTTACACCGCTCAAATTAATTTCATATTTCCCTATACTAATTCCCCATTAATCCTGTTTGGGTTCCGGAGTAGCGTCCTACTCGCAGAAAAAGTGCTTTGACGCCCCGTCGGGGATAGTAAGCGCTATATAAATGCAAATGTTTCCTTCTTCTATCCCTCCACTATTCTTCTCAATCCGAATAACAGACCAACAAATCCACCGCTCAAATTAATTTCATAATTCATGATACTAATTCACCACTAATACTTTTGGGTTACGGAGTAGCGCCCTACTCGCTGAAAAAGTGCTTTGATGCCTCGTCGGGGATAGTAAGCACTATATAAATGCAAACGTTTCCTTCTTCTATCCCTCCACTATCCTTCTCAATCCAAATACCAGACCAACAAATCCACCGCTCAAATTAATTTCATAATTCACGATACTAATTCACCACTAATACTTTTGGGTTCCGGAGTAGCGTCCTACTCGCTGAAAAAGTGCTTTGACGCCTCGTCGGGGATAGTAAGCGCTATATAAATGCAATTACAATACAATACAACACTACTGGGTTGGGATATTAACGTCAGTTGTTACTTAACATAAACAGACATTGCCTGCCTGAAGCAGAAAGCATAATACATGTGAATGTCATGTTGGTGTACGTACATGGACTTTTTAAATAGTCTTCCTCCTACAAACAGAAACGTCTGTACAAATGCAAAAAAGTGGATATATCTGAGCTTCTTTCACAAGGGCATAACAGAGCACAAAACGGAGCGCATCTCAGAAGGCGCATCCTCAGTGGCTAACAATGGCATAACTTGCATTTTGTTTTCCGTCTCAAAGCCTGAATGAAAAAAACACCAGCTAACGTCTTCACGCATAGTGTCTGAGAACTATAATCTTCCAAACTCTTAAAAGATGAGTGGTTTCCTTAAATTACACGTTAACAGCGTGCAGGATACAAGTAATTAGCATCCACTGTCTTTACATGGTCAGCGACTGGCTGCCGCCCCCTCCCTATGACCACACCAACCCCCGGACACATGCACATGAGACATGGTTATCTTTGGAAGGCGGGAGGTCGCAAGACCCCCCGGCCGTATTTATTAAGATATAAAATTAATACATTTTTATTGCATGGAAATCAATGTATACAAAAATCAGCAGGACATTAGATACAATATTGTCAACAAGTTTGAGCGACTATACTTAACAGAAACTCTAATACAGATTGTTTCCTAACCGAATCTAACATCCTCATCTCGATTTTTGTATACTACATTTCTGGCCATATGGCAAGGTCGCTAACCGGTGTCAGGTCCTACTAGCTGCGCCTCACCTAGAGATGTGCGCATGCACAGCCGGGCCTGGTAATTACCCGGTCCATGCCGTGAACTCCATTTAATCACTAAAGTAGGGCCCTTACTCTGCGCCATCCGGTGACATCATAAGTATGCGCGCGCGGGGTGGATACCAGCCTAAGGAAAGCGTGACTCCTCCAACCCGCGCTCCTTTGAAGCACCAATTACCTTGCTCCTGAAGTTCTAGGAGGGGCCAATGGCCCCCTCCTCCTGAGCGGGAACCTCCAATGGATGATGCCCGCCCCCTCAGACCTTAAAATAGCTGCTTACCGGTCATGACGTTACCGCATGCCCCAATCCTAATAAATACGACGACCTATGGGAAAAAATTCTAAAGGACAACTACCCTGGCTAAGTCAAACATCACGCATCAACGTAGAGCTACAAAGGGAAAAAAGGCCTATAATTGCAACATCAAACATATTTCAGCACAGTTCACTAAAAAAAAAGGGGAAAAATTCCTAAAAGAAAGCATCATCAGCACAATATACAAACCAGATAACGTTTACTTATGCATGTAAAATAACGGTAACAAACATCCTAGCAAATTACACCTAAACCAGACTAGTAAAGCTTCAACCATTTAGTTCCAGGGATGGTGGGTGGGAAAACAAGAAGCCCCGAGCGCGGGGCATGACACGGTGTGGGGGAGCGTCCAGGGAACAAGAGGGTCTCCTGGGCGCTCCCTGCTTCTTTATCCGCGAGGGACCCGGTGGGGGGTGGCTACGCCCCCCACCCAGCCCTCTCCTGCGGCCCGCCCCCCCGACCCGGATGTCCTACAATGCCATCCGGGTCAGGGAGGGCGCCAACCAATCGGTGGTGGGGCGCGACCGGGAGGACACGCCCCACCACCGAGAGGCACGGAGGAGGGGGCGGTCACCGCGCCGCCATGCGGGCGGGGGGGCTAAGAGCCCCCCCTTTTCAATTGATGTCGGGGAAAAGTGCCACTTTGATGCGGTCTCCATTCATACAATCTTACTATGAGTATCTGTAAAACAATACTGTTTCTGGGCACCAAAAATAATCCCAATTAAAAAGGATATTGAGGTGTATTTTTATAGTGCTTACTTTAACAGGCACGCTGCTTTGACACGCTGTAAATAAGCGGAATCAATCAATCTACTCATTCGATATCTTGTGTTTAACACCCCAAAGAAGGATGAACATCGGAATCTGCCCTGCCGGGTTTGAACCTGCAGGTTCCACACAGATTTCTGTAGCAGGTTCATTAAAGTGTCTGAGGAGACGTCGAAGATTCTGAAGTTCTAAATCTGTGCGTCAGGTGAATAGTTTTGTATTTGCACATGTTCACAGTTGTGGATGTTTGAAAATGAAACAATTTTAAATGAAAAAGAAGGAAAGATATCTCGGCGCCTTGACTGCTCCCTGTTCTAATCAACCTACAAATCACCAGCGCCCTAAAAAGCCAGCCTCACAAGTCGGTATGGTTAAGTTTGGGTAACTCGTAACTCAAAGATGTAACTTACAGCGCTTCGATGCCGCACACACCTAACAGTCTGCACTACATTAAGATACAGCTAGGAAATCTTTGAATCTCTGATATAGGTACATTGTGTGCACAGCTGTTCCACCATCTGTGACTAGGGTGACCAACTGGTATTGGTGCAAATTCAGGACGGTGAGTGTAAAAATTCAGGACAAAGGGTCAAAATTCAGGACACAAATTCAGGACAGGAGGTCAAAATTCAGGACAAAACTTCTGGACAATTGGTATGTTTTACAGACACATCAGAGGTCGCGCAATAGTATATAAGTAAGCCCAGCCATTTCCAAACATATTCAACCATTTGCAAACCTATCCATCATGTATCCTTCCATCTATCATTTCACTCATCCATTCCCTTCATCCATCCCCTCATCCATCCTTTCACTCATCCTCCATTATCCATCCATCCACCCACCCTTTCACCCTATCCATCTGTACACTTATCCATCCACTCTTCATCCCATCCATCCATTCACTCACCCATTCAGCCATTTACCCGTTCACCAATCCAGCCATCCTTTCATTTACTAATCCTTCCACCCATCCACTCTTTTAGTCATCCATCCATCCTCCCTTTCTCTCTCCATCGACCCTTTCACTTAGCCTTCCTTCCATCCATCCATCCACCCACCCATCCATCCATCTACTCATCCACTCATGAATCCATCCATTGCCCCTATCACTCATCCATCTATCATTTTACTCCTTCACACATCTATTCATCCTTTTTTCCATCGACCCTCCCTTTCACTCACTCATCCATCCTTACACCCACCCTTTCACTCATATGTTCATTCATTCACCCTTGCACTTATCAATCCATCAATCTATCCATCATTTCACTCATCCACCTACCCCCATCATCCAGCCACCCACCATCCACCCACCCACTCATCCATCCTTTCACCCACCCACCATCCAATCCACTGATCCATCCTTTCACCCATCCACCCATCTACTCATCCAGCCATCCTTTCACCCACCCACTTATCATCCATCCATCCATCCTTTCACCCACCCACTCATCATCCATCCATCCATCCTTTCACCCACCCACTTATCCATCCATCCATCCTTTCACCCACTCTCCATCCATCCATCCTTTCTCCCACCCATCATCCATCCATCCATCTGTCCTTCCCCTCATCATCCATCCATCCATCCCCTCATCATCCATCCATCCTTCCCCTCATCATCCATCCATCCTTTTCCCTCATCATCCATCCATCCTTCCCCTCATCATCCATCCATCCTTTTCCCTCATCATCCATCAATCCATCCATCTGTCCTTCCCCTCATCATCCATCCATCCTTCCCCTCATCATCCATCCATCCTTTTCTCTCATCATCCATCCATCCTTTTCCCTCATCATCCATCCATCCATACATCCATCCTTCCCCTCATCATCCATCCATCCTTCCCCTCATCATCCATCCATCCTTTCACCCACCCCCTCATCATCCATCCATCCATCCTTTCACCCACCCCCTCATCATCCATCCATCCACCCTTCCCCTTATCATCCACCCTTTCACCCAGCCCCTCATCATCCATCCATCCATCCATCCTTCCCCTCATCATCCATGCATCCATCCTTCCCCTCGTCATCCATCCTTTCCCATCATCCATCCATCCTTCCCCTCATCCATCCTTCCTTTCATCCATCCTTCCCCTCACCCATCCATCCATCCCATCCATTTATCCTGCCCCTCATCCATCCATCCTTCCCCTCCATCCATCCATCCATCCATCCATCCTGCCCCTCATCCATCCATCCTTCCCCTCCATCCATCCATCCATCCATCCATCTTTCCCCTCATCAATCATCCAGCTTTCCCCTCATTCATCCATCCTTCCCCTCCATCCATCATCCTTCCCCTCATCCATCTTTCCCCTCATCAATCATCCAGCTACCCTTCCACCCATACATCCAGCTATTTACATTTTCTCTCCATCCTTCCCCTCGCTCATCAATCCATCTATCCTCTCTCATTATCCATTTATTCAATCTTTCATTCATCCATTCACCCTTTCACTAATTCATCCAGCCATTCACACATCCCTTCACTTACTTACTCGCCGACCTTTCCATATTAATTTTGAGCTGAGCCCTTTTGAGAAGAGGCCCATCAAGAACTTCACCCTCGCTGCAGGGGCTGTTCCAGGACTGGGACAGAAGCCACCCAGGGCGGAGACAGGATCCACCACAGGGGGGGACAAGAGCCATCCGACGGGGGGTGGACTGGAGCCACAACATGGGGGACAGGAGCCATCACAGGCGGGGGGTGGACTGGAGCCACCACATGGGGGGACAGGAGCAGGAGTCATCACAGGAGAGGGAACGTGATCCACCAGAGTGGGCAAAGGGGTGGGCATGGAGTATTCTAGTATCATCTTGGGCTTCTCGCCCCCTCCTGCACAAGACAAGGAGTAGACAGGCTCTCTGTCCAAAATGCCATCCCCCACTGTGATATACAGTACTTACAGGAGATACTCCGAGAGAACTGATTGAACTGATTGTCCTCCATACTTTGTTAATCAGTGTGGGTGCGATTGTGCCATTTCTTTATTGTATTACATTATGCATGTTTGAAGAACCAAGGTTTGCTTACAAATTAGTGACAGTAATTAAGCTCGGTGAAGAGAAGCAGGTGCTGCCTCGGTGTAATCAGGGGTGTAATCTGGCCGAGTCTCGGATGTTTGGGGCCCTGGGTAGAAATGGAATGTGTGAGCCCCCCTCTAAATAGCAGATACAAGACGCATTCAGGGCTGTTTGCATGTGAATGGATGCCCCCTGCTCCTGAACCTGCAGCCCCTCCCTCTGTCACCTTCAAGCACCTCTTAACAGCTCATCAAGGGCTGGAGGTGTGAGGGTTGCCATCCCGCTGTGCCTCTACAGTGCTGCTGGGGGTCTGAGTTTTCATACAGCCTCGGAGTCAAGAAGGGAGGTGGGGGCAAGCTGTGCCCGGTTAAAATTACGGACATATGGCGTCCGTTAAAGAATCCTTAACGGACAACGGACAGACAGCCAAAATTACGGACTGTCCGTGAAATTTACGGACGGTTGGTCACCCTATCTGTGACACAGCGTTCAATGTGGTTGACTCGTCACGCGCATGCGCTGTTGCAATTTACGAGCATGCTAAACTGCAGGCTATATTAAGAATCTAGGCTTCATATAGGAGACGGGTGGCTTGCCTCATAGGTCAGTAATAGCATTGCCATCAGGCCGGGGGCAGGAATGTTTCTCGGTGGCAGTTTAAAAACTCTCACTTTTAATAGATAGCTCTCAATGCAAAGAGACAATGTGATGTGCTAAATTAAAATGCTTCCGCCAGTTAAAGAAATACACTTTGTTTTAAAGACACATTATCAAGTGTTACACATTTGATGCATGTCCAGGGCACTGGTCGTTCCCAGGCTCTTAGAGCCAGAGCTGACCCTTGGCTCGTGACCCTGGGCTCGGCTCTCTGTTCATTTGTTGACTCGCCCGCCTCAAACTGCACCGCAAGTAACTTGCATACATACAGATGAGTTTTCCAGAAAAAAAAACAGTGGAAGGCCTTAGGTGGCGACTGGGTTGGATTGGGGCCACAATTAGGCCCGGGCAGCCCCATAAAGTGACCCACAGTCGCCAATCGCAACATTTTGCGACACACTGCTTGGTTAGGCTAATGGAGCTAAATATTGTCAAACATGTGCCATAATGAAGCTTTTTAAAGGCTTCTAGGTACAGTACTTTAATTGGAAATTAAAATTCCAATGGAAAATTATACATTGGGAGCTCAGAGTTATGAAACATACTAGGAACTCAAAGTAAATCCATTTTTTAACCCTAAGTTTGCTGTGGGTGGTTTCATTAATGTCCGCTGGGAAACAGGACATTGCACAGACCAAGACTGCCTTTAACAGTCACCCTAGGCTTTTCAGATATTCACTTAAGAGGGGTCCTTCAATGCTCCGAGACTGGTGAAATGTGCATAATTTTTTCGTTTGTTTTGCATGCTGCTAGCATCAGACGTAACTTCCAACAAATGAGATGAAGCTAGTGTGTAAATTCAAAAAAGTAAGGTGAAAAAGTGTCACTATCCTTACATACTGGCAGTTGTATATAGCACGAACTTGGCCCAGAGACATTGGAGTGCTTTCCACGAGCGCCAGATAACATTACAGACGGCCAGATACATTTTTTGGGCCTAGATGTAGTGACCATTACCCACTGCTGGTAGAATTACAGGTAAACAGCTCCCCGCAGAGACAAAAAGTGCTACAAGTAGAGGTTGAATACCCAAAGCGACTTATTGACCAAACTAGTGAAGAATATATAAATAAACTGAGTGCACTCCAGTTAACAGTTGAATTTGATAACCTACTATCAGGAGAGGACATATCCTGGTATGAGGGCATAATAAGACAACTGGTTGAATGCCTCAGGATAAAAATCAAACGTGGCAAACACAAGTTAGTACAAGTTAGTAAGTAAAGCTAACTTACATTCTAATAATAAACCATGGTTTGATGATGATTGCCGGAAAGTAAAGGCCGGTATTAGGCAACAAGAGAGACGCCTTAGAGGTAGATAAAATGAAGTAGCTTCATCAGAACTTAGGAAACTAAACATAAAATACAAGGTAATTATTAGAGATAAAAAACGATCCTATAAGGATAAATGTTGGGTGAACTTACTCGAAGTAATTGAAGAAAATAATGTGAAAGGCTTTTGGAAATGAATACAAGAATGTACGGGGAAAGTGGTAGGGACCCTGCAGTGCTCTGTGCCAGAGGATAAGTGGGTGACCTATCTTGAGGAAATCTATGGTAAATGGCCAAGGAGGGTGGAAATAATAGCAATAGCTGGCCTGGAGTAAGGGAAGAGTAAAAGAGCATTTCTCCCAAGGCCATATTAGGAGCATAAAAACTAGGCTACATTGAACACGAGCTGCTGTCCCAGATAATTTACTAGCAGTCATTATAAAAACAAATCCCATATAGCTCACACCACTAAAAGGAATCATCGCTTGGCGTATAAATAACGTATTTTGCCCTGTCTGCACTATTTTCCTGCTCTTTTTAATCATCGTTTTTGTATTATCGTGCAATACACCAATTGACCAGCAGATGGGACCCAATATACACTATTGATGAGTCAATACAATCATGGATACATTTTGTTACAAAAACCAAGAAGTGAATGCACAATCCAAGTACTTCAAAGTAGCCCAGGTTTCTTCTTTATGTAATGCAAAACCAACAATAACAGTAAAACGTATTTTTCACATTCTGGAGAACTTGTGACTGAAGTGCAGAGACGGGCAAACACAGCCGCTTGTGAATGAGGTGCAGAGACAGGCAAACAATACCAGGCAATCCAACACTACTTGTGGTGCTGGGGCCAGTGCTAACCCCTGGATCCCATGAGTGGCCCTGAGGTAGGAAGGAAGCATATCTGGCACATGCAGCGCTAAGAAATGAATATTAATGTGGTGGCAAACACTTTATAAAGCACACATTGTGACTGTAACTTCACGCAGCTTCCGGTTTCCTTTTCCATTCACTGATAAACCAGTGCTGCTGCCAAGCTGGCAGAATCCACGAGCGAGCACTGATTTTGCCGCTCCACAGACCCTGGGGGAGCCTTGGGGTTCATGAGAAAGCCCTTTAAGTCAGACAATGCCAGCAGTCAATCAAGGACAGCAAAAGGGGCAAGAGAGGGCAGGTGTGGATATCCGAAGTGACGTCACCCTGCAGGCCCATAACAAGAGAGTCTGTCTGCATGGACACACCGGCCCACGTGCTGGATTCACCTATCATGCAATGCCACCAGCCAGCACCCCGCTGCATGCCTCCATAAACGCAGATGGGGAAGAGGCTTGTCGCCAGCTGAGTGGCATGATGTCCACAATAAGGAGGGGATCCAAGGATGTTGGGGGTTAGAAAACCTAAACTTGAAGCTGTACATGGCTCATTGTCATCTGAAAATGGAGACTAAAGAAGAGGGGTCAAAGGAAAGGAGGGCACTGATTGCCTGACCCTATCCTTTTCTTCAAAGTTCAGGCCATGCGGATAACACCAGAAATAATTGTAACCCCCAAGAGGCCGGGCAGGCAGGACTCCTATATTTGAAGACTACCTGGCAGGTGAGATTACGTCACATATGATATATGCCTCGGCTTTACTTCAGCCTGTAAGTTTTAGGTGAAGTAAATGATCGTATGTTCTCTGCCAGTGTATACAGCTGCATAGACGGTTGCATATGGCCTGTGCTTACATCCACTGAACATCCTAGCACCAGACAGAGCAGTGGACAGATGCTGTGACGTCATCCAGGAATGTTGGGCTGCCTGAAAGAAGAGGGCCATATTCTCAAGGAGCTATTGCCAAGTTAGCGGCACTTTATCGCAGCCAAAGTCGCGATAATTTTATATCCCCATTCACAAGCTGGTGCTAACAGCCCATATCACCAGTTTACCGGCGATAGCAGGCGCAAAAAACATCGCCACAGATGACCCCCACAACTATCGCTAATGAGATGCAGATTAGGCGTTCCTCTGCCAAAAGCCGTGAAAAACACCACACCGCAACATTCTCAACGACCAGCCAGCTCGGCGATAAGATCAGAAAACGTGCGATAAGGCGCGCTAGCAGCAGGAAAGTAACACCTGCTCTGTCCTGGTGCAAAGTTGGATGACAGCCTGCACCACAAAAGGGAGCCCAGCCCAGAGCCACACCTGAAGGGCAGCAGATGCCATGGAGCTACTGATCATGCGGGCTGGACACCCATGAGGGCCACAACAACCACCACCCCCAGGACCACCCGGATCCCCACTGCCCCCTCCCTCTCCCCTGGACCAACACTGAGGCAGGGCAGACAAAGACAGCGACCCTCAGAAAATACACCATTCTCACAGATCCAACACCAGAGAATGCCATTGCCCACTACAGGCTCAAAGGGACAACCATCCTCCGCATCCTGACTACCATTGGCTACAGGCTGACGGTACCAACACAGCGGACAACCAACATCCCTCTGCAGACATTGCTGCTGGCCGGGCAGTACGTGTTGGCTTCTGGTCCCTTCAAACAACAACCGCCTGAGTCGGAGGAGTCTCACAGTTAGCCCAATACAAGTTCCACACACCTGTTGTGGATGACATCATCAGCCTGGTACCCCACTATCTACACTTCCCACATACTGCGCTGGAACAGCTGGAGACCAAGCAAGGCATCTACGCCATAGCAGGCTTCCCGTACGTGTCAGGGGACTATTGACTGCACACATGTCCTACTTGTGCCCCCTGGCAAGACAGCACACATATACCATCAATGTGCAGGAAATAGTGGACCACCTGGGAATCTCCACCAACGTCGACGCCAAACACCCAGGCAGTGTGCATGATCCCTACATCTTCTGACAGTCCATCATCAACCAGCGGTACCAGGATGGCACCTACAGAAAAGCACTGCTCGTTGGCAAATACCAAATGAACACACCACACACCTCAACCCCACAATCAAGCAACTCCCAACATTGGGAATTCACAGGGTACAAACTCACATACAACATGCCAAACAACATTTCCACCCACCAGACACGATAGCACAACTTACTGTGGGAACCTGGGTCAGCCATGTACATAAGCCATCAACGGCATGGCACCTCAGCCACACAATAGCAGACTGTGGGGGGAGGTGGGAACCAGGCATGTGCGAAGGAGGCAAGTGACCCATGAATGAGAATGCACACAATGCCAAGTGTGACGTGGATGTAATGGCCACATGGCAGTATGCAGACCATACACATATCCATGTCGACACACACTGCTGGCGTTTGGAGTGTAGTAGACAGTGGACACAACCATGCCACCCCAGCCAGTGGGGAAGCTTGTGGAAATGTGGCTTGTTACGACCCACCCGTAAGCGTGAGTGGAGTGGGCTGGCCCGGCGTACGCCAGGCCAGCGTATGAGTGTGAATAAAAGGCACGTAACTCTGGGAGTGGTCCTCTTCCGGAATGTCCAACATGTCTGCCAGGGCAGTGCCTCTCACCCCGCCACAAGGCCGACGCCACCGTGAGCTGTGTTGCCTCCGATCCTATGCGCCTGCTGCACCCCGGATGCTGGTCTCCGAACCAGTCTTGCCCGCCCCTGCGCACTCAGTCCTCAATGCCCACGGGCCACACTAAGCTCGAGTAGGTCAGACATTTGGAACTGAGTCTTGATTATGCAATGAGCGAATTCATTACATTGTAAAAATTACTATTCCCACTCCAGACAGTGCAACAGTAGGTAAGGCGTTGGATAGCGTAGAGGTAAAAATTACTATTCCCACTCCAGAGAGTGCAACAGTAGTGAAAGGGTTGGATAGCGTAGGGGTACAAATTACTATTCCCACTCCAGAGAGTGCAACAGTAGGGAAAGCGTTGGATAGCGTAGGGGTATAAATTACTATTCCCACTCCAGAAAGTGCAACAGTAGGAAAGGCGTTGGATAGCGTAGAGGTAAAAATTACTATTCCCACTCCAGAGAGTGCAACAGTAGGGAAAGGGTTGGATAGCGTAGGGGTAAAAATTACTATTCCCACTCCAAAGAGTGCAACAGTAGGGAAAGCTTTGGATAGCGTAGGGGTAAAAATGACTATTCCCACTCCAGAAAGTGCAACAGTAGGTAAGGCGATGGATAGTGAATAGAATTGCCTCATTTTTCCACACTAAAATACTGGATATCCATCTAGCTCTTGAGAAACAAAGAGCTTGTATTAGTGTGCCTACTGTCCGGGTTGAGACGAATGCGTCCACCATCGATGCCTCCCCATTGGGCACCCTGGACTCCTTTCCACCCCTCGATCCGCAGGATCTTGAAGTCCTACTTAATAAGATCAAATCTGGTTCCCCCCTGGATACTTGCCCTTTGAAAATCATCAAGCAGTGCAGGGAGACCTTCCTGCCACCGCTGCTAGAAATAATGAATCTAGCTATAAGAGACGGTGTCTTCCCCTTGGAATGGAAGAAAGCAGTAGTAAAACCCCTGCTAAAGAAGGCCTCCCTCGACCCGGAAGTCCTAAAAAACTTCCGCCCAATCTCGCTGCTTCCTGCCCCTGCGAAGATGCTTGAGGCACATCTGAACAAGCATCTCGCTGCTTTTGTGGAAAGCTCGGGCTGCCTTGACTCCTCCCAGCACGGATTCAGGAGGGAACATAGCACTGAGTCGGCCCTCACCATCGTGCTTGACAACATCCGCACGACAGTGGATATGGGCCAGACCACCCTCCTGGTCCTGCTAGACCTAACTGCGGCCTTCGATACCCTCTCCCCCTCAGTTCTTACATCTTGCTTGAGGGATGTGGGGGTGAAGGGCGCAGCTCTAGATCTCCTGGCTTCCTTCCTCATTGGGAGGGAACAAAGAGTCAAGATGGGTGAGTTTCTATCGCCATCCCGACCTGTGCTATGTGGGGTCCCACAAGGGTCGGCTCTTAGTCCGACCCTATTCAACATCTATGTGACCCCACTGGCAAGACTAATAAGAACTTTCGGGATGGAGGTAGTCTCCTATGCGGATGACACCCAAATACTCGTCTCTCTCTCCCATTCAGATGTGCAGACCGCCTCCAAGTTTAGATCTTGTATGGAGGCGGTTGGTCACTGGATGATTCAGAACTCTCTTAAACTGAATGGGGAGAAGACTGAGGTGATGGTGTTTGGTGGGAACAAAAACATCTGGTCATCTAGCTGGTGGCCTGATTCACTTGGAGTGTGCCCCTCCCCCACAACATCTGCAAAAAATCTTGGGGTGATGATAGATCCTGCCCTGGATATGGGCAGACAGGTGTGTAGAACCATCTCCACCTGCTGGGGCCTAATCCATACCCTGCGAAGGATCAGGAAATATCTCTCTGTGCAGTCCAGAAAGCAAATAGCCGTCGCACTCATTGGTTCACGTCTGGACTACTGTAATGCGCTGTATGCGGGGCTAAACAAGAGCCTCCTGCAGCGCTTACAGGTAGTCCAGAATGCCACGGCCAGATTTGTTCTGGATGTTCCCAGACGCTCTTCGGCCACGTTGGCCAGAAAAACGTTGCACTGGCTTCCGGTAGAATACCGAGTACGGTTCAAGGTCCTGTGCATGACATACAGAGCCATTGCAAAAAACAGTGACTCTGGAGTGGGTTCTATCATCTCCCACTACATTCCCGGAAGAAATCTGCGTTCCTCCGGGAAATTGCTTCTGTCAGTTCCTCGTATACGAAGAGCCAAATGGGGTGGCAGGGCTTTTTCCACTCTAGCTCCCAAATGGTGGAACGATCTCCCTTTGGATCTTAGGTCCCTACCTTCCTTACAGACATTTCGCAGTGCCCTAAAAACCCGCCTCTTCTTACAGGCCTATGTGTAAGGATGAATGGTTCAGACTTTTGATTTTATTGTTAGGCGCCTTGATACCTGCGGGTTATTGTTCTGCGCAATATAAATTTTTATCAATCAATTTTTATCAATTAGTGTAGAGGTAAAAATTACTATTCCCACTCCAGAGAGTGCAACAGTAGGGAAAGCGTTGGCTAGCGTAGGGGTAAAAATTACTATTTCCACTCCAGAGAGTGCAACAGTAGGGAAAGCGTTGGATAGCGTAGGGGTAAAAATTACTATTCCCACTCCAGTGAGTGCAACAGTAGGGAAAGTAGATACTTCATATAATATTTAAAAATATATATATATTAATATCTATAAAAAAATTAATTAAAAGTAATTACCAATGTAATATATTATAATAATTAATTAATTACAAATACTAATTTAAATTAATCATTACAATTAGTTTTATATTAATACTAATTAATTATAAATTACCAATTAATTAATTAGTAAGTAAAAAGTTACTTAACAAATAAAATCTAATAAATACAATAACAAAAATTAACATATGTAATAAGTTATAATTAAATTACTTCCCACCATATTCCCCTATAAACCCACAACTCACTACAGAAAATAAATTAGTAAAATTAACATAATTATCAATTAATCAATTTAATAAAATTAATTCTCAATTAAAATTTAATTAATTACCAAATAACTATTATTTAACAACTAATTATAAATAAATAACGCTACATAAATTAACATATTTAATTAATTATAATTAAATTATTTCCCACCCTATTCCCCTATAAACCCACAACTCACTACAGAAAATAAATTAGTAAAATTAAAATAATTATCAATTAATCAATTTAATAAAATGAATTCTCAATTAAAAGTTAATTAATTACCAAATAACAATTATTTAACAATTAATTATAAATAAATAACACTACATAAATTACCATATTTAATTAATTATAATTAAATTACTTCCCACCCTATTCCCCTATAAAACCACAACCCGCTACAGAAATTAAATTAGTTAAATTAACATAATTATCAATTAATTAAATAAAATTAATTGGCAATCAAAATTTAATTAATGACAAAATAAGAATTAATTAACAATTAATTATAAATAAATACCAATAAATAAATGTACATATTTAATTAATTATAATTAAATTACTTCCCATCCTATTCCCCTATAAACCCACAACCCACTACAGAATTAAATTACGCAAAATTTAAATAACATTAAATTCATTAATAAAATTACATTATAACATAAATAAACACTTTTAACACATAAAATACACTATAAAAAATTCGATATTATTAAATGTTCGATATTTTTATTAACCTATATTATGTACTTCGATTTTTAGACTATCTATATTTTAAAATTCGATATTACATTACTTACCTTCAAAACGATATTTTTGATGTCTATATTCTGTCCATTCGATATCCTGTGCAGCCTATATTTTGTACTCAATATTATGTTCATTTGATATTTTGTAGTAAATATTTTTTCTGTTTACCCCTGGCTGATGAGGGCTGAAAGCCCGAAACCGGTCCTAGGAGGCTTGTTTCCAGACCAGGGAGGACCTGGCTTGGCAGCTCGGGCTGGACTGTATCCAAGGGGCACAGGGTCAAGACTGATTTGCATATGGCTGGGTTCAAACTGGAATGGCATGGCGAGCAAAAAAACAATGGATTTAGGCCCAGATCTCTGTACTGGGGTGAATGTATGACATTGTTGTGCATTCTGTCCATCAACTGTTGTTTTTGCATTTGTCACCCCGAGTGGGACAGGTATGCTCAGACGTGAGGCTCGTGCTCTCCATGCCACTGAAATCAAACTATCCTGGCTGATGAGGGCTGAAAGCACGAAATCGGTCCTAGGATGCTTGTTTCCAGTCCAGGGAGGACCGGGCTTGGCAGTTTGGGCTGGACTGTTTCCATGGGGCACAGGGCCAAGACTGATTTGCATACGGCTGGGTTCAAACGGGAATGACATGGTGAGCAAAAAAACTATGGATTTAGGCCCAGATCTCTGTACTGGGGTGAATGTATGACATTGTTCTGCATTCTGTCGATCAACTGTTGTTGTTTTTCCAGATTATTATAGAGCAACATAATAGTCTATTAAATCAAACGGAATAGGTTTTTGCACAGTTGGCATTCTGAACTCCCATATTTGATAGTGATCTCATTCACAATGATTAGGACAAAGACGTTTTGGTGAAATAAAATATTTGCCTAAGATCACACAATTTAAGCAGGGAAGCTACAATGTATCCACGTTTTCTGGTTTCACTTCATACAAATAGATCAGTAGAGGGGTATCTGTCTCCTCTTCTGTTAAGGCTCTGTTTTCACCTGTGTGCAATTTTCAGCAGGTTATTTTATAGCACAAACTCGAACTGAAGGTGTTGGAGTACTTTAGATGAGCACCATTACACAAAGTCATATTCATTGTTTACAGGCACAGGAGACAGGGTTTCCCAGTTCCAAAGTCAGAGGCTATGGCCCTAAAGCCACATACTGAGTAGAGGGAGGGTTGCAGGCAGAGGTCACGTAAAAGCTATGTTATGTTATGTTATGGACTCAAGGTTTGTACAGAACCTTGAGATGAACCTGGATCAGGCTTCAGGATCGAGTCTGGTTCGAGCTATCAATGGCTTGCTGCTCCAATGATAAACTGGTAAACACCCATCTGATTGATTAGGCTGGAAAGTGTAAAAATTCCGCAAGCTGGCAAAGAATTTAATACATAACGACTTCCAACAACAATGGTTTGACTTATGGCAATTATAGGATAGCAAAATAGTTCAAATATTCAATTGTTAAAAAGACTTGAATCAGAGCGATAAAACTTCCAACAACATACTTATGTTTTGTTTAGGTCTCCCTATGACCCCAAAACGTTTTTGAAAAGGAAGCACTTGAGTTTATGTAGCTTTGTCATCTTACCTTGTTGCTTTGTTTACCGTGTAACTGTGTAAAGCGCTCTGAAACCCTCAAGGGTCAAGTTCACGCTCTATAAAACATTAAAATAGTAATAAATAATAACTAGCATGCATCAAACTTGGGGGAAAATTCAAGCCTCCCAGCGCCACGAAAAGGCTTTACTTTTTAGGTTTCGCTTGCACAGAGTTCTGCTGTGTTTGTGAAATCTATTATATTTAATATAAATCTTAAAAGGGGCCTATATCCCACTGCCTTGCTTTCCTGTGGTTCCTTTTTCTCCGCTTCTGTTGGCTGTAGCATACTGTTTCCTGGTTTTCCTTGAGTTGTTCCTCATGTGTGTCTCTTATCAGTGCCCAACACCGAAGTACTGTTTCCATCCGCTTTTCTGGAACTATTTTTAAAAGGTTTTAAGCTGCATATTATCTTAAAAGTGCTGGCATTTCTGTTCGGGGATTTAATTAATTTATCAAAATTTTCGCCACCCGATCCGGTGTCTTTCATTTGGTTTCTGTTTCACTCGTTCTGTAAATGTAATTTATGACACCGTGCTTGGAACTCATTGTTCTCCAAGCTTTCAGTCCTGATCCCTTCCCCCGGGTGTTAACATTGAGTCATCATTCCTTTGCATGAACTCATTCAGATTCTGACTGTGGAAACAGACACACCAGCCACGGCTGGGGCAGCTTTCGGCCTGGGGTCAGTCTATGTTCAGGTGGGGTTAGAATAGTAAATTGTGTTGTAATGGGGACTGCATTGTAATTTTTTGGGTTGTAAAGACCTGCGTCGTAAAAATGTGGCAAGTAAAAAATGCGGGGTATTGGCATGTGTTGTTAAATTGTGCGAGGTAAAGTGTCCGAGTCGTATAGCACATGTATGTAGATTTGTGTCTACATACTTACAAAATGTCGACAGCAGATGGTAAGACCCGACCTATCTTTCAAGTGACACTCTATTTAATTCCCCAAAAATGATACATAGGCCCCAGCGAAATTACGCCGGTGTGTCATTTGCGGCAAAATTATAGCACGGGAACAACCATGGTTGCCACCTTTCCCAATGAAAAATACTGTCCATTTGTTCACCTTCAACAAAGGCCCAGGCATGATATTTAATAGAACTCTATATCATCTTTTCTTATTTTTAACATGGCATTTCTGTTTTGGATTACTTTAATTATTTGTCTGTATTTTGACATGCTTTCTTCTTCTAATGACTGCTTGTGCGGAGACTTGGGTCCCTCCCATGTGACGGAGCACTATTGTGTACCGTGCATCCATACAGTCCTTTATTTAACAGGCACAGAGAATACATTCGGCCAAGATATTGTGTGGCCTACATCCAGTGGCATAGTAGGAATGCAGTTGGCCCTGTAGGAAGCATTTACATTTGATCCACAATCCTTGTTTTTACAGTAAAAAGAAACAGCCATTAATTGAGGTGCAGTGAGCTCCTCACACCCCTCTGCCCCAGTGTGACTGGGCTTTCTGCACTATTGATAACTAACTCCCCATGGTCGATTACTGCTGCATCGCGAGCCGGTGGTAAGGCCCATCCGTAGTCACAGGCTTTCTTTTTGCACACCATTGTAAACTGAATAGTTAAGTGCAATGTATTCTCTTGATGCAAATAAAGACTACAACTCACATAATGCGTCTAAATGTAGGTCGCCAGCCAGGCTCTCTTCTTCCGTCAACTTCTTATATAAAATAACCCCCATGTACCAGGTTTATGAATGAATTGATGCCGGCCACCCACATTATAACTACAAATATAGTGAAAGTTCCATTGGTGGGTCATAGAGGACTATCAGCGACACATTCACAAGGGAAGAGAACACTAGAAAACTGAAAATGGCAAAATAGAATTACTGTACTTGCTTTACTTATGCTGGAAAATTGCACACTGTCCCGTGCATTTTTTTTATTTACTTTTTTTTTCTCATCAAACTCTTCATAAAGAAAATTTTCAGCAGCCACCAACACAAATGTTTTTTGCCAGGAACGCTATGCTGTGATGGTGCACATTTATAAAGATGCTTCACTATGAACGGGTTTATTTGCACTGCTTTTATGCACTGTAATTATTTTAGCAATAAAACACTGCAAATATTTTCTTTCCAGTGTAAATGTTAAATATCTATTGAAACCATATGCTTTAATCATTAGAATTGTTTTAAAGGTTAATTCCACGCATTTTGGAGAACATTCTGTAGCATCTGCTGAAGCTTCAAACAATAACTTGCACCCCTCATGCATCTGTTGTCTTTTGTGTAGCAGTCTAGATGCTACCAAATTGATCCTCCCTGTTACCCATCTGCCCGGAAAGGCCAAAACACAATATAGCACTCTCTGGCCAGGCGTGGCTAGAGAGCATAAATAAACGGGCGGAGGTCGCTTGTGACTTCCGGCCCACAGAGAGTAACTAGTGTCTGTTTAATGCTGTGCTGCGACATAGGGCCCATTACGGCGTGCTGCGACACCGGCCAAGATGGTAGGGTGACCAGGCGTCCCCGTTTTGCAAGGACGGTCCCAGTTTTTAACCAGCTGTCCCAGCAAATTTCAAGAAATGTAGCTCATGTCCTGGTTTTTAAAGAGGGTCGACTGAAAATGGTGGGAGGTGTTTTTTATGTTTTACAAAGCAGGGATAGTTAGCATTTGTCTCAAGGAAGCAATTTAATTAACAGGCAAGCTACTGGGCTTAAAAATTGCATTTTATGTATGTTCTTACTGCCTGTTCTGTAATTCTCTGCTGAGGAGCGCTCTCCTCGCTTGAAATAAAATTGTAGTCCTTCTTCTATTTTTGTGAAATGTCCCGGTTTTTGGCTTTAAAATTCAGGTCACCCTACAAGGTGACCATAATCACATTATGAACATTTAGTGTTCTGCTGTGGTTAGTAAAATTGCTGTTAGATGCTGCCTGATTTTATTTAAAATGTGTGTTCTCCTACGCGGTATACTAACAGCTATCGTTACAGGGGTGGCTCTAGGCTCATTGCGGTGGGGCTGGCGGAGCACGGAGGTCAGTGAAGAGGGTGGGGTCAGGGTGTTTGGAAGGGGAACAGAGCCGGAGGATGCCAACTCCCTGCCAGGGGCCGTCACACAAATATGTATCCATCCTCAGAGGATTATTATATTAAGGATATATATTGGTATGGTGGCCCCTGGGGTTTGGTGGCCCTGTGCAGGTGCACACCTTGCACATGCCTAAGGTCGCCCCTGATTGTTAACATTTCATTGACGTGAACATTAGAGCACCACTATTCACTAACTACAACTTACAACAAAAAACAAATTATTATTACTCACATAGGCGAAACCAAGTAAATTTACCAATGCTTGTTACATCTGACATCATTGAGCGTCTCCCAGGTGGCCTTGTTCCCGACTCCAGGAAACAGAAATGACCAAGTACTAGGTTTCGTTTTACTTTCCCGCTCATGCCCCTAAAAACAACAACATCAGGTGCAGAAACACCGCCCAGCCGCAGGCTACCTTTTACACGATCCGAGTTAAGATGGCCCCTGGACTCACCCACTGTGCTGTGGTAGCGCTCAATGCTTCACGGTCCAGCAGCACGCTCCACAGTTCGGGGCACTGGTCTGAGAGCGCTCCGTGCTCGCTACAGTGCGCGAGATGAAGATGCTCTATGCGGGCGCACCTGCCAAGCCCAGGCGCGCGCATGCGCAGAAGACAGGGAGCAGGCTTGACGCGTACTGCTGTCACACCGCCACTGCTGTGCATCAATGGACATCTGGAGCCGGAAGCAGCTGGTATTTCCATTATTAATTCCTAACGTTAACAGATTGTGTGGACTTAAGATAAGGGTCTAAAAATGTAACTGCGTCCTGAAAACAGCGAGGGAAGTCAGGGGTCGCAAGTAAAGTGGTAACGGATGCAACAGGTGGCGACCCCTTGCGGTCAACGGGTGGCGACCCCTAACTGACGTCAATGTATCGGTGCCCAAAGTTCTACTCGCGCTCTTGAATGTCGGCGCTCAGCATACCAAGGCTGGGTGGTTTTGAACCTTCCTGCCTCTTTACCCCACTGTCAGGCACTCCCTGCCCCTGTATCTCACTCGTACAGGGCCATGCTTTACTTATTTGTCAAGTTTTTTTTGTGACTTTTCTCCCTCCTTCGCCCTGGTGTATTTGTCCATATCTTTCGGGAAATATTGGAAGATAAAAATAAGCGCTGTCCCCAAAAATGAGTACCTGTGCCCCGCACCGGCTCAAATTCTGTTGCAGGACAGGAGGCTCTGATTATGCTTATCTCATTTCTTTAATGAAATGCCCAGCAGTCATAGAAACAAATAAAAAACCACAATACCCATAAACACTTGGGTAACAACCATAGAGTCTGCGGTATATAAGGCCAAATAGAGAGTCACACTTCGTCTTTCTTTGCTGCTCCGCAGCCAGTTAAGTGCTTTTGACCTTACCTTTAAGATTGTTACTCGTTAATGTTGTGCTTTGCTTCACTGCTTTGCTCGTTCTCATCAGCGCTCTAGTGCTGCTGTGTGTGCGCCGTTCCCGATTTTATTTGCTGATTTTTTGCTCGTTGCGCCGCACTTGTGGGAGCGTGGGTCTACCTCCCTGACGACCGTGCGCGTGTGCTCGTGTCTCTTTCTGAGTGGAGTGGGAGTCAGGGGTTGGAGGACTCGTGCGCTGATAGACACGCAAGCTCTTCTGTTTTCTCTGGTGGCATTTGGTGTTTTCCGCGCATGCGCGACTGTTTGTTTCCGGTTTCGCTTCCCCTCAGGGCTCTGGAGCATTTCGAAGGACGTCTTCTCACAGCGTCTCTGCCCACGGCCACAGAATTAACCCCTTCAGACGCCTTTTGCTCGGAAAAGGTCTTTGGGCAAGATAACTCAGCATAGGCTTTGCCTAGAGTGTTTTTTTGTTAACAGCAAGCCTCCCTCCACATTTGAAGTCTTATTTGCAGGTTCTCTGCGCTTATTGGGCTTGCTGTGGGGTTTTTACACTCCCCCTGAATTTTGCCTTTGGCATAGCGGATTTTGGGTCATCTTGTGGGCATTTATATTTTCACTCTCAGTGAACCATGAGTGAATTCTATTGTGCAGATGACTATTATGATGAGGAGGACGCCTCTGAGTCACTGGAGCAGGACTTGGTGGAGGCTCTTGATAAGGGAATGCAGCACTCCGTTAATAAGGCACTGGTGAGGGCCATTACGCCTCTGAAATGCCATTTAACTAAGTATGCGCAGTAGCAGCGATGGGTGCCTGCTTCGCGCAAGTCCTCTGCCTCTCCTATAAATCCACATTCTTCCGATTTTCAAAGGTTAGCTAAAACATTATCCTCTGCCGCGTCCACGGCCTCTGTGGGTTTGTCCTCTGCTGTTTCCCCAGCTGATACGGACGACCAGCTATCTTCATCCTCTTCTGATCATGTAGGTCCTCCTCCTAAGAAGAAGCAATGTAAGGAGCATTTCGTGGATGCTCCTACTCATCCCCCTGTCCTTACTTTTGATCCCTCAGACATTCTTCACCCTAACTCCACATCTTGGCTCCCGTCCCCAGCGGTCGCGGAGTATGTACAAGCTCACATATGCCAGACCTTCGACAAGGATGTTCGGGCTCAGCTTCGGTCTGAATGTCCTAGACCAGATCTGGCGGATCACCTAGCAGACACTCCTGAGGTGGATCCCACAATGCTCACTTATCTTTGCAAATATGCTAAGGATCCTAAGAAGGGTCTTGATCGGTCTAGGCGGTCATGCCGGGAGAAAGTTCTTGATTTGATGGGTCCTCTAACTAAGATACTAGACCTTGGTTCTTGGCCAAGGAGTCATCTGCAATGGTAGACCAGGAAGAGCTCATATAATGGGCTCAAAGGGCTATTTGTCAGCTTGGCAATGCTAATTGTGCCCTTTCCAGTGAACGTCGCCATTCACTTCTCTTGAAATTGGACCCCAAGTTAGCCAAACTTTCCACTTCGGAGTCTGGCCCTGAAGCTCAGGGTCCGCTCTTCAGCCAGCCATTCCTCAAGGAACTCACCAAATTTGTTAGCACTTTCAGTGGCCTGGACAAGGCACAAGCCTCTCTAAAACGGGCAATTTGTCCGGTTTTCACCAGGGCCGGGCGACAAAGGGGACGCACGTTCGGCCGTGGTCAATCAACCCAAAGGGGATCTCAGTTCCAAAGAGGAGGTCAACGGGATTCCGGATATTCGCAGAAATCCAAATTCTATCCCTCTAAAAAAGGAGGAGGACAGTACCAAAAAGGACGCTCCGGCGGAGGCTATGGTGGATACCAGGACTCCAATACTTCAGGTGAGCCTCATTCCTGCATGTAGTGTGGTACTGGGGGGCAGGATTCGTTTTTTCCTAAACAATTGGCGCTTGATCTCCAGCGATGCTTGGGTGCTGGAGACAGTCCAGGGTTACAAGATAGAGTTTTATCAACCCCCGTGTCAGTCCCATGCTCCCGCTCCTCTTTGCTTTTCCGTTCAGGATCAAGAGTTCATTTCCGCAGAACTGAAATCCCTTCTTTTGAAGGAGGCGATCGTTCCCACCGTGCGCCATCCTCAGGGGTTCGTCAGCACAGTTTTCCTGGTGGAAAAGAAAGGAGGAGGGTCCCGCTTGGTCCTCAATCTAAAGGAGTTCAACGGAGGGGTGGTTTACAGACATTTCAAGATGGAGGGCATCCATCTTTTACGGGATCTTCTGAGAGAGAATGACTGGATGGTTCGCCTCGGAGTCATCTGCGTTGGTAGACACGGATGAGCTCATAGAATGGGCTCAAAGGGCTATTTGCCAGCTTGGCAACGCTAATTGTGCCCTTTCCAGTGAACGTCGCCGTTCAATTCCCTTGAAATTGGACCCCAAGTTAGCCGAACTTTCCACTTCGGAGTCTGGCCCTGAAGCTCAGGGTCTGCTCTTCAGCCAGCCATTCCTCAAGGAACTCACCAAATTTGTCAGCACTTTCAGTGGCCTGGACAAGGCGCAAGCCTCTCTAAAACGGGCATTTCATCCGGTTTTCACCAGGGCCGGGCGACAAAGGGGACGCTCGTTCGGCCGTGGTCAATCAACCCAAAGGGGATCTCAGTCCCACAGAGGAGGTCAACGGAATTCCAGATATTCGCAGAAATCCAAATTCTATCCCTCTAAAAAAGGACGAGGACAGTACCAAAAAGGACGCTCCAGTGGAGGCTATGGTGGATACCAGGACTCCAATACTTCAGGTGAGCCTCATTCCTGCATGCAGTGTGGTACTGGGGGGCAGGATTCGGTTTTTCCTAGACAATTGGCGCTTGATCTCCAGCGATGCTTGGGTGCTGGAGACAGTCCAGGGTTACAAGATAGAATTTTATCAACCCCCGCGTCAGTCCCATCCTCCCGCTCCTCTTTGCTTTTCCGTTCAGGATCAAGAGTTCATTTCCACGGAACTGAAATCCCTTCTTTTGAAGGAGGCGATCGTTCCGACCGTGCGCCATCCTCAGGGGTTCATCAGCACGGTTTTCCTGGTGGAAAAGAAAGGAGGAGGGTCCCGCTTGGTCCTCAATCTAAAGGAGTTCAACGGAGGGGTGGTTTACAGACATTTCAAGATGGAGGGCATCCATCTTTTACGGGATCTTCTGAGAGAAAAGGACTGGATGGTTCGCCTCGATCTCAAGGGTGCTTACCTGTCCGTCCCTGTCTTCCCTCCTCATCGACGTTTCCTTCAGTTCCACTGGCTGGGGACGTGGTGCGAATACAAAGTACCTCCGTTCGGCATTTCGTCGGCACCTTGGTGCTTCACGAAACTGCTGAGACCAGTGGTGGAGTCGTTGCGCACTCGGGGTGTTCGTCTGATCATTTATCTGGACGACATCCTCATCTTGGCGGAGTCTCCGTCCCAATTATTGACTCACCTGGAATGGTCCATCGACCTTTTGCAGTCCCTGGGGTTTCTGATGAACGTTCAGAAGTCGGTCCTGAGCCCGACGCAGGTAATAGACTTCTTGGGCTTCCAGGTCAATTCTTTTACATGTCAACTTCTGTTACCAAATCAAAAAATTCGATACATCAAGAGGGAATTGACTTTGGTTATTTCCAAACAACTGTGTTATGGAGGTCGTTAGCACGCGTTGTCGGTCTGTTGGCTTCCTCCATTCAAGCGATCTTCCCGGCCCCTCTGCATTACAGAGCTTTGCAACGCCTGAAGATACGTCATCTCCAAAAAGGCCTCCGCTATTCGGACCAGATTCCTCTCTCAGAGGAAGCGAGGTGGGAGATGCAATGGTGGCTGGATCACATGGATGCCTGGAATGGGCGAGCCCTCTTCGGCTCCTCGCCAGAGATAGTGATCGAGTCGGATGCCAGTCAGTGGGGTTGGGGAGCCCATTGCGGTCCAGTCTCGACAGGGGGTCGATGGTCTCCTCGAGAGCTCACTCTCCACATCAACTGTTTGGAACCCCTGTCGGGCTCCTTTGTGGTCCATTGCCTCTCTCCCCTTTAGTCCAACTGCTGTATACTTCTCCGCATGGACAACGTATCGGCAGTCCGCTATATCAACAAGCTGGGCGAAACTCGGTTGAGGTTACTGGCGGAGATTGACAAAGATTTTTGCAACTTTTGTCTGCAACAGAGGATCATAGTAATTGCAGAGTATCTACCCGGCCGCAACAATCAGATTGCCGATTGGAATTCGAGACACCTGAGGGATTTCAGCGACTGGAGGCTCCATCCCCACGTGTTCCGCCGCATTCTCCGGACTTAGGGCCAGTGCCAGATAGATCTATTTGCCTCTTGCCTCAACACCCAGCTCCCGCTGTTCTTCAGCTGGAGACCGGATCCAGAAGCCCTCGCCGTGGATGCCTTTCTGCAACCGTGGCCGTCGACTCTGTGTTATGCCTTTCCCCCATTCATGAGGATTCCCAGAGTACTGGCTTGCACGAAGCGTTATCAATCGGAGCTGATTCTGATTGCTCCTCTCTGGCGGTCTCAAGCGTGGTTCCCGATTCTCCTAGAGAGTTCTTGTGCGGTGCCGCTCCTTCTTCCCCAGAAGTGGTATCTCCTGTTAGATCCTCTTCACAATCCACATCCCCTGATTCTGTCAGGCTCTCTCCTGCTCCTTGCGTGGCGGATTTCGGGGAACGTTGGTCGGTCCCGGGCCTTTCTACAGCTGCTTCCAAGTTCATTAATGATGCCTGGTCTCCCAGTACCCACAAACGCTACAGGGGATCTTGGAAGCGTTGGTGTTACTGGTGTGTTAAACGGAAGGTTGATCCCACTTCAGCAGATGTCTCTGTGATGGTTAATTTTTTGGCCTCCCTTGCTTCTTCTGGTTTGGCCTATCGCACAGTGAACAATTTGCGTTCTGCATTTTCCGCGGGCCATTTCCACGTGAATGGTAAGTCTGTGGGTGAACACCCTTTAATTACTAAGCTGCTCAAGGGTATCCGTCTAGCTAATCCTCCACGTCCTAAATACGTCTCTTTATGGGACGTGTCGGTTGTGTTACGTTTTCTAGAGGCCTGGCCTGCCAATTCTTTATTGTCCCGTAAACAACTGTCGGCCAAGCTCACTATGTTACTGTGTCTGTTCTCCTGAAAGCGGGTATCTGATATCCGTGCTTTGGTTTTGGCCAGTCGCAGTTTACGCCTGAGGGTGTCACGTTTCGGCTTTCTCGCCGTTCCAAAACGAATACTGCATTCATTACTTACCCTTCTTTTCCCACCCACCCCAACCTTTGTGTTGTTCAATGTCTCAAGGATTATGAAGTAAGTACTGCTTCTTTACGTGCCGATATGCAGGGTCAATTGTTGATTGCTTTGCAGAAGCCTTTTCGCCCCGTTACCCCAGCTACTTTGGCCCGATGGGTACGTAGGTTCATGGCGGGAGCAGGCATTGATGTTGCTGTGTTTGAGGCTCATTCCGCTCGAGGGGCAATGGCCTCTAAAGCTTTCTCGATGGGGGTCACTTTGCTTGACATTATGAAGGCCGCTGATTGGTCTTCTGATTCTGTTTTTAAGACATTTTATTATAGACCTATTGCTAATGTTGCTTCTGTGGTGGAGGATCAGCTTTAAACAAGCATAATCAGAGCCTCCTGTCCTGCAATAGAATTCAAAATTTGCAAACATTCGTGACAAGAATTTTCAATTCTATTAAGGACAAGGAGGCGAGGATTATCCCACCCATTGTTGTATGCATTTTACTATTACACCCATGTTGCATATATGCTTACTGTGGTTTATTTGCATCTAACTTGTTTTTCTACCCCCCCTTGCTTTCTATGCTCAATTTTTGCATAGCTTGTGTATTACGGCTTTGTGTCTCTTTTCAGGATCTGATCCCAAATGAAGAATTTTCAAGCCTGCCTCGATTTTTCCTGCGTGCTCTTTCGGGGATTTTTGGCTTCAGTCTGCTCCTTGGACTTCCTGGATTGGTGATGGTGTTTGCCTTACTTGACTTTCCATGATGGATTTTTTCTGGTTTACTGGATCTGTTTTCACAAAAGAAAGAGGAAGTGTGACTCTCTATATGGCCTTATTTACAGCAGACTCTATGGTTGTTACCCACGTGTTTATGGGTATTGTGGTTTTTTATTTGTTTTCATGGCTGCTGGGCATTTCATTACAGAAATGAGATAAGCATAATCCTCACCTTCTTGTCCTTAATGGAATTGAAAATTCGTGTCAAGAATGTTTGCAAATTTTGAATTAAGCACTGCTTGCCAGATGCTCCCTGGCAGGAGCGGCTCAAAGCGAACATTCTATTTGGGTTCTTGGATCCCTGAAATTGTAAAGTGCAGGCAATTCATTCCCTTTACGAGACCTTATTTTCCTTCCCAGAAACAGTCGAAAGTGCTGTGGCCAGCAGCTGAGAACAGTAAACACTCTGGAGAACCATGAAGAATTGGAGTTTGATGTTCGCTGGAAAAGTGACAGTACAGAGGGTTTGTCCACAATCTGCATTTTTGTGGGTGACCCAGCAGCTAACTTCTAAAGATGGCTCAAAGTGCTAAAAATGTGAGTGCTACCCAGGAATCAGTTCCGAGCCTTACGCGTTTGTTTCTTTTTTGTTACTATTCTGTTGGATATTTTTTTTTAGTCCAATCTATTTTCTTAGAAAGCAATGCAGTGAAACAGCAATCAGAAGAATCGTGGCCTGTCTCTGGGATTTAGTAGGAAGAGGATAGGTTCAAATGCTAAGATACCTAACTTCTATAAGTAGCCCACACCAGTCAAAAGCAACAACACTTTACTTCGGCATTCTTCACACTGTAAATCAATTTCCCCTGAAGCCTGCCACTTGAGCAGTGAGAACTCTAGGGAACATGTTGTACTCTCTTGAATTTAGGAATGCAAACCGTTAAGTTGGATCCTGTGCTTCACAAATCAACAACTTGTGATCCTGGGCATCCAATCATTATTTCATTTAACAGTTTTGTGTTGCCCCATGCTTATCTTATACCCTTGAGCTATATAAAACCAAATACTGTTATTTCATGTTCTTTTATACAATGTGTCTCTTCGTCTGTTATATGTGTTAGATATATGTGTTAGATGTATTTCACTATACAGCCCAAATTTGTATTCCTTATAAGATTAGGAATTATCGTTGTGAAGAGCAAACCCGAATTACCTAACTGTGATTCATAAAATTAGAAGAACTGGAATTAGAATCAAATGGTTATCGTGAGTACCTTATTAAAAAAAAGACTAACAAAGTACGTACAGATATAGAGAAATTTAGGTCAGAAACAGTATATCCATATTGAGGGAAAGATTATTATACAAATAAAAGAGATCACAGGTGGGATAAGCCCCACGTTTCAAAACCGATTTATTCCCGAGGTAGAAATAAAAGGATTACGTTTTCAGAAAGCTCAGGCTCCAACAGTGAGGAAGAACAAGTGAACAAGCAGCCAGGAAGATATGGGCAGACATTTGAACAAGAGCCTTTTTTAGGGGGGTGCCCTAATCGAGGGCAGAGGATTTGCAGAAATAATGGGAGAGAAGATCAAATTAGGAACCATCCACCTCAGAACAGCCAACAACCAGATTTCCTCAAAACCAGAAATCAACGGTTTTGGAGGTAGATGAATTTCCAATAGTCAATTTATCCCATAAACCACTGACCACAGAGGAACAAGAGGTATTACGTAAAGAGTTTCGTTTTGCACCTACTGCTCCCCCCAACAAATTTGAATTGGAAAAAGACTTACGGTCCTTTTTTAGGAAAATTAGACTCAACAGGTTCTTTGAGGACAAAACTTACCAACCTGCGCCCAATATTTCAGGGTTGAAACCTAAATCAACCCTTTACCCCTAGCTTGAGCCAAGATGACAAAAATGTAGAAATATTTGAAAGGGTGATGGAAATAGAGATTAAAAATATACTAGACACCAACCACAAACAAAACAATAAACGTTCAGAAGCACATAGTAAGGCTTTGAGAGCTTTCAAAGGCGATGATCTAATTACTATCAAACCCACCCAACAATAAATATCTTGAAATAGCAAAGACCAACCAACTGGTGGTATCAGACACAAACATTCTTAGTGCATCATTTGGGTGTGTGAAGCTTAGGGAGCGGCATACAGGCAAAATCTATTTTTTCTGATGATCAACATTGGACGGGCAAAAAAAAAGAAAATGTAAAAGGGTCTAGGGGAGGCTTGGCAGGGGGGACATACTGGCAATATGTATACATTTGCCTAGCTACTTCTTCTTGAGTTTAGGGACAATGAACCATACCTAAATTGGATATATAAGGTTCTTGCCTGGGGTGGTTCGATAACATCCATTAACGGCTCAAAACCCAACACAGCCTTTAAAACCTAGAAAGCTAGAGTAAATGTGCCATGCATGTGACTTTCTATACTTTGACAATCTATAAACTTCCAGAATCTTTTCTTAAGTAGAGAAACCATTGATTTTCTAATGGACCCCGGGTCCTCCCATAGGGGCCTTGAACCTAGCCTTGAGAACCAATCCTTGATCATGTTAAGCCATTTAATGCGACCTGTTTGTCTTTGCAGAACAACTAATTCTACCAGGGCCTTCCTGAGTGGGATCTGACTGTCACTAGTCCAAATCCTGACCCAGAACAGGAGTGCCCTGAGGATGGCAAAATGACTGATAGGTCTAAGGCCAAGATCGAGTCTAAGTGGCAGGAGGGGAGTGTTTACAGACAGATTCAGTGTTGCCCTAATTAATTTATTTTCGGCAAGGACCATATCTTTCAAATTTTCCAGCCCCCATAGCTCCGCCCCATAAAGGGCTGCACCTAAACCTTTTGCCCTGTGGAGTTCTAGAATGGGGGAGAGTGGCTGAAACAGGGAAGCTCTAGCCCTTCGCACTATAGCACAATCGGCATGTTGGAGGGCCAAGGTGCTTTTTTCAATTTGTGGTGCCCATTGCCAGCTTATCACTAATACGTACACCTAGGTAGTCAAATGCCCTAACCTGCTCCAGGGCCTGACTTTGTAGCATTATTTTACCTTTGTGTAAATTGTATGGATTAAATGTCATATATTTGGTCTTTGAGCAATATATGACTAACCCCCTGGTCTTTGCAGGCTTTGTGAAATTTGTTCAGGGGGTTCTGAATCCCAATAGGTGTCCCGGCTATATGTAGGGTATCATCCGCAAAAAGCAGACAGGGCAATACACTGCCTGCTAATTTTGGGGAATCACCACCACAATTAAACAGCTCCCCTATTAACCCATTAATAAAAAGAGTGAACAATGTTGGGGCCAGAACTCAGCCTTGACGAACACCTTTATTTATCCTTATATCCTTGGAGAGACTTCCATCCAGGTTCCACCTTACCTTTGCAAAGGTATTGTGATGCAATCAGATCAGAATGTTAAGCAGGTACGGTGGGAGGCCAATTTCTTTCAGAGTGGACCACAGTTGGGTGCAATCGATCGAATCGAAAGCTGTTTTTAAATCCACGAACACAACGTACAGATGACCTCTGCCCACAGTCACTTCCTTCCATATGAGCATAAGACATCTGAAGGCTTGATCAATTGTGCTAGTGGATGTGTTTAAATGAAGTCACTTAGTTCACTCACTGGTTTTTATACGTATTGTACCATGCACTTTATGAATTTTATTGCTGAAAAATGCCATGTAATATTTATTCATTGTCTATGAACTCTCAATAAAAAAAAAAAAATTTTTAAAAATAAATCTGAAGACTTGATCAATTGTGCTGGTGGATGCCCTAAAGTCTGCCTGCAGATCTGACAGGACATTGTTATCCTCAATCCAATTTTGGATCCTATTCAGGACGATTTTACAGGAAAGCTTTTGGGAGACGTCAATAAGGCTGATCGGCCTATAGTTTTCAGGAGAACATTTGTTACCTTTTTTGTAAATGGGGATGATTTTGGCGCCTCTCCAGGATGCCGGTATCTCTCCTCCACTCAAAATGGTATTAAAGACCACTTGAAGTAGAGGTCCCCATATTGCCGGCTCGGCCCTATACAAGTCTCCCGGAAGCTTGTCCAAACCCGGGGCTTTCCCTTGCTGTAGTGACTTTATTGCTGTTATGGTTTCCTCTAGAGTAATGACAGTCTCCTCCATTGATGACGGGTTTAACGATCTATGTTGTAGACCCAGATCAGAGGTCTCACCCTGTCCTGCATAAAGTGTTCAAAGTACTCTTCCCACACATGGTCTTGTATGTGGAAATCGTTTTCTGCTTCTAATCTAGGTGACCCCTTTGACAGACGATGCCAGAACAATTGGCTACTCTTTTGTCTTGATTCCTCCACAAGCCTTCTCCAATTTTTGGATTCCCAGTCTCTTTTGGCCTTGTTTTGAGCAATTTTATAGAGCTTCCTACAATCACTAATGTCTGAATGGAGTCTTAACTTCATTGCTATGAAAAGATCGTCCTTTGCTGTTTTGCAAGCCTCGTTGAACCATGGAGCGGTTCTGCGAGCTGATTGGACTTTACTACACGGTCTATAAAAGAAAGGTCTAAGTGATTCAACTAGCAGATGCTTAAGATGGTCGGAGCCTGCTCAGGAAAAATACAAATGCTAGAAACAGACTGACCCGCAAAAGAGATAGGGTCCACTGAGTCCACTAGCTGCCTGAGGAAATACACAAGCAGAAGTCAAAAGCTTTATGGTAACAATTAATTGGCAACGGCTGACCAACCATCGTTTAGCCAAAAAGAAGTCGTGTAACAGCACACTTAAATGTCAGAAAGGTGAATTAAAAGCTCTGAAGACAAAGCAACATGCACAAGTATCCAGATCTCATTTGCTCACTTTTATAGAACAAAGGAAAGAGTACAAAAAAGCAGTTTAGGAGGCAAAGATTGAGCATGACTGGATCAAAGTCTTACAAGCCTGCAAATCGAAGAACAACAAACTTATGTGGGCCCGGATTAGCCAGCTAGAGCATGGCTACACTTTTTCAGCTAACAATCATGTCCCGCAACAAGCCTAGCTAACCCACATTGTATCGCTGAATCACTCTGGAGAATATACACCATTGCAAATAGCTGACAAGAGCGACTCTCCAACTCTTTTCCTTTCTCTAGCCACAATTGAAGCACAAATAAACATTGCATAACATCTCCACCTCTCCCGCCGGGGGGGGTGGGGTCTAGTACCACCACTCCATGTATGCACATTAACCTGCCCCCAATGCAGTTAGTTGAACATAGCCCAGAGCAAGGGCCCTGCGCACTGGCACCATTCCCGTGGCGACCCCCCTGAGTATCTCAACAAGCATTTAAATTAGGTAACACTGTCTTGGTGACACACAACCCTGACTGCGCATTTCCTACTGAACATGAAGTATGCACCTCTACATCTTAAGGGCTACTATTCTGGGTTCTTCACCTATGCGCAGCAGCAAGAATACATGTTTAAGCACCACTGTAGAATGATAGTACTCCTAACATTTGGGTATCATTAGAATGCATTGCAATTACAGCCCCTGAAGGCATCACAGATGAAATCACAGGATTACACATATACAGCCAGACACCCTAGCAGGAATGTCTGACAACATAACCCCACTTTGCTTATGACCACCTTACACCAGTACTGCACAATACAAATGTGACCTTTAGACCTTCTAAAAGAAATAACATTACTAAAAGCATTTCTGGTAAAATTACACCTCTTCACCTCCAGGAGAAGCCCTTCTCCAGACATCCCCAACTCAGCCCTTCACTCCTGGATGCACTTCTCAAAACACCCTCAGCTGTAGAACGAAAGTTCCAGCCCAGAAGGTGTTAAATGCAGACTGAGCCCTTGAGGGGTTATTCCTTTCAAGTCTCCATGTGACTAAGGGAGGGATTTCCAGTTTCATGCTGGGGGGGACTGCGCTTTTCAAGCAGCTCCCCCTGCACCTTTGCACAAATTTGGAGGGGACCCCGTTCTCCTGGGGCTGCCACAAGCACCAAAACGATGTTTTCCCCATGCTGCAAGGCATTAGGGTTGTGCTTCAGGCTCCTTCTCTGCACATATTATAGTAGCGGCTCCCCCTCTGCTTTGGAAGGAGAGGCGATCATGCTGCAGCTTCACCGCCTCTCCAGCCCTCGATGGGGGGTCACCTTCTGGGGCAACTTCACAGGGGCGCGACAGCACCCTGACTTTGCTTCCTACTGGGGCAGCCCCGGGACCTGACCCACCCTGGGGGCCTCTCTGAGACCGGAGGTGGAGCCCCACGCGCTTCATCGTTGGTATTTTTAGGGGTCAAAGGTCACCTACTTTCCGGGGGCCATATCTCAGCACCTGAGGGTCCTATCTTCCCCATTTTGGCATCTTCTTGCTCCTGGTGGTTCCCCCCCAGCCACTGGGAGCACTCTCCTTTGCCCTCCCGGTCTCCAATTCTGCCGGGAGCGGCCTTCACTGGCTCCCTGCGCCAGCCTTTCGCCTGGCTCTCCTCCTGGGCCTCTCTTCTCCCTGTGCAGAGGCCCCTGCTTCTGCGCACCGGTCCTGGGCTCTTCTTCTGTCGCTGTTAGGGCCCTGGGGGACAGTCAGGGGGGTCCTCCTTCCAACTGCCCATTGCCAGGCTCCAGCACCTCCCGCCTCAGCAGACCACACCCCAGAGAGAGCTTCTATTCCTGTGCAAGCACTTTTTAAAAGTTGAGTAGGGGGCTGGCTGGAAGTCTCTGTTTGTCCTATCAAACAGCGACACATCACTTCCCTGCCTCTGCTCCCTCCTTTTTGTGCAGCCTCTGGGTTTGTTCAAAATGGCGTTGTCCATGGTCTCTGGCCACATGATCTCTGAAGCCCCTTCCCCCATGCTGCCTTCCCTCCTTGATGCAGCCTGGTGCCTCGCACCCTGTGATGGATGAGTCTGTAGCCCCACCCATCTTCTCTTCCTGGAGAGGAGACCTTAGCTTGTGGAAGAAAGGTTATCAATCTATCCTGCTGAGGTCAGCCCTCAGCCATTGTCTGGTCATGGCTGGCTCAGACAAATATGACAGTTCTGTATGACCCGAAAGCAGTACAAATTTGACTTTGGACTCTGCAGAATACTTCTTTTCACATCCGCTAAAGTGGACTTTAGTGCCTGTCTGGAATCTGTAAGCCTTAGGAAATTAAAACTAGCTCATGTGTTCCCTATCCCCATAAGAGAATAATGGAATACATACTGTAAAGCACACTGACTTTCCCTGGAATGTTTCTCCCCACTCTATAAAGCCTATCCCATGTCACCACCCCATTCTGCATAAGTCCTGCCACACCAGTCTATCTGCACCTGCTCCTTGGCTGCACACGTAGGACTCTCCCCTGCGCATCCCCTACATGTGTGCACACGCATGTACTCGTGTCGGCATGTAACCAGCCTGGTGTCCCTTACTCCAGCTGCTGTGCAGTGGCCTGGACAAGGCAGGGGGACACCAGTAGAAATCCCCATGTAGTCTCTTACATCCTGAGTTAACTGTGGGTGAGTACCAACTTATGAGGCTCCCCCACAGTAAACGCTCAACAATTAGGGGATCAAAAAGCAAAAACTCCGGGCGTCCCATAGTGTCAGAACCACCTTCTTACACAGGCCCAAATGGATTGCCAGCCACAGGCCCGGACTGGCCGTTGAGGGCACCGGGCAATTCCCCGGTGGGCCGCATGGTTGGGGGCCGGTTTTGGGCCCCTGGGGCCTTTTTTGTTACAGGGCCGTCATGCTGCAAAAACGGCCCTGTAACAAAAACGGCCGAAAACCGGCCCTGTCACTGAACGCGGTCGCACCTCTCCCCCTCCCCTCCCCTCCCGGAGGGGGGGTGGGGTGCCGGGGGGCCGGCCGAGCACTTTGCCAGGGCCGGTTCTGGTTCCCAGTCCGGCCGATTCACAAGTACGATCTGGGGTTCTGGAATAAACATGTTTTCCATCTATACAACTTCTGCCTCCGATAAAACTCCACACCGGAGTCTTGGTGTGGGTCTATTCTCTACCCTAGCTACAAAAAAGGCCCCTGGTCGGACTCAGACATCTATCGAATTATCACGTTATTAGACATCAACTCAAAGATTTTGCCAGCATCTTGTTACACAAACTGAAATGCTAGGAGGAAGAATCAGGCTTGATTCCATGAAATCAAACATGCTTTTGACGCAGGTCCAGTGCGATAGATAATCTTGTGTCTCTTTCCATGCTGATAGAGAAATATACTCATAAAAAACAACTGTTCTACACAAGCTTTATTGATTTCTCAAAAGCTTTTGAACACATGCATAGGAATTTGCTGTGCAGAAACTGGTGTCATGGAACATCCCAGCAAAACTTTTACAAGCCTTACAGCTCTTGTATTCTGATACCAGGCCGAAGGTAAGCCTTTGCTCGAACAAAGACCTATCCTTGGCTATAAAAACTGGGCGAGGTCGTAAAAAAAGTGTGTGTACTCGCTCCACTCTTGTTCAACTTCTTTGGTTCTAACCTGAGCAAAACGTTGGACGAGGCTCACTCACATCCCTCAAAATTGGGGCAACAATTACTGATGTCACAACAATATGCACATGATATTGTTCTCATGAACTTAATCCCAATTGGTTTGCAATATTTGTCAAATGCGCTAGCCCTATGCTGTTCAAAAAAGCTGTTTGACAGCAGTGCTTAATTTGAGCCTGTGGTTTCCGGTGCTCGGCACCGGCACTTAATTTTCAGCAATGGTTAGTAGTTGTGTTGGTACTGTCATTGGCAGGACTGCCAAGGGCAACGAGTGGTGTGAGTTGCAGTGGCCTCCTAACGAGGTCCCTGACACTTATATTTTTATAAATTAGGCACTGGATGGCAAGGAATCTTAAAAAACTCAAAATATTAATCTTTGGAGGCGGTCATAAGAAGAAGCGAAAATGGTATTTGGGAGGCAACTTTGTGCAAAAACCCTCCAGCTGCAAATGCTTAGGGATCTTGCTCCAAGATTACCATTTCCCCGTACTCCTCGTATATACATTAAAACCTAGCCCGGCTTCACATATCACTGCTTTGATAAAAATACATAATAAAATACCTGGAAACTAATTTTGGCTGCAATTAAAGCAAAACTGATCCCAGTGTTAGTTTATGGGTCATTAGCCTTCCAGGGGAAGCTAACCGTATCTTTGAGCAACTCTCAGTGTAAGGTTTTCTGCTTCATATTCCACCTTCCGCATTATACCTCACCAGCACAGATTTGCTTAGAGTTTGGACTACAAGAGCAAGGGCTAGTACAGCAAGGCGTCCTTAAATATGTCATTACTAAATGAGGGTGGCGGACACACTAAAACCATTTATATGGAAAGAGATTCCAGATGGCTGCAGAAAGAATCATTGTGTCCATGCCAGAAGTGAGGCTTTAGAGAAGGGAAGCAAACATGCCCCACAATGCTTTAAACTTGCAATAAACAAACAAATAAAATTACTGTTGTGGGCGAGACACTTTAAAAAGCCTAAGCACTTGTGGTCACGTATAAATACATACAAATCACTGATTCCACAGACCTACTTGTTTAAAACAAATATTAATTTTCAGAAAGTCGATTTCAATATGAATGACAATACATTAATGTACGCAAATTAAATCTCATCTTTATTAACAAATCCGCCCATCATGAACTCCACATCAACCCAACTCAGGAATACATTGTTAGGCAGACTCGAGACCCAGGCCTGAGGACACTGATTGACTGGTCACAGGAGGTGTGGCAGGAAAGCCAGCAGACAAATGCAGGAACATGAAATCACAGATCAATCCCACAGATAGGCGCAGCGACACCACAATGGTCCGAGGAGATTAGCCCCAATAAAGCACACAAGGCCGGAGTACATGCACTCCCAAACCACATACAATCAGATGCAGCACAAAATTAGGAACATATAGCCAATCAGGACACAGTACACACAGTAATCACACGCCCCCCCTGTGCCGGAAATCTGTGCCTGTTTCCCACTGGCCACATTATGTCAACTCAAGGTCGAGGCCAACCTGCATTTCTGATCAAATACATGTATTTATGACTCCACAGGTAGAGGTTCACAATCCTTACCAAAAAAAAGGATCGACAGAACTGTTTATGGCATTCAATAATTTGTATAAATACCCATTGCAGGTCGACAGTAAGTTAAGACAGTCCTCAGACCCTGTGCCTGTGACTGTTCTCCCGCTGCACTGTTTAAATAAATGAACTGTTCCTGTTTGCAAAACGCCTCTTGTCTTTCAAGGTATTTCCTGTTCCAGCAACACACTCAAAGGCTTCCATCAGTATGTGTTCTTAGCTCTGATTCTCAACACACTCAAAGGCTTCCATCAGTATGTGTTCTTAGCTCTGATTCTCAACACACTCAAAGGCTTCCATCAGTATGTGTTCTTAGCTCTGATTCTCAACACACTCAAAGGCTTCCATCAGTAGGTGTTCTTAGCTCTGATTCTCAACACACTCAAAGGCTTCCATCAGTAGGTGTTCTTAGCTCTGATTCTCAACACACTCAAAGGCTTCCATCAGTAGGTGTTCTTAGCTCTGATTCTCAACACACTCAAAGGCTTCCATCAGTATGTGTTCTTAGCTCTGATTCTCAACACACTCAAAGGCTTCCATCAGTATGTGTTCTTAGCTCTGATTCTCAACACACTCAAAGGCTTCCGTCAGTATGTGTTCTTAGCTCTGATTCTCAACACATTCAAAGGCTTCCATCAGTGGATGTTCTTAGCTCTGATTCTCAACACACTCAAAGGCTTCCATCAGTATGTGTTCTTAGCTCTGATTCTCAACACACTCAAAGGCTTCCATCAGTATGTGTTCTTAGCTCTGATTCTCAACACACTCAAAGGCTTCCGTCAGTATATGTTCTTAGCTCTGATTCTCAACACACTCAAAGGCTTCCATCAGTATGTGTTCTTAGCTCTGATTCTCAACACACTCAAAGGCTTCCATCAGTATGTGTTCTTAGCTCTGATTCTCAACACACTCAAAGGCTTCCATCAGTATATGTTCTTAGCTCTGATTCTTAACACACTCAAAGGCTTCCATCAGTATATGTTCTTAGCTCTGATTCTCAACACACTCAAAGGCTTCCATCAGTAGATGTTTTTAGCTCTGATTCTCAACACACTCAAAGGCTTCCATCAGTATATGTTCTTAGCTCTGATTCTCAACACACTCAAAGGCTTCCATCAGTATATGTTCTTAGCTCTGATTCTCAACACACTCAAAGGCTTCCATCAGTAGATGTTTTTAGCTCTGATTCTCAACACACTCAAAGGCTTCCATCAGTAGATGTTCTTAGCTCTGATTCTCAACACACTCAAAGGCTTCCATCAGTATATGTTCTTAGCTCTGATTCTCAGCACACTCAAAGGCTTCCGTCAGATGGAATGTGTTCTTAGCTCTGATTCTCAACACACTCAAAGGCTTCCGTCAGTATGTGTTCTTAGCTCTGATTCTCAATACACTCAAAGGCTTCCGTCAGTATGTGTTCTTAGCTCTGATTCTCAACACACTCAAAGGCTTCCATCAGTATGTGTTCTTAGCTCTGATTCTCAACACACTCAAAGGCTTCCATCAGTATGTGTTCTTAGCTCTGATTCTCAACACACTCAAAGGCTTCCATCAGTAAGGTGTTCTTAGCTCTGATTCTCAACACACTCAAAGGCTTCCATCAGTATGTGTTCTTAGCTCTGATTCTCAACACACTCAAAGGCTTCCATCAGTATGTGTTCTTAGCTCTGATTCTCAACACACTCAAAGGCTTCAATCAGTAGGTGTTCTTAGCTCTGATTCTCAACACACTCAAAGGCTTCCATCAGTATGTGTTCTTAGCTCTGATTCTCAACACACTCAAAGGCTTCCATCAGTATGTGTTCTTAGCTCTGATTCTCAACACACTCAAAGGCTTCCATCAGTATGTGTTCTTAGCTCTGATTCTCAACACACTCAAAGGTTCCATCAGTATGTGTTCTTAGCTCTGATTCTCAACACATTCAAAGGCTTCCATCAGTATGTGTTCTTAGCTCTGATTCTCAACACACTCAAAGGCTTCCATCAGTATGTGTTCTTAGCTCTGATTCTCAACACACTCAAAGGCTTCCATCAGTATGTGTTCTTAGCTCTGATTCTCAACACACTCAAAGGCTTCCATCAGTAAGGTGCTCTTAGCTCTGATTCTCAACACACTCAAAGGCTTCCATCAGTATGTGTTCTTAGCTCTGATTCTCTACACACTCAAAGGCTTCCATCAGTATGTGTTCTTAGCTCTGATTCTCAACACACTCAAAGGCTTCCATCAGTAGGTGTTCTTAGCTCTGATTCTCAACACACTCAAAGGCTTCCATCAGTATGTGTTCTTAGCTCTGATTCTCAACACACTCAAAGGCTTCCATCAGTATGTGTTCTTAGCTCTGATTCTCAACACACTCAAAGGCTTCCGTCAGTATGTGTTCTTAGCTCTGATTCTCAACACACTCAAAGGCTTCCATCAGTATGTGTTCTTAGCTCTGATTCTCAACACACTCAAAGGCTTCCATCAGTATGTGTTTTTAGCTCTGATTCTCAACACACTCAAAGGCTTCCATCAGTAGATGTTCTTAGCTCTGATTCTCAACACACTCAAAGGCTTCCATCAGTATGTGTTCTTAGCTCTGATTCTCAACACACTCAAAGGCTTCCATCAGTATGTGTTCTTAGCTCTGATTCTCAACACACTCAAAGGCTTCCGTCAGTATATGTTCTTAGCTCTGATTCTCAACACACTCAAAGGCTTCCATCAGTATGTGTTCTTAGCTCTGATTCTCAACACACTCAAAGGCTTCCATCAGTATGTGTTCTTAGCTCTGATTCTCAACACACTCAAAGGCTTCCATCAGTATGTGTTCTTAGCTCTGATTCTCAACACACTCAAAGGCTTCCATCAGTAGGTGTTCTTAGCTCTGATTCTCAACACACTCAAAGGCTTCCATCAGTATGTGTTTTTAGCTCTGATTCTCAACACACTCAAAGGCTTCCATCAGTAAATGTTCTTAGCTCTGATTCTCAACACACTCAAAGGCTTCCATCAGTATGTGTTCTTAGCTCTGATTCTCAACACACTCAAAGGCTTCCATCAGTATGTGTTCTTAGCTCTGATTCTCAACACACTCAAAGGCTTCCGTCAGTATGTGTTCTTAGCTCTGATTCTCAACACACGCAAAGGCTTCCATCAGTATGTGTTCTTAGCTCTGATTCTCAACACACTCAAAGGCTTCCATCAGTATGTGTTCTTAGCTCTGATTCTCAGCACACTCAAAGGCTTCCATCAGTAAGGTGTTCTTAGCTCTGATTCTCAACACACTCAAAGGCTTCCATCAGTATGTGTTCTTAGCTCTGATTCTCAACACACTCAAAGGCTTCCATCAGTATGTGTTCTTAGCTCTGATTCTCAACACACTCAAAGGCTTCCATCAGTATGTGTTCTTAGCTCTGATTCTCAACACACTCAAAGGCTTCCATCAGTATGTGTTCTTAGCTCTGATTCTCAACACACTCAAAGGCTTCCATCAGTATGTGTTCTTAGCTCTGATTCTCAACACACTCAAAGGCTTCCGTCAGTATGTGTTCTTAGCTCTGATTCTCAACACATGCAAAGGCTTCCATCAGTATGTGTTCTTAGCTCTGATTCTCAACACACTCAAAGGCTTCCATCAGTATATGTTCTTAGCTCTGATTCTCAACACACTCAAAGGCTTCCATCAGTATGTGTTCTTAGCTCTGATTCTCAACACACTCAAAGGCTTCCGTCAGTATGTGTTCTTAGCTCTGATTCTCAACACACTCAAAGGCTTCCATCAGTAGGTGTTCTTAGCTCTGATTCTCAACACATGCAAAGGCTTCCATCAGTATGTGTTCTTAGCTCTGATTCTCAACACACTCAAAGGCTTCCATCAGTGGATGTTCTTAGCTCTGATTCTCAACACACTCAAAGGCTTCCATCAGTATGTGTTCTTAGCTCTGATTCTCAACACACTCAAAGGCGTCCATCAGTATGTGTTCTTAGCTCTGATTCTCAACACACTCAAAGGCTTCCATCAGTATGTGTTCTTAGCTCTGATTCTCAACACACTCAAAGGCTTCCATCAGTATATGTTCTTAGCTCTGATTCTCAGCACACTCAAAGGCTTCCGTCAGATGGAATGTGTTCTTAGCTCTGATTCTCAACACACTCAAAGGCTTCCGTCAGTATGTGTTCTTAGCTCTGATTCTCAACACACTCAAAGGCTTCCATCAGTAGGTGTTCTTAGCTCTGATTCTCAACACACTCAAAGGCTTCCATCAGTATGTGTTCTTAGCTCTGATTCTCAACACACTCAAAGGCTTCCATCAGTATGTGTTCTTAGCTCTGATTCTCAACACACTCAAAGGCTTCCGTCAGTATATGTTCTTAGCTCTGATTCTCAACACACTCAAAGGCTTCCATCAGTAGGTGTTCTTAGCTCTGATTCTCAACACACTCAAAGGCTTCCATCAGTATGTGTTCTTAGCTCTGATTCTCAACACACTCAAAGGCTTCCATCAGTATGTGTTCTTAGCTCTGATTCTCAACACACTCAAAGGCTTCCATCAGTATGTGTTCTTAGCTCTGATTCTCAACACACTCAAAGGCTTCCATCAGTATGTGTTCTTAGCTCTGATTCTCAACACACTCAAAGGCTTCCATCAGTATTTGTTCTTAGCTCTGATTCTCAACACACTCAAAGGCTTCCATCAGTATGTGTTCTTAGCTCTGATTCTCAACACACTCAAAGGCTTCCATCAGTATTTGTTCTTAGCTCTGATTCTCAACACACTCAAAGGCTTCCATCAGTATGTGTTCTTAGCTCTGATTCTCAACACACTCAAAGGCTTCCATCAGTATGTGTTCTTAGCTCTGATTCTCAACACACTCAAAGGCTTCCATCAGTATGTGTTCTTAGCTCTGATTCTCAACACACTCAAAGGCTTCCATCAGTATGTGTTCTTAGCTCTGATTCTCAACACACTCAAAGGCTTCCATCAGTATTTGTTCTTAGCTCTGATTCTCAACACACTCAAAGGCTTCCATCAGTATGTGTTCTTAGCTCTGATTCTCAACACACTCAAAGGCTTCCATCAGTATGTGTTCTTAGCTCTGATTCTCAACACACTCAAAGGCTTCCATCAGTATGTGTTCTTAGCTCTGATTCTCAACACACTCAAAGGCTTCCATCAGTATGTGTTCTTAGCTCTGATTCTCAACACACTCAAAGGCTTCCATCAGTATGTGTTCTTAGCTCTGATTCTCAACACACTCAAAGGCTTCCATCAGTAAGGTGTTCTTAGCTCTGATTCTCAACACACTCAAAGGCTTCCATCAGTATGTGTTCTTAGCTCTGATTCTCAACACACTCAAAGGCTTCCATCAGTATGTGTTCTTAGCTCTGATTCTCAACACACTCAAAGGCTTCCATCAGTATGTGTTCTTAGCTCTGATTCTCAACACACTCAAAGGCTTCCATCAGTGGATGTTCTTAGCTCTGATTCTCAACACACTCAAAGGCTTCCATCAGTATGTGTTCTTAGCTCTGATTCTCAACACACTCAAAGGCTTCCATCAGTAAGGTGTTCTTAGCTCTGATTCTCAACACACTCAAAGGCTTCCATCAGTATGTGTTCTTAGCTCTGATTCTCAACACACTCAAAGGCTTCCATCAGTATGTGTTCTTAGCTCTGATTCTCAACACACTTAAAGGCTTCCGTCAGTATGTGTTCTTAGCTCTGATTCTCAACACATGCAAAGGCTTCCATCAGTATGTGTTCTTAGCTCTGATTCTCAACACACTCAAAGGCTTCCATCAGTATGTGTTCTTAGCTCTGATTCTCAACACACTCAAAGGCTTCCATCAGTATGTGTTTTTAGCTCTGATTCTCAACACACTCAAAGGCTTCCATCAGTAGGTGTTCTTAGCTCTGATTCTCAACACACTCAAAGGCTTCCATCAGTATGTGTTTTTAGCTCTGATTCTCAACACACTCAAAGGCTTCCATCAGTATGTGTTCTTAGCTCTGATTCTCAACACACTCAAAGGCTTCCATCAGTATGTGTTTTTAGCTCTGATTCTCAACACACTCAAAGGCTTCCATCAGTAGGTGTTCTTAGCTCTGATTCTCAACACACTCAAAGGCTTCCATCAGTATGTGTTCTTAGCTCTGATTCTCAACACACTCAAAGGCTTCCATCAGTAAGGTGTTCTTAGCTCTGATTCTCAACACACTCAAAGGCTTCCATCAGTATGTGTTCTTAGCTCTGATTCTCAACACACTCAAAGGCTTCCATCAGTAGGTGTTCTTAGCTCTGATTCTCAACACACTCAAAGGCTTCCATCAGTATGTGTTCTTAGCTCTGATTCTCAACACACTCAAAGGCTTCCATCAGTATGTGTTCTTAGCTCTGATTCTCAACACACTCAAAGGCTTCCATCAGTATGTGTTCTTAGCTCTGATTCTCAACACACTCAAAGGCTTCCATCAGTAGATGTTCTTAGCTCTGATTCTCAACACACTCAAAGGCTTCCATCAGTATGTGTTCTTAGCTCTGATTCTCAACACACTCAAAGGCTTCCATCAGTATGTGTTCTTAGCTCTGATTCTCAACACACTCAAAGGCTTCCGTCAGTATGTGTTTTTAGCTCTGATTCTCAACACACTCAAAGGCTTCCATCAGTATGTGTTCTTAGCTCTGATTCTCAACACACTCAAAGGCTTCCATCAGTATGTGTTCTTAGCTCTGATTCTCAACACACTCAAAGGCTTCCATCAGTATGTGTTTTTAGCTCTGATTCTCAACACACTCAAAGGCTTCCATCAGTAGGTGTTCTTAGCTCTGATTCTCAACACACTCAAAGGCTTCCATCAGTATGTGTTCTTAGCTCTGATTCTCAACACACTCAAAGGCTTCCATCAGTAAGGTGTTCTTAGCTCTGATTCTCAACACACTCAAAGGCTTCCATCAGTAGGTGTTCTTAGCTCTGATTCTCAACACACTCAAAGGCTTCCATCAGTATGTGTTCTTAGCTCTGATTCTCAACACACTCAAAGGCTTCCATCAGTATGTGTTCTTAGCTCTGATTCTCAACACACTCAAAGGCTTCCATCAGTAAGGTGTTCTTAGCTCTGATTCTCAACACACTCAAAGGCTTCCATCAGTATGTGTTCTTAGCTCTGATTCTCAACACACTCAAAGACTTCCATCAGTATGTGTTCTTAGCTCTGATTCTCAACACACTCAAAGGCTTCCATCAGTATGTGTTCTTAGCTCTGATTCTCAACACACTCAAAGGCTTCCATCAGTGGATGTTCTTAGCTCTGATTCTCAACACACTCAAAGGCTTCCATCAGTATGTGTTCTTAGCTCTGATTCTCAACACACTCAAAGGCTTCCATCAGTAAGGTGTTCTTAGCTCTAATTCTCACCACACTCAAAGGCTTCCATCAGTATGTGTTCTTAGCTCTGATTCTCAACACACTCAAAGGCTTCCATCAGTATGTGTTCTTAGCTCTGATTCTCAACACACTCAAAGGCTTCCGTCAGTATGTGTTCTTAGCTCTGATTCTCAACACATGCAAAGGCTTCCATCAGTATGTGTTCTTAGCTCTGATTCTCAACACACTCAAAGGCTTCCATCAGTATGTGTTCTTAGCTCTGATTCTCAACACATGCAAAGGCTTCCATCAGTATGTGTTCTTAGCTCTGATTCTCAACACACTCAAAGGCTTCCATCAGTATGTGTTCTTAGCTCTGATTCTCAACACACTCAAAGGCTTCCATCAGTAGATGTTCTTAGCTCTGATTCTCAACACACTCAAAGGCTTCCATCAGTATGTGTTTTTAGCTCTGATTCTCAACACACTCAAAGGCTTCCATCAGTATGTGTTCTTAGCTCTGATTCTCAACACACTCAAAGGCTTCCATCAGTATGTGTTCTTAGCTCTGATTCTCAACACACTCAAAGGCTTCCATCAGTAAGGTGTTCTTAGCTCTGATTCTCAACACACTCAAAGGCTTCCATCAGTATGTGTTCTTAGCTCTGATTCTCAACACACTCAAAGGCTTCCATCAGTAGGTGTTCTTAGCTCTGATTCTCAACACACTCAAAGGCTTCCATCAGTATGTGTTCTTAGCTCTGATTCTCAACACACTCAAAGGCTTCCATCAGTATGTGTTCTTAGCTCTGATTCTCAACACACTCAAAGGCTTCCATCAGTATGTGTTCTTAGCTCTGATTCTCAACACACTCAAAGGCTTCCATCAGTAGATGTTCTTAGCTCTGATTCTCAACACACTCAAAGGCTTCCATCAGTATGTGTTTTTAGCTCTGATTCTCAACACACTCAAAGGCTTCCATCAGTATGTGTTCTTAGCTCTGATTCTCAACACACTCAAAGGCTTCCATCAGTATGTGTTTTTAGCTCTGATTCTCAACACACTCAAAGGCTTCCGTCAGTATGTGTTCTTAGCTCTGATTCTCAACACACTCAAAGGCTTCCATCAGTATGTGTTCTTAGCTCTGATTCTCAACACACTCAAAGGCTTCCATCAGTATGTGTTCTTAGCTCTGATTCTCAACACACTCAAAGGCTTCCATCAGTATGTGTTCTTAGCTCTGATTCTCAACACACTCAAAGGCTTCCGTCAGTATGTGTTCTTAGCTCTGATTCTCAACACATGCAAAGGCTTCCATCAGTATGTGTTCTTAGCTCTGATTCTCAACACACTCAAAGGCTTCCATCAGTAGGTGTTCTTAGCTCTGATTCTCAACACACTCAAAGGCTTCCATCAGTATGTGTTCTTAGCTCTGATTCTCAACACACTCAAAGGCTTCAATCAGTAGGTGTTCTTAGCTCTGATTCTCAACACACTCAAAGGCTTCCATCAGTATGTGTTCTTAGCTCTGATTCTCAACACACTCAAAGGCTTCCATCAGTATGTGTTTTTAGCTCTGATTCTCAACACACTCAAAGGCTTCCATCAGTAGATGTTTTTAGCTCTGATTCTCAACACACTCAAAGGCTTCCATCAGTATGTGTTCTTAGCTCTGATTCTCAACACACTCAAAGGCTTCCATCAGTAGATGTTTTTAGCTCTGATTCTCAACACACTCAAAGGATTCTCATTCCTTCACCAACAAGTGCCTGGGGCCAAGAGAAGCTCTCTTCCACGTTATGCTCAGCCCTGCCTTGCAACTTGAATGCAGAAAGCGCCTAACTTAGATCTTTAACTCTCCTGGAATAAGGAGGTGTCGTCACACCCTTCTTTTGTGTCTGCAAGGCTGGAGTGTCTGGTAAAGTTTATCACAATTGCTGACAAACTCCTTAAAGGTGAGTGTACAACGACACTGAGGTGGGCATTGGCGCCTACAGCCGCCTCGAGTAAAAATCAAGATGAATCTCGAAAGCCCAATGGAATCCCGTACTGTAGTCATTTGAAAGATTGAGAAAGAGGCAACAGCAATTGAATCTTGAAGTGTGCAACGTTTGTCCCACAGACTCAGTTGGAGAAAGTTCTGTAAAGCAAAGCCTTGCTACGAGCAAATGAACAATCAAAGTAATGTCTCTTGTTCGCACTCCTTTGGTCAAAGAGCTACAGCAGTGGCACTTCCGCGTGTTTTGCTGCGCACTCCATACACCAGCACTTTAACTTCGTGTGACATTTCAATGTCTGGCTGTGGGTGAGCGAATAACTGCTCTAACGTAACCTGAGTGCACTTCATGCCTGAACTGAGAACCATAACAGCGCTTGATTGCACTTCCGCTCACTGCCACTTTAACCAAGCCATGGACAGTGCTAATGTAGACGAATGTACTGGTGTCCCCTATCTGTGTGAACAATCAGCTGGCATAGTTTACATGTTTGAGTGCACTTCCCAAGCACTGCCACTTTAAGCAAACGTGTTATTACACTATTATGGATAATGCTCACATGGACCATTAGCACTTGTGTCCCTGTCTGTAGGAGCAATCAGCTCTTAGACCAGTTATTATCGACTGGTTTTGGCCCTTTTCAACCCGTCATTTCACCTTTTGTTTGCGCACCTTGAAGAAGGTTGACCTTCAGCACGCCGGGCATTTTGATGGCACTAATAGTCTAATACCTTTTTTATAGGGTTTTAAGAGTTTTTTTTAACTATGCACATTTTATTTGTTCTCCCTATTGTTGTTTGCACTTTATTTTCTCATGTAAACGTTTTAATT